>NC_137255.1:16377121-16977121 GCF_965637545.1 Phallusia mammillata
AAACAAGGCTGAACAGAAAAATTCGCACACAATACTTTTCAAGGAATTAAGGTCGAAAGTGAACCCTTTTTGACGATTTTGATCGGTCGCGCGTCATTGTTTGCTGGCGAGCGGGACGGCGGCAATATGCGCGAGTTATGAACTTCAAGTGAATATTAGGAGCAGTGGCCCCGAAGTTAAAATAACGATTTAGGGCTTTTTGAAAACGGCATGCTCTGCAGAAAAAGAATATGTTAGTGGCTTTTATCCCGCGAAACATAGTAATGAGCATTAAGCAGTCATATTCATAAGCGTATTAATATTTTTGGTTTTGATTATTTTTCAAGCGAGTGCCATCGTTGGCTTGTTAATTCCTTGAAAAGTATTGTGTGCGAATTTTTCTGTTCAGCCTTGTTTGGTTCGCGAGATATTGAGGTCGAAAGTGAACCCTTTTTGACGATTTTGATCGGTCGCGCGTCATTGTTTGCTGGCGAGCGGGACGGCGGCAATATGCGCGAGTTATGAACTTCAAGTGAATATTAGGAGCAGTGGCCCCGAAGTTAAAATAACGATTTAGGGCTTTTTGAAAACGGCATGCTCTGCAGAAAAAGAATATGTTAGTGGCTTTTATCCCGCGAAACATAGTAATGAGCATTAAGCAGTCATATTCATAAGCGTATTAATATTTTTGGTTTTGATTATTTTTCAAGCGAGTGCCATCGTTGGCTTGTTAATTCCTTGAAAAGTATTGTGTGCGAATTTTTCTGTTCAGCCTTGTTTGGTTCGCGAGATATTGAGGTCGAAAGTGAACCCTTTTTGACGATTTTGATCGGTCGCGCGTCATTGTTTGCTGGCGAGCGGGACGGCGGCAATATGCGCGAGTTATGAACTTCAAGTGAATATTAGGAGCAGTGGCCCCGAAGTTAAAATAACGATTTAGGGCTTTTTGAAAACGGCATGCTCTGCAGAAAAAGAATATGTTAGTGGCTTTTTTCCCGTTTGAACACAATAGCTAAAAATCCGCCTCAAAGTAGGACAAGGGTTGGTCGTTATGGCAATATTCAGTTTCGTATGATTAATATTTCGCTCAGAATCAATGTTTTCTTTTGATTTTTACAATATAGTAGCCTAAATACCTCATAATTGCATATGTGTGTGATTCATTGCATTTAAGTGTCAATTTCTTGCGTTTTTTAAAGATAAACTGAAGATCGTACTTATTCCAAAATGTAATTTGGCAGTAATAACATTTAATCAGTTATCATTTTTTTCCATTAGGTATTTTTAAGTAGATATTTTTTCTGTGCAAAGTATTGACCCTTATTTGCATTTCCTGCAAGTTTCATTCAATTCTGTTGAGATTTGACCCCAAAATTTGAGCGCCAAACCTAAACTGCCACCTTTTTACGTCCTAAAATTTTTCAAATAAATTGCATTTTTTTAACCAGCCGCCCCGAAGTTTGGCGCATATCACTTAGATTTTCAGAAACGTAAAGCTTTTCCAAAAAAAATGAGCAATATTTTATTTTTCCCGTTTTAGTTTAAGTTACCAAAATCGGGATATTTCGGCCCAAAATTTTTTTAATTTTGTGGCAAAAAATTTTTTTTTGCATTTTTAAATTCTGCATGTTCGACTTAGTGCAGGTGTGAAATTTCACCTTTCTACCTGTACTAGAACTGGAGATATGCGAAGTTTTGTGTGTTTGCTGGAGCCTTTTTTCCGCTTTTTGCCCTGGGGGCGTAGGTAAAAGTCTCGGTTATTGTGAACGTGAACGTGTGCATTACTGCATTTGCATTGTGTTTTCCTTTGCAATTGTAAAGTTTACACCGGCTTTATTGTTTTTTTTTAGTTAGCTTTAATTGCCTGTTGTGTTCAGAATTTATAATACTACTATACCAGATTCATGCAGAAGGTAAACTTATTGCTATTGGCCTCATTGAGTGAGATTTGAAATTGAAACACGAAATCAGAAACGTACAGGACCTATTTCAATATTATTGTCTCTCGCTAGTAATTTAACCAACATTTGACAGATAATGTGTCTTAAGATCACTGCATAAGATTTATTATGCTGTCATTGCATTTTACTTGATGTTTTATTAAAAACAAGGTGTGCAGCTTGTAATTTGTAAATTATGGCAAATCGCACTGTAAAAGATGCGAATACTGTGAAAGGTACCAATCCACAGTACTTGATTGAGAAAATTATACGAACTCGGATATATGACAGCCGCTACTGGAAGGAAGAATGCTTTGCACTTTCAGGTAAAAAATGTGCTTTTATATGTAGTGCATTGTTGGTCATGTGGAACCTTTGTATCTTTTTGTTGTGAAATCTGGAATTCAAATGTGCACATAAATTGCGGATGTTGCCAGAAAATAAAATAAAAAAGGGTTAAATTAAACACTATCTTAAAAACTAATAAAATAAACACTTTTTGAGCAAACTAATATTTTGTATTTATCTACCTATTTTTTTAGCTGAACTACTGGTTGACAAAGCAATGGAATTAAAGTACATTGGTGGTGTCTATGGGGGCAATATCAAACCATCACCTTTTCTATGTCTTGTTCTGAAGATGTTACAAATTCAGCCTGATAAGGACATCATTGTTGAATTTATAAGAAATGAAGATTTTAAGTAGGAACAACAGGCATACTTTTTTTATCCTAATTTTTACATGAAACAAATTTACTTTTTACTGTCAAAAAGACATAATTTTCACTATACCAAACCAAGTTATTTTAACTGTAATTGCTATGAGTGCATTTATCACATCCTAAACCAGTTAACTGGATTTTATATTTTTTTATAGGTATGTAAGATGCCTTGGTGCATTTTACATGAGAATTACGGGTACGTCTTTGGATTCCTTCAAGTACTTGGAACCACTGCTTAATGATTTTAGAAAAATTAAAAGACAGAAAAGAGATGGAAGTAAGTATTGATTCTGCACATATAGTCAAGTGGGGTAAAAACAACAACAATTTTTTGAAACTTTGTTGCCAAACTTTTGTTTTGGGCAACAAAAGGTCAGTTTTTCTTCCCAACAAAGCTGATAGGACTACTTTTATAGTTATGTGACAAGTTTTTGATTTTACTAAAAAACAAAAAAATATATATATTTGACAAAAACTGTTGTTCTTTTTTAACCCAAAAAAGGTACAAAAAAAACAATGTCGGGGTAAAAAAAAACATGTGGACATTAGGACCATTTAAAAAAAATTAAGTGGCAGTTTGAACTTCAATTCAATTATATGAACTTAATAAACCATCTTAAAGTTAAACATCAGACAGAAATTTCATTAACAACTCTGTTACAATAAATAAATAAGCCAAAAAACATGATCCACATACAATTCTTTGTTTTCGAAATTTTGCAAACCAAACTTACAGCAGTTAGTAAACTGTTTGTAAATTAATAAAACACTTTCAAATTGGTGCTAAGACTTTCCATGGCTTTGTACCTTTATTGCCTTTGATTTGGTCTTTTTTTCAGTTACCAGTCTTTTGTTGGTATGCAACTAGGTTTAAATAGAGCTCACCCACTTGCTGACTGGTCATGTAACCTAAAACCTTATTGAAATAAAGTTTCTACCCCAAACTGATTGAATTACCACATAATGATTTGATAACCGCTTTTTCTTACTTTGTAGCATTTTTCTTTAGGCCTGGACCCCAATTTGTACTTTTAGCCATGCAGGTATACTTTTTGGTAAAAAATCCTCCAAAACTGGGCCCCCAAAGCAATTTTATACAACTTTGGTTTAAGTATAGTCAAATGGGGTAAAAAAAAATTTTGCTGAAGTTGGGGTAAAAAGAAACAATACCCTCACAGATAAACCAAAAATTTTTTTTAAATGGTTACTTTTTCATAGGATGTATTTATTCTCTACCTATAAAATAAGCCATAAAACATTCTCAGATTTTGTTTGTAGGCAATGTTCTGCAGGTTGAAACAACAGTAGTAAAATTCGTATGTTAAAAAGTCTTCAACAACCTTTAGAAACTTTCCTGCAGATTTTTTATTACAAGTCTGGTGTCAATGACCTTTGTTCTGTGTTGTGTCATAACTATGACCTATTAAACAAAAAAGACTCCACTTGGCTAGCTTCTAATTTTTTTCAGATATCTTGTTGTTCGTTTTTACCCCAAACGGTTCTATAGGAATGGGGTAATAAAAAACTATATATTTTTTGCACCCCAAAAATTTTTTTTGCCCAAACATTTTTATTTGTCACCTGGAAGTTTAGAAAATAAAAAAGAAAGCCTATGAAACATGTACTTAAACCAAAGTTGTATAAAATTGCTTTGGGGGCCCAGTTTTGGAGAAATTTTTACCAAAAAGTATACCTGCATGGCTAAAAGTACAAATTGGGATCCAGGCCTAAAGAAAAATGCTACAAAGTAAGAAAAAGAGGTGATCAAATCATTATGTGGTAATTCAAGCAGTTTTGGGTAGAAAATTAAACTTTATTTCAATAAGGTTTTAGGTTACATGACCGGTCAGCAAGTGGGTGAGCTCTATTTAAACCTAGTTGCATACCAACAAAAGACTGGTAAATGACAAAAAAGACCAAATCAAAGGCAATAAATGCAGTGCAATAAAGGTACAAAGCCATGCAAAGTCTTAGCACCAATTTGAAAGTGTTTTATTAATTTACAAACAGTTTACTAACTGCTGTAAGTTTGGTTTGTAAAATTTCGAAAACAAAGAATTTTATGTGGCTCGTGTTTTTTTGGCTTATTTATTTATTGTAACAGAGTTGTTAATGAAATTTCTGTCTGATGTTTAACTTTAAGATGGTTGATTAAGTTCATATAATTGAATTGAAGTTCAAACTGCCACTTAATTTTTTTTTAAATGGTACTAATGTTCACTTGTTTTTTTTTACCCCGACATTGTTTTTTTTTGTACCTTTTTCGGGTTAAAAAAGAACAACAGTTTTTGTCAAATATTTTTTTTGTTTTTTAGTAAAATCAAAAACTTGTCACATAACTATAAAAGTAGTCCTATCAGCTTTGTTGGGAAGAAAAACTGACCTTTTGTTGCCTAAAATAAAAGTTTGGTAACAAACTTTCAAAAAATTGTTTTTTTTACCCCACTTGACTATACATGTTTTATAGGCTTTCTTTTCTATTTTCTAAACTTCCAGGTGACAAATAAAAATGTTTGGGCAAAAAAAAATTTGGGGGTGTAGAAAATACATAGTTTTTTATTACCCCATTCCTATAGAACCGTTGGGGTAAAAACGAACAACAAGATATCTGAAAAAATTTACAAGTTAGCCAAGTGGAGTCTTTTTTGTTTCATAGGTCATGGTTATGACACAACACAGAACAAAGGTCATTGACACCAAACTTGTAATAAAAAATCTGCAGGAAAGTTTCTAAAGGTTGTTGAAGACTTTTTAACATACGAATTTTACTACTGTTGTTTCAACCTGCAGAACATTGCCTAGAAACAAAATCTGAGAATGGTTTATGGCTTATTTTTTAGGCAGAGAATAAATACATCCTATGAAAAAGAAAGCATTTAAAAAAAAATTGTGGTTTATCTGTGAGGGTATTGTTTTTTTTTTACCCCAACTTCAGCAAATTTTTTTTTACCCCATTTGACTATATATACAAACAACACATTTCCTAATAATTGTTTTCATCAGCTTTTGTAATTGACCACATTGATGAGTTTGTTGACAACTTGCTTCGTGAAGAGCGTGAATGTGATGTTATTCTTCCAAGATTACAGGTTTGTGAATCGTGCACAAATTCAATTTTTTTCCTGTTTTTTTTATTATGGGTCCATTGAAGAGGACGCATATTGTTTTTGTCCAGATTTTTTTTTTGTACTCTTTTTTCTGTCTATTGCTGGTTTGTTTCAAGCGTTTGGTCAGAAAGAGTGATTTATTAAAATTTGCACACATGTTAGTTAGTTATTGAATACAAATTTGATCCTAAAATTTGACTCCAAATGACCCAACGGTTCACCCACAGTCCCCTAAAAAGTAAAAATGGCTATACTCACTACAGTACATGATCCAGCAGTTTTATACTTTGTTGGTTGGTTGGTTCATTGTAAGGTATTTAAATCATTTTGGACTTTCAGTTCAATCTACCCATTTTTTACCCCTTATACCAGAAATGTTTGGTTTTAGGTTTACTTGGCCTTTCAGTCAGAAATACTAACCCTTACATGGTAAAAAATTCAAGCAGTTGTTTGTAGAGTGTTTTTTGTTTGATATATATTAAAAATAAAAGCTTGGTTGCCCCAGTGGTAACTTTTACACTCCTGAATATGTGTACACTGTACAGACAAATAGAAGAACCAAGGGAGTGATTCACTTTTCCTCACAAGGGGACTGTTTTTTATTGAAAATTTTTACAAACACAAGAAACAACACTTGTGTTATGTATGAGTGAGGCAAAAACGTTTTTGTATGAGTGAGGGAAAAGGAACACTTAAAAGGGCTGCGTGCCATTGAAAACCGTGTCAAAAGGTCATTAGACGTGCCTTGAACTGGGTGTATGTTTGCATTTAAATTGTATTTTTTTGTTTCTCTTAACCACTTAATCATGCTAATTATGTAAAACGGCGTGGACAGAAAGCTTCAAAACTTGGGTTAAATTTAATCTATATTACATGATTTTTAACTGATTTGACATAAATAACATTAATCTCAATATATTCGTTGTATCGCGCACTCGTCCGTTTCGTGTGGAATTTACGCCAGACGCATCCTGTGGCGATTAGTGCCTGATAACATGCGACGGACAATACGAGGGTGCGAGACTGGATGGAAATGAAGCCGTAAAATTACGGACAAAGTTTTTGAAATGAAACCATGTAATCGCGGTCAACTTCTTTTTTCGCGCTTTGCATTCAACTGACCGCAGGAAAAAATACCCCCTATATATACCTAATGTAGTACGTCGCATACTCGCATTCGATTTTAGGAATCTGCTACATAGTACATACTGCTTGAGTAGTTTATTGCAATGGCAAAAAATATGAGAAAATATAGACTGCGAAAAAAAGAAGAAATGCGGAAAAGGCGTGAGGCCGAACGCATTAAGGCGAGTGTAAATAATTTTGACAGTGTTATTTGTTAATTGAATAATTAGTTTGTTTAAAAGTTGCCAGTGCCAAATGTTCAACAATGTCGAAATGATGTACAATTCACGTTAAAAATCTGTACTCGTACTTTTATTGGGCTCGTGATTTGTTTCATGCACAAAGAAAAGTAAAAAGTGCTATAGGTTGGGTTGTTTTAATGCCCATTAGACCGCGACAGTGTGTAATCGGTGTCCACTTGTTGATTTTGAATTTAAAAAACAACAACAATCTAATGTACAGAAAACGTCTGGTCAATATCAAAGGGTTATTCCCTGCATTACTACCGCACAACAAGAGGTTTTGCAGGTCCATATAAACATAGTGCGAAAATAGATATAAGCGATTTGTTGCTGCTGTGCCAAATTGTCAA
This sequence comes from Phallusia mammillata, assembly GCF_965637545.1. Lineage (NCBI taxonomy): Eukaryota > Metazoa > Chordata > Ascidiacea > Phlebobranchia > Ascidiidae > Phallusia > Phallusia mammillata. Next base: position 16,384,587 of record NC_137255.1, read on the forward strand.
TGCTTTGATACTGTCAGGATTTTATGACTGAATTAGTTGTTTGTTTGTTTTTAATATCAACACCGTCTTATTAGAAAGAATTATGGCCAAATATTGTCTGTAGGGTAGCAAGGGTTCATCCTTCTTAATATTTACCCATTGGTGCTATTTGTCATTTACTTTGTCATTATAATTGAAGTGTATTATATCTTTTACTTATTACTTTTTAACTATTATTGGATTCTCAACAATCAACCGTTTTTTTGTTATTTTAAATAAAGAAACGACAAATTATGGAAGAAACAGAAAAGTTGGAACCACGAATTTCAGCTTTGGATGATGATCTGGATGACCTTGGTGAGTCAAGTGATGAGGAAGATATGGTTGTAGAAGAGAAAGTTACTTCACATCGCCGAAGAAGCCCCTCACCTATAAGGTAATGATAAAAGAAAACACCTATTCCAGTGCGTCCAAATAACATGTTTAGAAATACTTTTGTGCTGTGTAATGAAAAATATAAAAATGCTGGAATTTCAATAAACTTGATTTCTGCACATAATTAGTATAACAGCAGCATTGTAAATGCATGTAGATATCTTATGTCTATTTTCCCCACAGAGATCGTGACCGCCACCGTCGTTCTCCGTCACCAAGACGACGCCGTTCACGGAGCAGATCGCCTAGAAGACGTAGAAGAAGGTATTTTTGCCTAAAGACGTTTTGCCTTTGTTATATGTAGTCATGAACCGAGCCCGCCAAATTGGTCGGACCAATGCCAAACTGTTTGCCCAGCGCAAAACTATTTCTTAACACTTCAGAACGCATTTAAGATACCTTTACAAACAAACATAATTTACGTCAATATTACAATGATAGCCACCATTCCTGCTTCCTGGTCTGTTGCTTCCTATTCTGTTTTATTAATTATGGTAGTTACTACAGTTTTCTTTGCAATTTAGTCGCACGCCACCACGACGTCACCGTTCTCGAGAGCGCGAAAGACCCCGATCTCCACATCGCTCTCACAAACATCACGATGAAGATGAAAGGTATTAGTTTGTTATGATGGATCCTTTGTGCCTTTTTGTGTGTTCCTGCGTTTTAGTGAAAAAATGACAGATATATGTGGTATAAAGCTGTGGACTTTCAGTCCGGGAAACATTAAATAACGTCGACATTTATTTCTAGGCCAAAGAAAAAGAGCAAGAAATCTAAAAAGTCATCGAAAGACGACGAAAGCGTGGAGATCAAAGAAGCTAATGCACTTCGAGCGAAACTTGGACTAAAACCTTTGAAATGAACTTTTAAATAGTTGTTAGCTACAAAATCCCATGTGTCGTATTGAGTTTTTCTTGTGCGAAAAACATTGCCGCGAAACTATCGCACACATCGATCTTCGTTTTACCGATTTGCAAGCAAATGTTTGTTTTTCATCAATGGTTCTATAACCTTCACAGGGATGTTCTATATCCTTCATAGGGATGTTCGGTCAACCATGTGGCAATGTATAAAACCCTATGAATAACCTACTAATAACCTAAAAATATTGTAAGTTTTTTTTCAAACACGAACAAAATCGAGTTTTCGAAAACAAAACCAATATACCATGCAGTTTTTGCCCTAAATCCAATCATTTTAAATGACTGTAATGACCCGCAACACGTAATGGTAAAAATAAACTTTTCTCTTCGTTCTTTTATTTGTTTTGCTTTTCGCAAAGTAGTAAAAACGAAAGAAAGACGAAGGAGACGAAAAATGAACTGAACGTGACGTCACAGATAAAGGCTGGCTGCAAAAATGATGTCACGCTTGATGAGGCGGATTCCCTCGGCGAATTTGTTTTCGAGTTGTGTGTTGCCGATCGCTTTCGCCGCATGACACATTTCGCGTAGCAGCTCTTCCAGTCTTCTCATACAACGAATGATGCTTCCTGCAAGGAAAATAATCCATGGTCAATTGATGAGTGAGGCCTAAAGTTACACTGCTAATAACGTAGTATTGTGTGGCGAGCAGTTTGGAAAGGTATTTCCCACGCTGAATACAAGTATGGGGTTCAATATGACGAGGTTTTTGTAAGTATTACCCGTTTAAATGAAGCAAAACATTTTCTTCGATTAAACTGCTTACGGAATGTGCATTTAAAGCTCATTAAAATAGTGATACAGAGTCATCAATCGCATTATGTTACAAACCTTCAAAAGTGTCAGTTATTTCTGCAATTTGTGAAAAAGTTGATCCGTTGCACCACATGTAAACAACATCCATCAACATCGTCTTGAAAGACTGAACGTAATCTTCTTCATCAAGCGGAAGTTTTGCTTCAATGGAAACCTGCAAGAATTCACAAAATGACTTATTAGTTGTGACATGCAAGATTTATACTGGACTTGTATCGAAAGTGCTATATACAGGGTTGCCATCGACTTAACACCAAAAATAAGGACAACCGAAAAATCAAATTTTTAGGCGAAACAAAACAAACGTTTTTAAACAAATTTTTGCATTTATCCGAGTCATGACATAATAAATGCAATATTTTTGCCAGAAACAATCTGTTTCAGTAACTCGTTGTTCGTAGAAAATACTAAGTGCATCTCACATCAGCTCAGGTCTAGACTCACTTTTACTTGCAGCAGGGATTTGACTTGTAATTGTTGAAAATAAGACAAAAGAAGGACTACAGTCAAAAATAAGGACATTTCTTAGAAATAAGGACAATGAACTTTTCTAAGACATAGCCCTTCAAAATAAGGACAAATCTTTGAAACACGGACGGTATGGCAACCCTGGCTATATAGCATCACCAAAAAAAATTACGATACCTTACAGCAGCGTACGATATGTTAAATTATAGACGGTTAATTCATAAAACATACAGAGGCGACATAAAATCGAAGTTAAAGCGAGGTTTACCCACCTTAGCAATTCTTCTGGCCGCCTCGTGCATTTGTCTTAATGGACTTGCGAGATCCTCACTCAGTTTCGGAATGCTTTTGGACTGCAAAGAGGGTCATAAACATGAACTAAAACGGTAGCTTCCCCATATTTATATCCTATGTTTTTCCAGTTTGTATATCCTATGTCTGACAAACCAACACTTGGTTTTGAAAGCAAAAATGTGGTTTTACAAGCACATGGTTTTGAAAGCAAAAACCAATGGGTCTCCGAAGAAAGGGGCGGCAAAAATCGACAGACTAAATGTCGACATAAGTCGTAAATTCAGGTAAAAATGTTGTAACGCTTGGAAACAGGTTTGCTTGAATCAAAAGTTTGTTATGATGTTTACCTTTTCGTCGAACACGAAACAGCTAAGCAACGCACAACACTGGGCAGCCGACAGAGTGTTGAAGACACCGTTGAAAACCATCTCTGTTAGCAGAAGTTCGTCTGCTGCGCTGATCTCACAAGCAACACGTCCTGTAGTGCAATATTTATAATTTTTTAAACAGATTCAAATTTCCGAAATGTTCAACATCAAAGAATAAATGCCACAGGTGCCATCTAAGCCACTGTTTTCATTTTTAGGCAACCTATTTGTACCAGAATGGGATTCGCTTGGCAATATTTTTGCAACATTGCGGCATATCGGTTGAAATCGAAATTTCTTTTGCACAAGATTTTAACGTGAAATCAATATTTCACCTCTTAAAATGGTCAAAAATGTCATGTAGACCAGAGGTCGGCAACCTTTTTTGCTCTGCGGACCGTTTTTGAAACTGACATTTTATCGCGGACCGGTCTCCAAAAAACTGCAAATATTTGGAAATGAAAACGCTTAAATTAGTTTATAATCCCCGGAATACATGGGCAAAATGTTTTAAAGCATTAAACCTGAAAAATGACACGACCCGGTAACAAACTTCTCGCGGACCGGCGGTTGCCTACCACTGACGTAACCGGTATGTTACAGTATACTGTAAAACATATATGTCATATATGTTTGTTTTTTTTCTAAAAAGCAATGTGTAGTCCAGGGACTGGATAATCCGTTTACAAAGCTACAAACTCAAACATTTGACTTCAAAACGCAACTTCTTCCAACCTTTGGTCTCAATGACATCGGACACAGTGGCGTAATCGAGTCGGCGGAGAACTCGCTTTCGACATTTCAGTTCGTCCATTTGTAAAATCGTACGCGATTTCTTCAACTCCCGTTTCGCCTCTTTCACGTCGGCGCCGAGCTGAAAGAAAAGAACGTTATTAAAGACGCAAAATACAAAAATTCTAATGTTGTAAACCCAAAGTTGTAGGCGGCCTGAAATTGGGGCCCAACCTCGATTTTCAGGCGATGCTCGAAAGTTGTTGAAAATGCGGCAAAATAATACTGAGTGTCACGTCAGGCCCCAATCATACCCGTTTATTGAAATTCTAACCCGAACCCGGTCCGAATTACAACTGTGGTTGAGACACCTGATATAGCTTACTAACCAGATTTTCAAGCATTTTGATTGCAAATTTTAAACAGCACGTGGCTTGGAACAAATCTACCTTGGTTTTTCTCTCGCACATTTCGTAAATTTCCGTCACTTCTTTCTTGGTGTGTAGCGGGTGTTTGTACATTCGACGTTCAAACGCTTCAATCTTGCGCACAATTGATTTAAGCCGCTCGTCTTTAATACACATATCTTCTAATGGATCGAGCAGCGGCAAACCATCCGGAAAGCGTTTGTGGACCTCCTGAAACAAAAGTAGGGATTTAAAGGGCTGATGGATAGTAAATTTATTGACCTCAGTCATTAAGTTTGCTGCTTTCCAGCCAACTTGCTTGTAAATCTTCGACATAAGCAGAGTGTCCATATCGTTCTTATTTCTAAGATTTGTCCTCATATTGAACGGTTGTGTCTTGTGTAGGGAATGTTTTTGTTTTTGGTCTGAGTCCTTATTTTGTCTTATTTTCAACAATTACAAGGACCAAACGTAGTGAAATGGCAGTCAAAGTCCAGCTACCGGGAAAGTAAACCTATCTAAAATGCACGAAACATTTTCTACGGGCAAGGAGTTGCTAAAACAGATTATTTCTGGCAAAATATATGGCGTTTGATTCGTTTCCCATGAAACTTTTGATTTTTCGGTTGTCCTTGTTTTGGCATCCTTGTCGATGGCAACCCTAAGACATATAGCTCTCTTTCTTTGTGACATTTCTACCCCTAAAATGGTTAATGTTTGCTATAAGCCGCACCGAATCGTATAGAATCTTTACCTCAAGCGAACGTAAGAGGGATTGACGGTTGTCCAGAGGTCGTAAGTCCTTGGGAAGAAACAGACGTATGCTGCTCATGGCTTTGATCAGTTGCACTAAGACCGGCACGACGGCCATTTCATTTTGGCGGTCATTGCCTTTGGCAGGTCGTGGGATTCTTGACGATGAAGGGTGGATGCTGTCCTTGTCACAGTTGAGAAGGACATCGACAACATACTCCGGCGGTGGCTCCTCTTCTGCCCTGAGTCGTCCTGTTGGTTTGGGCTGCTTCTTCTGGAAGTTCACCACCACACCCCAACCAAACTCATGATCTCCATTGCGAACCTGAAATTGCAATTATTTTATTTGTTTTTCGCTTCAAAATCAGAAAGTTTTGCTCCAAAAATGTTGAATTTGATTCTACAATTAAAGAAAACCAACCCTATGTAAGACCTATGTAGGAACAATAAATCAAACCTGGATCCTGTCTAGAATTAGTTAAAGTCATAAGTTTCAAAAAACCTGACAGGAATGGAAGTACAATCCAACAAAGGTCTAAATTGACTCAAAGGTAATGATGGTTAAAAAAATCGACTTTACTTCACCAACAAAAATTACACTTCATATTTTTTAATCACATTGAGCATTTTAAGTCACCACTTGTCAACTGCATTCTTAACAGTTTTGAGTCATGCAAAACAAATCCAAAATAATCCTACCTTGACAAGTCTTCCTGGTTGCAGAAAAGGCAAACAGTATTTTGGCATGTGGATAAACTCCTCCAGTTGCATTCCAAGCTTGTTAAGTTGTTGTCGTATGCGATAATAAGTCATAGATTCATCCTCATCTTTGATCTTCAGTGTGGCATATTGCTTCTCCAAAGCAGCCACCTCTTCAGGATAAATAAATGAATTTATTAATACACCAATTATCCAATCTTTTTTCTTGCAATCAACTAGATTAGGTGATAATGCAAACAATCTTCTCAACAAATGGAACAGATTATGCAATCAACCACATTCATTTGTACAACATGATCTAAATGACACACTTTTGCACTGTTGTTGAACAAATATAGGGTTTTTCTGTTTTAAATTTGCAAAAAATGGGGTAAACAATCTGTTTTACTGAAGCACATTTTCACTGTTTCGAATAGCAGAACAATTAACAAATGTACATGTTGAAATATGTTTCTTACTTTCAATCTTTTCAGGAATGGCAGTGTAGTGTTGGAATTGGTAGAAAGACTTTTCAAGCATGTACTCGGGGTTTATTTCTTCCACACGGAGTAGGTTCAGCACCATGTTGTATGTTAATCGGAAAGCAGAGTCCAATGGATCTGGTGAACCCTAGAAAAAGGTTTAGATCAGAATAAAAAGCACTGCATCATTTAACAAAACATCAACAAGATGCAGTTTTAAAGTAAAGTAAACATACTTTGACAAGTGCTTTTCCAACACTGGGAGAAAGTTTTTCGTCCACTACCATGATTACAATTCCCTTCTCATCCATTCCACGACGCCCTGCTCTACCACTCATTTGAATATATTCACCACCAGTGATCTAAAGAAGAAGATTTGTTTGAAATGTTTATGTGTCACAATTTCACAGGACTGCACTTTTACTACATGACTATTCTAAAAGCAAACATACACAAGCATCCACAATATATGATTGTTTACAGAAATAACTAAGGCGTAGCTTGTCACAAAACATAAAACAACAAACACAACAATGAGAGAATCAATAAGTATTTCCATTACCCATCTAAAATCCTTTCCATCATATTTCCGAATACTTGTGAAAACAACAGTGTGAGCTGGCATGTTGACACCCATGGAAAAGGTCTCAGTTGCAAACAAAACCTAAAACAAACAAATCATAATACGTTAGACTTGATATAGGTGTTATACTAAATCTTTTGAACTGTTTAATGCATGGGTGTCCAAACTCCGGCCCGCGGGCCAAATGCGGCCCCCGACGGCATTTTAAGTGGCCCGCGGCTGTTTTTTTTAAAATTGTGTTGCGTATGGCCCGCCATAGTTTGGAACTTTGGATTAAGTTTTTGGGTTTTGGCGACACTACATCATGCAAAAGCTTTCCCTGGAACTTCATTTACCGGTAAAAAGGAAGGTGCCGACTCAACAAAATCACAAAATTTCCTTAAATCCCGAAAATTTGAGTCTTAATTCTGAAAAAACGTTGGCCCGCGGGCGTCTTTACCTTGTAAAATTTAGCCCCCATTAAAAACAGTTTGGACACTCCTGGTTTAATGTGATAAGGTATAGGCTAGAAAAATCTACTCTATGGATTTAAACCCAGCAGTTTTTCTAAGGCATTTTACAATATAGCTGTAAAGCAGAACCTAAGGATTTATTGATATTATAACACTCACTTTAATCAGGCCCTCAGAAAATAATATCTCAATGGTTTCCTTCAGTATAGGCAAAAGTCCACCATGGTGAATACCAATACCATTGAGAAGAAATGGTAAACTAGCTTCCACCTGTGGAAGTTTGCGATCTTCATCTGATAAAGAGTCCATAGCATTGTCAAAAACTTCTTGTACTAGCTTCCTCTCTTCAGCTGCAAAACACGAATAAAAGGGTTAATATGAATGTTGGTCCACAATATGCAGTAAAAATAATGTGCACAAGTAAAACCTATTGGATGTCTCACAACTATAAGTTAAAACAGTTGTAATGTTAAACTAGAAGGGTGGCTTAGCACATATTGCCCTTGCACATACACTATAGCATATTTTGAAACATTAATATATTTCCTACACTTATTTATATTGGGTCCTATATTAGCCATCGTCTTTTATAACCTTGGTTGTTTCTGCAAGCAAAAACTCATGGGTCCCCACACATGCAAAGTTGTAGATAATGCATTTCAATAGATAACAATGAGTAAGTAGGATAACTAATTGAGGTTCAACACACACAAACTTAAACGAAGGAAACCACAATGACTCAATCAATAGTACTGCAAAATTTCAGTCCAATCTGGCAACGTTTAAAATTTCAACCACTAGAGGTGTTTTGAGCAACAACTGTTAATGTTTCTGACGTCAAAGGGCTGTTAACAACCCCCGAACTGCAATGACGCAATAACGATAATTGGCATACTTTACAAGCTATCCAAATTTTAGCCAATTCTGACATTGTTTATAAACACCCCTTTTAGGGGGCTAGTGGGGTAAATACTAGGGTTATCCGGACAAACAAAGTGGGATGCACATCTACATAACTATATCTACCATCTGTATAAGTTTCAGCCACATCCATCAAGCATTTGATGGCAAAACGAGTCAGACAAACTTCGGGGAAAAAACCATTTTAGGGGGCTAGCGGGGTAAATACTGGGGTTATCAACAAAAACAAAGTGGGATGCGCATCTACATAACTACATCTACCATCTGTGTAAATTTCAGCTGAATCCATCAAACATTTGATAGAAAAACGAGTCGGACAAACTTCGGGGGAAAATACCCATTTTAAGGGGCTAGCGTGGTGAATACTGGGGTTATCAACAAAAACAAAGTGGGATGCACATCTACAGAACTACATCTATCATCTGTATAAGTTTCAGCCACATCCATCAAGCATTTGATGGCAAAACGAGTCAGACAAACTTCGGGAAAAAAACATTTTAGGGGGCTAGCGGGGTAAATACTGGGGTTATCAACAAAAACAAAGTGGGATGCGCATCTACATAACTACATCTACCATCTGTGTAAATTTCAGCTGAATCCATCAAACATTTGATAGAAAAACGAGTCGGACAAACTTCGGGGAAAAAATACCCATTTTAGGGGGCTAGCGGGGTAAATACTGGGGTTATGAACAAAAACAAAGTGGGATGGACAGCTACATAACTACATCTACCATCTGCGTAAATTTCATCCAAATCCATCAAGGATTTGATGGAAAAACGAGTCGGACAAACTTTGGGGAGAAGAAAAATGAAAGAAAAAAAAAGAAAAAAAACACAAACATTTTGAGTAAAATCAATATGTGTCCCCTTCAGGGAAGGGGACCCATAATAATCTCAATTGGTAAAGAAGTAAACCTCAGTTGTTTCAGTGCTCACCTGTGTTGAACTCCATGCGAAAAACTTGCTTTGCATAAAATTCACACTCTTTTTTGCTGAATGAAAAAACGATTGCCGGCAAAAACTTTCTTTCAAGAATCAATTCCACAATTTGGACACAAGCACTTTTACCCTAGAAATGATTTTTTAAAGGTTAGATAAATTAGACACTTATTGAAACTGGGACAGCTGTGTACCCCAAAACTTTTTCTACAGGCCAAAACAACTATTTTATTTAAAAAATAATTATGCATTTTTCCAGTTGGGCAGAAATTGCCAATATTTTTTGCAAGTGAATTATGTGTCATCTAACCTGCTGTCCACCTCTTTTGCCTCTTCTGTTGAAGTCACTTCGTGCATTGTCACCGGCATCTCTTAGCACAGACATAGCTGTGTTAAAGTTATCTTCTCTAAATGCACCCTATGAAAATAAAAGTTCTTTATGCTTTACCTAAACCTGGCAAGATATAAATATTTGGTATTTACAGTTTGTTGGCGATATTGGTGCAAATCAATGGCTAAAAATAGCAAAGTTTTTTGTCCATAAAAAATAAAGGTTTTTGCCTCATAAAAATATAGTTCTTTTGCCCATCAACATAAGAAACATTTGGTACAGCATTGAAAAGGAAAGAAAATCAATCAACTTACACTATCATCTACAACCAAATGCAAACCATCACCACCAGTAGGAAATATATAGTGTTCCAAAGGCACCGGTCGATAGTCGGTGTAGACAACATGGCAGGGTTGTTTGTGGAGGTAACAAATCCAAGAGGCAAACTGTCTTGCATTTGGAATAGTGGCGGATAGGAACACATATCGGACATTGTCTGGTAGTAGAATAATAGTTTCTTCCCAGACTACACCACGCTCCTTGTTGCGCATGTAATGAATTTCATCAAATACCACCCAGGCAACCTCTCGCATCACTTCAGAACCTCGATACAGCATGCTTCGCAAAATCTACAAAATCAAAGTAAGAGTCAGGCATCATTTTAAAATGTCATTATCATTTACACTTTTGTATTATTTTTATACAGGGCATCACCTACAGACAAAACTCATTATTTTTGGTATCAACGAACAAGCCAATGCATATGCAGGTACATAGTTAACTTTGGGAAACAAATGTCAATTTAAAATACTGCACACATGCTTAACACCATATGCTGCAATATAAACGATTAAATCCGTATATTTGCATGGAAAATGTTACTATAGACACCTGATTTTAGAAAACATACTTTCATTAAATGGTAGGTTAACTTTGTTTATTTGCAGCACATGCTGTTTTTCCAAATGTAAACACAGCTCGTGGAGCTAAAAACATGAACAAAAATACTAATGATGCTTGTTACCTCTGTTGTCATCACCAAGCAGGAGGCAGTAGGATTGATCGTAACATCTCCGGTCATAAGTCCCACATCAGAAAACTCCTCATACAAGTCACGATACTTCTGGTTGCTCAATGCCTTGATTGGAGTTGTGTATATCACACGCTGCTTATCTCTGAGTGACATCGCAATTGCATATCTGTGTGGAAAGCATAAATGGGCAGTATAATCAACAATCTAGCATTATACAAAAACTATATTTTATCACAGCTTCTAAGATGCTGTATGTGTTTTGTGAAAGACTATAAATTCACACATATCTTACAATTTGACACATTTGTTGCAATTCAATTTGTGACATTGTTTTTGTAAGTAACACCAACATCTCTACACACCCAAACTGTGCTCCCCATGTTTCAAGAGAACATCAGTATAATTTTTATATTAAAACCCTATCCAGACTAGAGAATACAAGGTACGCTATTGACTAATACATACACACATAATGCAATTTGCTTAAGTGCTAGAAAGTAAAAGAAACCTAGGTTAACCTACTCTGCCACAACAGTTTTGCCAGCAGAAGTGTGAGCAGAAACCAGGACAGATTGGTTATTGTCCAGACACATCAAGGCTTCTTGCTGAAATGGATCCAGAATAAACTTGTAATCCTTGGCAGCTTTACCTTCCCTTGGACGCAGTTGGGCAACTTCGGTACCAGATAGAAAAGCCACTTCATGTGTACAGCCACTTATTAATGCACTCAGTGACTTTGTTTCCACTTTGGGCAAAGATTCCAGGACACTGGAAGCAAAAAGACTTTGCATCACATAAAATGGATATGTTCAATTCTCAAATTGGTTAACACACAATAATAAAAACATTTTTTATGTAAACAACTAACATACCAATTAACTAACACAGCCTATAACATTAGCCACATCTTCAATGGAACACAATTTTGTTTTTGCTTTGCTCTTAACTTCAAATAGGTATGCTGTATTTTATTATGAAATCACCTGGCCAAGTTTTCAGCATCATCTTTTGCATCAGTTTCTAATGGAGGAAGTTGTTCACTCACCACTAAAAACATTTACATGCAATTACATTTTCTGGATATTTCGATTATTTATGATCAAAATGAAAAAAGTTACGTGTTTGTTTGGTGTCTAATTCTTCTTTCTTTGTCTTCTTTTCGTCTGGAGCGGATAGTTCCACATTACCAGATCGTTTGTTTCCTAGCCTGGGAAAAAAAAGTCTTTGAGTCTAAATTCGCCAAACTGAAGATAATTTGCATTGTAAACAACTTATAACATTAACTGACTTTGAACCAGAGTTTCCCTTATCACAAGGATCTTCATCAAACACGTTGAACAGGTCTTCACCAAAACCTGCCATTTAAAAATAATAGCAAGCAGACAACGTGTTCCGTAGTTCTGAATTGTTCGTTACTCACGTTACATGTCACAAAATTTCCCAAAACTGTAACAACTTTTCAATGGAAATAGGTTTGTTATTTCGTGTGAGGTTGATAATAATACAAACTCACTAAAATAGAAAAAGCAAACGTGCGCGAAGACGTAATCCAATGAGCAGAATGCGCAAACACGGAAAATACAGCGGCAAGTGCAATATGAAGGAAATTGTTTTGCATGATGTTGTCACTTTCATCCTTTATTGCTTTATTCATGTGTGTTTTAACGCAGCAACCTGTACTAGACTTACAGATCGCGAAGTCTACATAAACTACAAGTTTCCTAACCAACGCAAAATGACACGAAACGCATAGAAAAAAACAAATAAAATTGCCCCAAGGTCTGGTGTTTTCAATGTCCCTATGGGTTTCTGGTTTTTTCCTCACAATTTCTGGGATTTTTAAATGTTTACTACGCGGTTTAAGATAGTGATCGCAGATTAACGTTTTTGTAGTACGATGGTTCCTATTGACACGTGTCAATCAAATCCATTATCTTCGAAGGATTTGATTGTGTTTTACGACCCGAACAGAAGCAATCAATTCCAAAGCCGTGAAAAGGCACAGTAGATAACGGTGCAATATGGGCGGTATATTAAGTGTAGCTGTATCCCTCAATCCACTTGTTTAGTTTCTATCACAATTCCCGCTGGAGCGATAACTGCGCAGTACGCAAAAGTTGACTCATCAGCGAAATTAAAAACTCTCTACTATTCGAAAATCGGCAGCCTTAAGGCGACAAGAAACCACGTGATCGGTCCCACAAACTCTAATTATTCGACAAACATTACTAATAAACATTAACAGCTATTTTGTCACAAGTATACTTTGCGGGTAATCAGTAAACTTTTTAACCTTTATGTTGATTTCAGTGATAAATTTCATTGTATCGTACTCACACTGTATCTGTACATAGCGCAGTCTGTAATATTAAAAGTGGACTTGTTCCATAACAAGAAGGCGCATGACTGACCTACTTAAGGAACAACGACACTGCTTGTTGGTTTGACCTTGAGTAACCTGCGTGCGTTCTCTATTAACCTGGCAGTTTGTCACTTTTCAATTTCGCACGGGCGAGAAAACTCAGTCTCATAAAAAAGAAACACGACTCAATGGCGCAACAATTCCTCCGTTGAATCGCAGAAGGGAAAGAGATGTTAAAGGAATGTCCGGTAACGTTGTTGTATCATTTGCCGTACAATTCAAGTATGCATATTGCGCGTGTAGAATCCATTTTGCCGATGACCTGCAACGTTTTGGTTGTGTAATAACCCTGGCCCAAAACTCTAGTAGGCTATACTTCTGACATGCAATTAAATCATTATGCAATTTTTCGCACTTCATCTTTTCTATGCAGAAAACCGTGTTGATCGTGCTTAAACCGGGTTCGTGCGTGATTAAACCGTGCTTTATAGTGCCTAAATCTGCTCCTGGTTTTCATTTTTCCTTGTCGGAGACCATAACTATATTCGTTACCAAGTAGGCGTGTTCGATACATCCACGCGTTTTCAGAAAATGTAATCACACGTTAATGACACTTAGCCCGCTGTTTTTGAGGCTTACAACAAAATTCTCCTTTAGTTGGGACTTCTGCTGTCGGACACTTTTTACACTTATAGGGGAGATTCATTCTTCACATTTCATTGTGCACTGGCGTTTGCTGTGAGCTGGCCCGACGAAGGGAACACATGGCTACGTGCAGTTGTAGAGTAAAAAATCCATTAACAACCCCCAAATATGATTATACCCTTCGGGGGGTACTTGAACGTTAAACATGCTCTTCAAAACGTAAACAGTTTTTGGTCATTGCAGAAGGAAGAATTTAAAATTTAAATAAAGTCTAAATAAACTTCTATACCTTCCAAATAATCGGATGACCTATGAGACTGAGAGCTGCTACTTTATACGCATTCGGCGGTAGAGCCCTTTATTTGATCGTTCATCAACCTCAAAAGCAGATTGTACATGTCCAGCCTTCCCAGTCAGCCTGGTTTGTAGAGCCATATTTTGTACGAGAAGTGTACAGCAGTTGCAAACGAAAATCAATACATACCTTGAAGATTTTTCAGACTGCTTTCGCAAATGACGGTCCAGATTTGTTTGTTGGCCAAAGGCCCGACCACCAAAGGTCTGCCCACATATAGGTTTATGGGCGTTCCAAAAACAAACCAACTGAAGGTAAAATCCATTCTTTCTAAAGGTTAGAGAGAATAAATTTAAATGTAACATATCTTGTTGTGGATGTTTCTGACGTGTCTTTGCAGGTCGAAGGAAACAGAAAAGCTACGGTCGCAGTATTTGCGTCGGAATGGCTGTTCACCGGTGTGTGTGCGCACGTGACGAGTCAAGTTCGCACTGCGTGGAAAATTTTGCCCCAATATCGACACGTTAATGCTGGTAATGAATTGTACACATTGGTTGGCTTTTGTTTACTTTACAACGCAAGACTAGGGGCCCAGTTTCGTAGGACATGCCCCCCAAAAAGTATTAAAAACACACAAATACAAACAATGCTTTAAATCCGCTCTAAAGGTTTTTTGACTTGGTTGCTTGGTTGCATTTTGAACTCGTGTACTACCATATTTTCATCACAAAAAAACAAAAACAAACGAAAACACCATTGTAGGCTATTATTAATTATTATTATTTTCGGCTATTTTGTTACAAACGCTTTCGAGGTAATCAGTTTTTCCAGTTGTCCGGTTTTGATAATCTGCATAATTACAGTGAATAATTACATTTTAAGTCACATTCAACCTGTCTGTGGTGCAGTCTGTTTTGTTGAAAATGAGGTTCTCCAAAAGAAAAGGCTTACTTCACGGGCAACGTTCCTGTCGACATGGAGTAACCTGCGTGTTCTCTATTAACCTTGTAATGTGCCACTTTGCAGTTTCGCTTGTTTTCGATTGGATAAAAACACTCGGTCTCATTAAAAAGAAACATGGCTCTATGGCGCAACAGAGAAGGGCGAAGCAAATCCTCCGTTGAATCACAGAAGGGCAGGGTGCAAGCGTGTCGCTTAACTTGGCCATTTTAATCCGTTGACGATATTTAGGTAGTTGCAATATTTACGTGTTTTTGCATTCCTACAAAAATACTTCGAAATTATGGCACTGTTTTTCCAAAAGCGCAGAACTGTTATACTTTTGTTGGTTACACATTTAGTTACACTGTAATTGCATTAATTATCATTAAAAACTGGGTCGACGTAGGTTAAATTGATGCTAAAATATAATTAGTTAAGTGAAGTTTTGAACAAAAACGATCTGTGGATTTTATTACCTAAAGTGAGGCAATTTTTATTATTCGATGATCAATAAAAGGGAGAATACGAGAGTTAAAAAGGAAACAACAATAAGCGAAAGTGCTAAAGAGCTAAAGAGCTTCGTGCACTGCGACTCGCTACGCTCTGCTTCCCAACAGCCATATTTTTTTCGACTTCCTTTAAATAATCGCGCGCCCTGCCGCCCTGTGTACTTGGCAGTTTAAGGGGAGCGAACGAAGAGCTTTGTCGATCTGCTGTTTAGGCCAAGCTCGTCATCGGCAAGATAATTCAGTAAGTTGTTTGCAAATACGCAACCGTTAAAAGTGTTTTTTTTTAATTTAGTCTTGTACTGCAATGTTGCATGGCTTGTGTATTTGTAATGACAAAAATGTGTGATATTTACTAAAGCGAATTACCGATTATTAAAACATGAAAAGTAAATATAATTTACATGCATGTGTTCTTGGCTAAATTACGAACAGCTTCGTTTATTGTCTAAAATTTGTCCATTTTTAACTGGCAATTACAATAACTCACAACAGTGAATTAATGTTAGATAATTACTTGACGCAGCGACGGTAGACGTTGTATACAATGTGCAGTAAAACCTACAACATGCATTGTTTTCAGTTATGGAACAACATGTAATCAGCGTAGGCTACAAATCAGTCATAACTGAAAAAAATGTCTTCTCAACTCCCGAACCCTTGGATGGAGTTACCAACCACGTGGCAAATAGATTGTTTGTAACCAACTTCGACAAAAGAGTAAGAATGTTTGTGTAACAAGTAAAATTGCACGATGTCCAAAATGACACCATAGCTTCGGCGTTTAAACTGCGCGCACACGCTCCGCGCTTTCACAGTTGCTCAATGGTCGCCACTGCGTATAGTTGTTTAGGACATAAACAAATTTTAGGTGGTTATGTTGATGGCTACGCAACGCCTTTTATACAGTTTACAAAAAAATCATTGCGAACCTCTTTAAACTTGAATAATAAATAAAAGCATTATCATCGTTCGTGATTTCGATAAAATATACAAGAGGTGTTAAAGGTAAACACCGACATAATTTCTGACGTCATTTAGACAACAGAGGAGGAATTACGCAAAGCATTTCAGTTGGCTGGTGAGATTTTGGACGTGAACATTATTCGGGGAATAAACGGACAGAGGTGAGTTTCAGTTTGACAGACAATCAGTAATGGCCGGGGTATACAATGTTACAACTATACTGCCCGAACCCGAGCTATCAGTTTATCTTAGTCCACAATAGGGCTGGCAATAGCTTTACAAGCCCGATCGCGACACAAAAATTCCGGCCGCACTTACTAATCAATATACCAAAGTTGTAAGTCGGGCCGGGCTATTCGGGTTCGGGATTTGGTTTCTTAAAAAACGGGCCTGATTAGAGCCCGACAACACTCTGTGTCGGTATTTTTTTGAATTAATTTCGGGCTTGTACGTTCGGGTTCGGGCTTCAATTTCAGGCCCGTTTACAACTCTGCAATATAGCCTACGACAAATTTGCAGTATACATCACGACCATGGTTAGTTATCATTTTTGAGCTTTTAGCCGTTGTTGACCGATATTTTTTAGGGCCGACCCATTTTTAAACAAAAATTAACGGAACACGCGAATTCGTTTTATGCTACAATTTTAGCAGTGTTACAAATTCAAACACGAACTTTCTGCTATACGCAAGGAATCGCGGAAGCAAATTTCTCACGGTGGTGCAACTGACACTACAAATATATCGGTGGCTCAATTACTTAATGAAAAGAATGGAATTCACGCTTTATATTTGCGATTTAACGTTTTCAGCCCTCCTCCGTTCAATCTGTGCCCCGTTCAAAAAGTACATTTGTCCCGTGATATACGAAATGTAAACGGCACATTAGCCGATGCCGTTAATGAACGTGCAATAGTGAGTTGGTATTGTTTCTTGGCTGTCTTCGTGGTTGACAAGAAACCAACCATGCTCACAATTGTGGGTTTGCTTTCGTGCGACGACATTAAACGCAGTTACTCCTATCTTTTCCTTGGTCAGTTGTAAATCATAGTCAGCCGTTTGTAATGTAT
The DNA here is from genome assembly GCF_965637545.1 of Phallusia mammillata. Classification (NCBI taxonomy): domain Eukaryota; kingdom Metazoa; phylum Chordata; class Ascidiacea; order Phlebobranchia; family Ascidiidae; genus Phallusia; species Phallusia mammillata. Next base: position 16,401,992 of record NC_137255.1, read on the forward strand.
ACCTGGAGACGAAGGCTGGAGCACAACCGGTTGTGAGTTGGTAAATTATGCAGGTGATTCTCTGACACCCGCAAACTTTACCAATCAAAACCCGATGTGTACAAACAAGAGTTAAGAAGTGGTCCAATGAGAGTGTATCAGCGAACAGAAACTATTAAGGAGATATAGTGGATTTTCAAATGAAATATTAACGGCACACCAAACCTCTTTCGCCTAACGACAAATCGACGGGAAAAAATTATCTATTTTATTTTAAAAAATCAACAGGAAAAATTATATCATCAGTTTTATTAGAAAATGCAGCTGGTTTTGAGTTGGTCAAGTTCAAGGGTTGTTTGCCGAACTTATGAATTTTACCAACCAAAACCCGTTGTGTAAAAACCTATATGCGTAAACAATTGCTTCAACGTGCATTTTGTTCATTAAAATAAACGGACATTAAATCTTCAGCAGTGAGTTGGTTTGTTTCACGCCGGATTTCAATGGCGGGAAATAAAACACACTCACCGCTGTCGGTTGACTGTCTTCCAACTGATTGATTGAGTGACAGCAATAATTGTGTGTTTATTCACTGAAGTGCAACTTGTAAATTGATTAATCGTGAAGGCGATTTTTGATACCTTCGCGATTTTTCTCTTATATCCCGCTGTGTACGATCGACTGTTGTTAACAATTGCAAATAAATTGTTGGGTTTTGGATTAGCTTTATACTGTTAACCGAACCAATGTTTTCAAATCAAATAAAACAAATTATTTTTAAAGCGGTATTTTGCCCAGTTAACTGCACACCGAAGTTGCCTCGTCACAGTAAAAGAACAGTTGCTGTCATGGAACTTTGAGGTTCACAATGAATAAATTGACAGATTGTCACTGCGAGTCCGATCAAGTGATTTACGACGTAAGCTAATTTTTATCTCTTCGGGGAGGCCGGTAGTCGAGGCGCGAGGTGCAGATATTCGCACCAATCTCCCGCTGTGACCGCAAGTTTAGGAAAGCTCGCCTAGAGGTCACGATGACTCATCAACGATCGTTTACACTTGTTATTGCGGATTTGTTATGCCTGTAGTTGTAATTCGCCTTAATAACTAGGTCAACGACGTATCTGATGTTTTTGTTCCGAGTGTCCCTGATAAATAATGATTATTAGAAGTGAAAGCATGTAACATGAAATGAATGTAATTAACACTGATACAAGGGTGTATTTGCTTTGGTTTCTCAATGTCACATCGAACACCTAAAATGTAAGATTACTAACGAACCGCGGATTTGAAATACAATTACCCTGTTTGAAACACCACTTGGTCTGGATGATGTCGGCTCACTAATTCATGGGGAGTCGATACCCGGTTTTTGAGCCGGCAATCGCGCTTGGCCGTAGGTCAGATGAAATACCACTCGGTAGTTTAATTCGCCGCAAAGCTTATCGCTTGGAAATTGGCTGCAGGAGGTCCTTCGCGGTAAAGAACGCCCACATTTTAGCTAACCCGTAAACAATTTGAACTAAAGTTGATCGCGTTTTCAAACCTAGCGCATTTCTAAACGAGTGGCCTTTCGGGAATAGAACTCGTCAGAATTTGGTATTGGTTATTTCGTTCAATTGGTCCATGGGTTAAAACTATTTACGATAAAGCACATTTATTTCCAAGCGTTTAATATCCACAACAAACCATTTAACGCGGCACGGTTCGCACTCAAGGCAAATTGACAAACAACTATTAAACAAATAAGCAAAACCCGTTGTTCTGCATCTTGTCGTAACGAGGCAGACTTGAATTTGCTTGCTGCTGTATGTTGATATTTACTATGTATAGAAGTGTGGGGTGGATATTGCTAGACAGCCGAACTTGAGTTGGTTAAATATGAGATTGGCATGTTAACAAATCTTATGTTTAACCTCTCAAATTTCGCTTGTCTTCTTTCACGTTTGTTTCGCCAACCAACGAACTACTGGTCTGAATTATCAAGCGCAAGTTTTTTGCACAATCGCAGCCATAAGTTGGTTGGTGCGCTCAAAGTTGGATTTAAACCGAGCATACAACTCTATTCTAAAAAGTATTTGTGTCCGTAAATAACATTTTCCTTGCGCGTGTTCGTCTATTCGTGGTCGCATGTACTACACAAGTAGAAGCACGCTTAAAGTAAGGTTGGTTAACCCGACGGTCGCCATTTTGTTTTCGGATGCGGCGCGTTGCCATCGTGTCTGCCAGCGTCCACACTTGCATTGTTTACGTCACAAAGGCTTGCAAAGCTTATGAAACGAGTCGGTGTTAGCAAGAAAGAAATACACAGTCTGATTTCCTTGAGGTGTTTTGTCACATGGTGATAAAGTGTTTATGCCAGAACCTATGCAAATTTAAGATTTACTTTTGAGATGATCCAAAAAAATTGATGTGATTTAACTTAATCAATCTTTTGGGTCATGTCTGAGGTCAATTTTTACCTGTCAACCGCTGAACAACATACGTTTTACAGTTTGTTTGCATATTTTTTGTCAGTTTTTCAAAGCAGGCGCCAGTGTTCGATGTGCACATCTTCAATATTCGTCGGGACTTGGTACTTGGTGCGTAATATATAAAATAGTAGACAATAGCATAACTTTTAAATTGTGTCGCAGAATCGGTTTATGGCGATGATATAAGAATCCAAATTTCAAAATGCAAAAATTGCTGCAGTTGAGCCAGTACGCGTGTGTCATGCGCATTTAAAATCCGCAGTCAAAGAAGAAGCTTAAATTTGACCTGTCGGGAAGAGGCACCGGAAACAACTGAACGTTAACGAGGAAATAATACTTTGTAAAGGTGTAGGGAGATGTTAGCAACATACACGTTGCAGTATGCTTACAGCATTTACCCTATTACTTTTTGTAGGCTGAATAAAACAAATGTTTGCAATCAATTTGGTTTGTAGTTGTTTGGCTATAACGGTCCAGAAAATTGGCTAACTGGTGTTTGTGTGGGAAAATACGCTGGCCATCAAATGTAACCAGCAACGCGAGCCTTTTCTCAAAATATTTATTAGAAAGACTGAACTCACAGGCCTTAAGGGACCAAGTCATTAATCAACTTTAAATGGGAGCAAAAACTTTAGTTTGCCGGTAAAATGCTATCATCGGGATAGAGTCAGCGGGGAGTCTTTGTGCGTGTAGAAACGCCCACATTTTTTCGATGGCCACCGAACATTTCTGTCAATAGCGGTGATTGATCGTCCCTCCCACACTTCAATGGGTTTATCATCCAAAACTGCAACGCTGGCAGTTGAATAAAAAAAAACACTGAGCGACCGCACTTAGCCGGCCCTTGTAAACAGCATCTTACTCCCGTTTGACTGACATTTACGTTGCATGTTGGGGTGTTTTTTCTCTCCGTTGACCAATTACTGAAACAAATCCGACAGGCATCGCTGTAGTGCGTGGTTATGGAAAAACAGGCTCAAACCTGTTGTAACTTAATTACGACTCAATCCTTTATTGGAAGGTGATTACTTAACTTGCTAACTCATGTAAAATTATCGTATAGCTAAGTTAATGTTACTAGTTTATTGGACATATCTTTTGCAGTAGGACAATTTCCAAACCACTTATTTCTAGAATTTAACATTACAAAACTGTAACTTTTAAACACGGGCAGTTTTAAAACAGTGCTGTGCCATACTGTAATGCCTGTTGCGTTTTAGATCCTATGGATTCGTTTCCTTGAAAAGAATTTGCGACTGCGAACACTTGCTCAGAATGAGGGTAAGCTCTTTTTTTGCCACAAAACAACAGCGTCAATTTTTTTTTAGATTTTTAGTCTATGTCAGTGGTTCTCAAACTTGTTCATATTTTTTTCAAAACGGTAACAGTCCCTTTGTCATTATTTCGGGGGCTCGCGGTCCTTAAGCCTGAATGCGTATTTCAGAAAAATGAAAGTTGATTGCTGGATTTTAGCTAGTTGTGAAAAATTGCGCATAACAATGATCCAAAGACGGCTTGTGACATCACAGACAAGACAAAAAACATTACAATTGTGCGCGAACAACTACATTTTTCTTAGTTGTCTTAGTTGCAATAAAGGCTATTGTTTGGCAATGGGGAACAGTCGATTCTCAATTCTACTTTGATTTAAACCAGGGGCGTGCAACTGTTTATCGCAGTGGGCCACAACTTACAGATAAAATAATGCTGCGGGCCAGACAATTAAGCAACATACACATTTTTAAACAGGTTAAAGCGCACACAATTAAGTTACTCTTTGAGTACTCTTTGATCAATGGGATATATGCTAACCTTTTCGTAGAATAAATCTCAATATATTTGCTGCACCTATAAATCATGTTATTGAATCTTTGCTAGGAAGGCAGTTCTTTCATAATGCACACTATGATGCAATAACGGGATTATGTCGTCACAATGGATAAAACCTTACCACCGTGTGACGCTGTACAGAGTCAAAAATACCAGTGATTCCGTACAAATAGCAACAACCATGCTTCAACAGTGAAAAATATTCATAATTAATAGAGTACTTTTAAGTCTGCTCGGGCCACAAAAATAGGTGTCGCGGGCCGGACACTGGCCCGCGGGCCGTATGTTGCACGCCTCTGATTTAAACTGATTCAGTGGCACAAACTGACGCCAAATAAGGTTATAGAAGTACTTAAACCTTTTCGCCGTCCCCCAGAATTGCCTCACGGGCCTCTAAACAGTCTAAAGGACCGCGGACCCCAGTTTGAGAACCGCTGGTCTATGCGCTACTTTAGGATGTTGAAACAATTGTGTCGCAACTTATATTGTTTTGTTTGATGCTTAATACCAATTGTTCTCATTGCAATCCCGAAATCGGACTGTGTACTTCGCAGGACAGAATAACCATTCGAGTTCGCGGAAGAGAAATTACTTACAGCGCAGCTCGATTTAAACCACGACGAAGTAAACCTCCACCAGAGAGAAGTGTAGCCTTCCCTGACCATGGTAAGCTGTGCTGAAAAAGACGTTATACCTATTTGATGGGGCCTTGAGAATGTGACTTTGTACAACCATTATTAACACGCGAAAACATAAAGCTTAGACAACGCACAAGCAGATATAAAGGGAACTTTGTTGCTCCGAAACAACTTTGCGGTAAAATTTCACTTTACCCCCTTATATACCGTATCTATGCTAGCTTTGCTACCACCAAATTTGTAGCAAATTACAATACAAGGCTTACCAAAAATTTATCTTCGGAAAAGTGAGCAGTAATTGTCGCACACATAAACAAACAAGCATTCTGAAGAAGTAATCTTTGGTTGTTAGTAATACAGTAAAGTTTAACAAAAAAAAACACGTTACCTATGTTCTTCGAATTTTCGTCCGACCATCACTGCATTCAACAGTTACGCAAACATTGAGCTACGGCTCCGCTGCGCCACTGAGCGTCAATCCTCGTATGGCTGCACATTTATAAAAGTAGCATATCAACCAGAGAGTCCTACCCAGGTTTTTTTTTAAGGTTTGGTTTGGGTGACCGCTAAGTAGTTTTAAGAGACCGCAAGTGTTTCATTTAAATACCAAAAACTGTAGTTGTAGTTGCAAGTCCAAATTTTGGGAAACCGCTGAAGAGAGAAAAACACCTTAAAAAAACACTGGTCCTACCCATAGGCGCCGAGTTTTACATAAATGCAAGGTGGCGGACGTAAATTGTAACGTCACTGATGCGTACGGTAGAGCTACTAACACTGAGCTTGGGCTGGCCCCCGGCCTAAGAACCTCTGGTAGGTGGCGCAAAAGAGCATAGGCATTATGGTGCTGTTACAGCAATTTGGGTTTATGGTAAGAATAATTGCTGAGTCAGCACCATAACCACCTATGCTCTTTTGCGCCACCTACCAGAAGTTCTTAGGCCGGGGGCCAGCCCAAGCTCAGTAAGCCTCTTTACATGGAGCGTTTAAGCGTATTCGATACCGTTATTATGGGTCCCCTTCCCTGAAGGGGACACATATTGTTTTTGTCCGTATTTTTTTTTTCTTTTTTCTTTTTTCTGTCTAACGCTGGCTTGTTAGACGCGTTTGGTTAAGAAAGAGTGCTTCAAATTTATTCAAATTTGCACAGATGTTAGTTATTAATCTAAATTTGATCCTCCTGAAGTTTGACGCCGATTGACCCAGCGGTTCACCCACAGGCCCCCAAAATGCAAAATTTTTAAAACATGGTTTGTTATATGCGTTTGGTCAAGAAAGAGTGCTTCAAATTTGTTTAAATTTTGTCAGATGTTAGTTATTAACCAAAATTTGATCCTCCTGAAGTTTGACCCTGAATGACCCAAGGGTTCACCCACAGGCCCCCGAAACGTAACATTTTTAACGCTGGTTTGTAACGCTCGTTTGGTAAAGAAAGAGTGCTTCAGATTTATTCAAATTTGGACATATGTTAGTTATTAATCCAAACTTGATCCTCCAGAAGTTTGACCCCAAATTACCCAGCGGTTCACCCACAGGCCCCCGAAACGTAAATGTGTCTAACGCTCGTTTGGTCAAGAAAGACACTGTAGGCAAGTCCCAAGAGAGTAACTCACTGGTTTACGATAGCAGGAGGGCTCAGCTTGACGTCGGACGAGACGTCGTTTTGGTGATTAGAAATCAGCTGTTTTGCACAGCAATGCTATGTCGTTTTATTAAGTTATCACTCACATTTTCAGTTTTGGCAAAGGTTTCACACATATGACGCGATTTAAACCTAATAAGCGTGCTTCGGTTTCGTATAATGTCAAGCAAAACTTTGTTAAACAAACTAAATATGAAAAAATAAACTTGACTTTTTTGCAAGATAAAAGTTTTTTAAATGCTCGTTGTCAGGTTGGCCGCGGGTTACTTAAGGTCAATTAGTAGGTATTACTAACACAGTTCAGAACTTTCTTTCGCCATAACGTAGCGTTTTTTTTTTTGTTTTTTTTTAATCAAATACTCAAGGCATGTATAAATTAGGTCAAACGGTGTTGTTGAACACCAAGGACGGCGTGCTATTGAAAACGGTGTCAAAAGGTCAAACAGTTGTTTGGTGTGTGCACCCTAAAGGTTCCTACAGGTCAATGGTACTCATTTTGCGAAACAAAGTTAAATGAAAAACTCGTTTTGCGAAACAAAGTTAAATGATGTATACACTTGCGGCAAATCGCTTTTTAATTGTCTGTAACACAACTGTTACAGCTTTCTAGAAAAAAATGTGTTTAAAACCCGACCTTGGACGACAATATCTGGGTCAAAGCAAGAGATTAAATTGAAAGTATTTGTTTCGTTCTTTTTTAATGTTTTTGTAATTATACGACAATAATAGTGCCAAAAAATACAACCAAATTTTTCATTGTTGGGTTAACGCTTTCTAAAAATTTGTTCTTAAGAATTTAAAATTCACCGCAACATTTGTTTACCGTAACTCCGCACAAACACGCATGTGGGGACCCATTAGTTTTTGTTTACAAAAACAATCATATGTGTAGATCAAATGATGTGTATAGTAAATTGGTAAATATCGTATAAAATATATAAAATGGAAGTTATCAGAAAGCCACCATTCTAGTTTTTAAATGCTCGTTGTCAGGTCGGCCGCCGCATGACCACGGGTTACTTAAGGTCAACTAGTAGGTATTACTAACACAGTTCAGAACTTTCTTTCGTCATAACGTAGCGTTTTTTTGGCAATAAATTTAGGAATCAACACTCAAGGCATGTATAAATTAGGTTAAACGGTGTTGTTGAACAGCAAGGACGGCGTGCTATTGAAAACGGTGTCAATAGGTCAAACAGTCGTTGCACCCTGAGAGGTTACTACAGGTCAATGGTTTTGCGAAACAAAGTTAAATGAAAAACGAATTATTATGTGTACACTTGTAGCAAATTGCTTTTTAATTTAAAGTGTCTGTAACACAACTGTTACAGCTTTCTAGAAAAAAAATGTGTTTAAAACCCGACCTTGGACGACAATATCAAAGCAAGAGATTAAATTAAAGTATTTGTTTCGTTCTTTTTTAATGTTTTTGTAATTAAATGACAATAATAGTGCAAAAAGAATACGAACAAAAAATGTTTATTGTTGGGTTAATGCTTTCTAAAAATTTGTCCTTAAAAATCTAAAAATCACCGCAACATTTGTTTACCGTAAATCCGCACAAACACGCGTGTGGGGACCCATTAGTTTTTGTTTACAAAAACAATCATATGTGTAGATCAAATGATGTGTATAGTAAATTGGTAAATATCGAACAGGGCTTCCCAAACTGGGGGTCGCGACCCCTGAAGGGGTCGCCTAATAAACTTGAGGGGTCGCAGAGAGCTGTACCAATTTTGCAGAAAGTACTCCATACACTGGTGTAGAGTACGGGGGTGCAGAACAGCCCCGGCCTTGACCTTTGTATGACGTCACAATATCATTATTGTTCAAGTTACTTCGGTTTCAAAATGTTTTCAGCTAAGCGCAAAACGTGCTTGTAGTGACGCGTGACGCCATTCATCGAACAAACGTCGGTTGAAACGCAACAATTGCAATTGTTTTGAAATACACAGGCATTTTAATGCAACGTAAAGATGACATATATAGAGTTATAGACTAACGTTTAAGTATTGTCTGGCGCAATAACTTTCTCTAATATAACTAGGTAATAAATTTACGATTTCTAAGCAGTGTTTAATAATATCCGTCTGCAAAGCACTGCAACGGCCTAAACTTGGAGTGCCTATTTGCAAAACAATGTGACAGAAACAAAAGGCTAAAACACGTGAAAGGCACAGGTGTTTGGACATGTCAAGTGGTAGACTCCGAGTACCGGTAGGTTGTTTTTAGTTTTCGCTCGAATTAGTCGTTTCAAAAATACAACAAACTAATCGTTTGCACTGTTTACAACAAACAAACGTTTTTTTCGCACTGTTTATCACATTATTCGCGAAGGGTCGCGGAAATTTTAAAGAGATTAAGAGGGGTCGCGATCAAAAAAGTTTGGGAAGCCCTGGTATAGAATATATAAAATGGAAGTATATCAGAAAGCCACCCTTCTAGTTCGATACGCATTTCTCTCGTTTTCGAAAAAGAAAAAAGGCAAAGCGTATTCGACTTCTCCGATTCTCGATGCGCTCGGGACAGGTGGTTTGAATACGCTTAGGCGCCAATACGCTTAGGAGAACTCTTTTGTGAATAATTACGTCAACTTAAAACCATATGTAGTTTGTTTAATTTGGTGCCGAATATAACGGGGAAATTGTTAGTTAATGCTGAGCGTACGTTCCAAACACCAAGTTATATATTTCATTAATTTTTTCGTCCAACTGGTGGAAAGTTGTACAAATTAGTCGTTTTTTGTACATATAATGCACAAGAGACTCTAATGCAGGGGCGGGCAACTTCTCCTGTCGGCGGGCCTGATATGGGAAAATGAAGTACTTGGCGGGCCGGATTCCTGAATCAATGCATTAATCGCGTATTTATCCAGTGATTTAAAACGGAATTTTGACCACCTAAACCGGTGGTTCTCAAACTTTTTTGACCGCGACCCAAATCTGAGTTTTAGGAATATCTCACGACCCAAGGCTCAAACATAAAAAATGTTATTTTTTCTGATATGCATAAAAAAAGACCCAGACAGCCAGTTGTAGTACACAGTACTATGAAACAATGATTAATTACAAACAAATGATTGATTTATTGTAGCGTGTTTGATGAAATTGAAATTTTTCCTTCATAAATCTTCAATGCAAGGCTCTATTTTTTATTCAAGAGGCCATTTGATATTTTATATTCAGTAAAAGGTCTGTGATTCGACTTTTAACTGTGCTGTTCGATAACGAGACGGACTGCAATTTTGAGGCCACGTCGTCGCCGCATGGGAGTCTGTCCATGTCAAAATGGCTGCAGGCTTAACGAGGTCGATTGATTCGACAACACTGCATAACACAACACACATCGTGGCTTTGCAGCACCATGCTCGTTGATAAAAGTGAATCACAAATCTAAAAATGTTTCCTTGTACGAATGCTTACTCATTACATCTCCAAGTTGTAGTTTCGCATGATTAACTTGTCCTATTATTTCCCGTGCTACGACGTTATCAATCGCCATTTGCGTAACAATAAAGTTGGAAGCCTATTGTCGTCTGTATGTGGTAATGATTGGTTCATTTTACTGTACAACGTGGCCGAGTGGGGTGACTTTACTTCCACATTAGGTAAATTCGTTTGTGTTTACTTAATACAGTAATAGTTCGTTCAGAATTGAATCACTATAGCGCGACCTATTCTTTGACCCTGCGCGACCCATGTTTGGGTCACGACCCATACTTTGAGAACCACTGACCTAAACCAAATACAATTAAGAACGTCACAATTACAATACAGTCCAAACAATCTAACTGATATAACATAAAATTATTCACCACAGCAAATTTAATGCGTACACAACAGACTTAGATACTGCTGAAACACTAACTAGGCTACACGTGTGGAAACAAAGGAAACCGTGAAAGCAGGCCACACACAAGGTTGGCAGTTATGTCGTAACAATGGACGCATGGTGCAATGCTAACAACGGCGGGAAAGTTTTTTGCTATTGGGGAGCGTTACTGTCCGTTACAACTATAATTTGACGTAGTAAGCAAGTAGCGGGGGATTGCGGCAGAATGTGGACGCGGGCCACATTATTATGTATGACCGGAAACTATCTGCGGGCCGCTCAAAATCCCGTCGCGGGCCGGATCCGGCCCGCGGGCCGTATGTTGCCCGCCCCTGCTCTAATGAAACAGATTTAATATATTTGTACAGTCATATAAAGGATTTTTTTAATGTGCTACATGGCCTGGAAATGTAATACAGTTTTAGTATGTAAACTTAGAAATCGGCACGTATTACTATTGGACAATAAAGTCAGAGTAATCTATACACTTTGAATGTTTCTTCCAACTACTCCTGATAGTTTAACTGTTCACAATATAGAAATTCATACATTTGGTATGTCTAAACTCGACGCAAACAACTGCTGCACACAAATTAATTCAGATTTTTTTTGGAAGAATAGACTAAAAGTCTAAAAATACTTTAAAATTAACAATTAAGCGACCTTATATATCACTTTACAATAACCATCATATCGTTTTTGCGCAAAGTTGAAAACCTTGAATGCGATTCGGTTCGGCAACATGTAATTTTACGCTTTAGCGAATCGAAATCGTGACGTCACACAATGCGCATCAACAATACGATTCGATTCGCTCAGTAGCTCTACCGATGCGTACAACCGCGCGAGCTCCAACTAGAAAATACAACGCAACGTTCGTCAAATTCTGAAAAAAAAATTAAATAATATTCATTTGAAACACTTTGCTTTAACGTTATACACTTTGCTTTAACGTTATATATATATTGATTTTACTCGAACTGTTTTTTGGTTGTTTTCTTCTTTTTTTTTTTGTTTTTTTTTTCTTCCCAAAGTTTGTCCGACTCGTTTTTCTATCAAATGTTTGATGGATTTGGCTGAAATTTACACAGATGGTAGATATAGTTATGTAGATGTGCATCCCACTTTGTTTTTGTTGATAACCCCAGTATTTACCCCGCTAGCCCCCTAAAATGGGTCTTTTTACCCAAAGTTTGTCCGACTCGTTTTTCCATCAAATGTTTGATGGATTTGGCTAAAATTTACACAGATGGTAGATATATTCATGTAGATGTGCATCCCACTTTGATTTTGTTGATAACCCCAGTATTTATCCCACTAGCCCCCTAAAATGGGTGAGTTTTTAAACAGTGTCAGAATTGGCTGAAATTTTGATTTCTTGTATAGTATGCCATTTATAGGTGTCGATTGTTGTGTTCAACCCTGTAGTCCTAACATTTACCCCACAAGCCCCTAAAGCAGGGGTTCCCAACCGGTGGTACGCGTACCACTAGTGGTACGCGAAGGGTTTTCAGGTGGTACGCGAGTAGCTTCTGTTTTCTTCACAAAAACCTCAATTTGCAACTTTATATTTTGTTTGTCTGGTTTTGTTTACAAAAAAACAGGCTCCAGGCCTATTGTCATTGTTACGTAACTATTCCTGTTGTTTCGTATCATTACGATCTTCAAAATACAGGTCATGTCAATTCTCAACAAAAAGCATAGTTGCTACTTGCTATTAAAAGTCGAACAACGCTGCGGCACAGTGGGCGTTAATTATGTCAAATGATTGCTCTTGATAGATATATCTACTGTTTTGGTGCTTACGATAGCTTTGAATGAAATATGATTCAAACAAATTAGTTGTTCTGCAAGAAGTGGTACCATAGAGCACTGTAGAGCAGTGCTTCCCAACCTTTTTCAGCTCGCGGCCCACTTAAAAATTTTGTTTTTTGGGCGGACCACCGTATAATATTGCGAGAAAACCACAATGAAAAAAACTATCCATTTTGTAGCTACGCGAAGACCAAATAAAGCTAACAAAGAGAGTTCCAGCATCAAGATTTTACAACTAGTACAAATACTGTTGTGACGTAACAATCGCAGTTTGTATGTGTAATAAAGCTTTGTTTAACGTGAAATCTTATGCGCCATGGGGCTTTCATAGTGAGTATACTATAGTATCATATTTTTGAGAAAAATGGTTAAATTTGAAAGTGTGTTCACACAAACTGTGTAACTTTTTTTAACCTCCATATTGGTAATGGTATGTTAGTAGTTTAAAAAACTTCGCGGCCCACCGGTTGGGAAGCGCTGCAGTAGAGCACATTAGTGCTCTATGGTGGTACGCGTGGCAGTGCAGAGCGTCCAGGTGGTACGGGATCGTAAAAAGGTTGGGAACCCCTGCCCTAAAGTGTAAAACGTATTTGTATGTTACTGGGCACCACAAACGAAAGATTTCTTAGGAGCAATAGTGTTACAAGGGCAACCAGTTGTATGTTGCTCGTTGGTGGGTTGCTTGGTGGTCGTTTTTGCGCCATGGCAGTTAGGGGCTTGTTAACAGCCCTATGACGTCAGAAACATTAACGGTTGTTGCTCAAAATACCTCTAGTGGTTGAAATTTTAAACATTGGCGGATTGGGCTGAAATTTTGCAGTACTATTGACTGAGTCATTGTGGTTTTTATATATTTTTTAGTTTGTGTGTCGAACCCAATTAGTTGCCCTACTAGCCCCCTAAAATGGGTCAGTTTTTTAAAGCGTTAAATAGGACATACTTCAAACAATACTTGGGGTGAATCTAATTTTATAGTTTGTATTCTACATAGTATTATTATTTAAGCCCAGTGCCGATCACTGTGTTTTACCTTACAACACCCGACTTTCTCATGGTTATCTCTTGAATTGCATTATTTTCAACTTTACGTGTGTGGGGACCCATGAATTTTTGCCTGCAGAAACGACTAAAGTTATAAAAGACGATGGCTAATATGGGACCCAATACAAAATAAGCATAGGAAATATATTTATGTTTTAAAATAGGTTATAGTGTATATGCAAGAGCAATATGTGCTAAGCCACCCTTCTAGTTGGTTTAGCAACGTTTAGGAAATGTTTCGTCAAGTTGTTGCTCTCGTATTACCTAAAATAACCATTTATTACAGTACAACCGCATTGTCACAATAATGGTCACACATTTAATGCCAACCATTGTGTGTATGATGTCATAAACAAAACACTAACCAAAACAGGTTGCAGATTCGGCACGTTTTGTTGCTTTTTTGCCAGTACGCTTGTTTAAATCAAAATATCCACGGTGGCCGCCAACGTGCTTTACAAACCCTAGGTGGCGGCGCCACCCCGCCACCGCTCACTTGGCGCAGATCGTCCTACCGCTTATCTCATCGAGTTACCAGTTCAAGTCCATTTGAGGCTCCCTTTTGTTTGATTTTGATTCTACCCTCTTGTTTACACCGCTGTACCGAAATCTGTTTTGTACCATATGTTATGCAACACCTCATAATTCGTAATGTTTGTCTTTCCAGTATAGCTGTAATTCCAGTACATTGTTCTGAAATCAATAAATTTTATGGTGATGAATAAATTAAATAGTACAGGCTGTTTCTTCACTAGTCTAGTTTACTGTCAAGGCATGGTCTAGTTAGATTTTTTAAGAAAACATAATGTGCAGTTTGGGGAAGAAATAAGTAAGCTCCTCAAACACTTTGTCGGTTGGGATTCAATTCCCACAACACCTTTGTGTTGACAGGTAACGTTGGCAGTAGCCTCCCCCAACCTGTGGTGGTTGATGGAACGACTTATTACCGCCGACCTTGGCATATTGATCAATTAATTCCACAACGCTTGCCCACTGCTCTCGCTGTTATGCCTGGACCTGTAAGCATTTCTTACTTGTTTTTGTTATAACCCATTTTTAGTCTGGTAAACCTTGCTCCTATGTCGAAACATTTCTATGTTGTAATAACATCCATTTTTAGCATATCAGGCAAGGTAATAGTATTCAACATACAGCTAATCCCGACACAGACACTTTCAGGTTCTAGAATGTTAGTACTTAGTCAGCTTTGATTGACATAAACCAAACATGTCTTTTTTAGGTTCCCACATATGATATGACACCAATTTTTTATCCAAAACCGACACCGATGATGATTATGAACTATACTGGCCCACCTGCTGCACCAAATAGGATGATTATGCAGTAATGTGTGGTGTAAACACAAATCATGGAACTCCCTACATTGCCCTGGACCTCAATTGTGTACATATCTATCTTTACGATGAAAACATGTTAAATCTATGAATTTAAAAACTGCATGAATTTTTAAAAAAAATACACATGTTTAAATATTGTTTTTATGTTTGAGGGAAAATCCACGTTACACTGGCAAATTGATAAAGAACTGTATTTATTGTAAGTTGGATGTTTGTTAAAAGATTTCGCAGAAAGCGGTACCTATTAGTAGCGAGCTATAAACCACGGTATCTCAGAAACACAACATACGAAGTTTCACAAAAATGGTTTAGGTACAGTTTATGTTTTTGGAAACTGAGGTTCCATGAACAAAATGCACAACAGTGAAGAACTAATTTCCACCTCAACCAAACATGCAGATTATATAGTAAGATTTAAAAAAATATCAAACCTAAAACAAGATTGCACTTGTCTTAGTGGAAATGTATACAACAGTTTTTTATATACTACACTTAAACATCATAGTAATCAACATGATCTCCTGATTTAAACTCATTTCTTTGCAAAAGTGAAAACAGTTTTTCTGCTGAGTCACTACATTCTACGAAAGATTTTTTTGCTGCCATGTCCTGAAACATCCTTGCACTGTCTGGTTCACAACAGCGCTTTAATGATTCCATCATTTGTGTTGGCATTGGACCAGGAGCCCAGTTTAAAATTCTTACATCTTTTCTTTCTTCAGCAAGAACCTGCAAAAGAACATATTTATTTAGATGTTACCTAAACTAAGCCCAGTATTAGTCAAAAAAGTAATGAATAGGAAGAAAACAAATATAATTTAAACAAAGCATCCTAATCAGTACAATAAATAGCTGTATTTGCCAAACCTTAAACATCATATCTCTTGCTGCTTTTCCGGTGCAGTACAATGCACAAGATGCTAATGGTTGAATTGCCAACAGTGAAGAAATGTTGACAATGAAACATTGGTTTTGGTCTCTAGAAGTACAAGTAAAAAACATTTGATTGCAACAGACATGTTGCAGAATAAACAAAAATATCTTAAAAGTTTGAACAGTAGCCTACCTGGCATATTTATTTACAAATCTGGATGTCAAAAACATGGTTGCACATACATTTAAGTTCATATACTGAGTAATTGCATTTGCATTACTGTATTGGTCCATTCTCAAAGTGACATCACCCAATGTGCCTGCATTGTTTATTAACATGAACTTTGTATATTTAGAAACACATTTCTCATCCACTGCATTTTCCAAAAAGAGAGAGTAATCCTATGAAGCATGACAGAAATATTATTATGTATTTTGTACACCCTGTTCATGTACAAAGTTTGTCTAGCTTATGAAAGCCAGCAAAAAATTACAACAATAATATATTTTTTATTAAAAAACCTCCATGCCAGTTGGATATCCAAAGGCAAATAAAGTAATACCTTTTCAACACTAAGATCAGCTTGATATGTAGCAATCTCAATATTTTGGAATGATGTGTTTTTACAAAGGTTTACTTTTGCCTCTTCCAGTTCTTTGTTGTTTCTTCCCGAGATTAAAATTAAAGATCCTTCCTTAAGCCTTGGCATTGCACACTTGGCAAGTGCAAATCCATATCCTCGATTGGCACCAGTTATAAGGAGGAAAATTGGTTTAGAAAATGGATCATTACTAGTTTCCTCTCGACTATCCATAACGGTTGCGCGAAACGTGGTCCCATAAAAAATATAATGTTATTATAAGTCTACAAGAGATGCTCCATGTAGGGAATCCCCCTGACGTGTGCATTTTTTAAATGGTGCAGTGAAGCATTTCAAAACTGTTAAGTTTTTGTCAAAATTGTTGTTTGGCCAAACTTTTTGAGCAAGAAGTCAGACAGCTTTTGACGACAAGAAAAACAAGCTGATATATACTATCGCGCAACAGTCAACCTTAAAAAAGTACGAAGTAAATTAGATAACTTTCTTGCGAAAACAGGCGCCCTAAAATAGTTTTCTGACGATCCATACTTTCTCTGCTTAAAGGCATTGTTAATCCCGCAAACGAAGGTGGACAAGGTCGATAATCATGTTTTCCGCAATAAAGACCTATCGGATAAAATAAGTTATCCAACGGCACTAGTTGTGCGCTAAAAGGGGGGAAATAAAACATTTTTTCGTGTTAATTCGCGTGTCAAAGATCTTCAAGCAAAACACATCTATATTTTGCTGCTGTTTTTTCAAAACAAAAAAAGAACAACTTTCGTTGCTGTCACAAAGTTATCAATAGCCTACCATTTAGCACAGTGGTTCCCAACCTATGGGTCGCGACCCAAAGTTGGGTCGCCTGACCATTTTGTTGGGTCACTTGTTTTAGTGACAATTACAGCATCTACTTTTTGACGCCTCGTAGCGTTACTTTTATATTACCCAGGGCTTTAAATTGTTGCCCAATAACAACTTCATCACAACTTGTCGTGATAATGGTTAAAACTGTTTGTGACGTCATAAAGTGATGTGTTAGCTCACAGTAGAGCGTTGCTGGCTAATAATGCCTCGTTAGCTCCAAGTTCGGAATAAATGGAAATGTTTGGTCGTAAAAAACAACAGCATTTGTTCGTTATAAGGTTATTGATTTGCTAAACTGGCGTAGTAATTTTCAAAAAGCTTTCCCAACTCACAGACAAAAATACAATAAAATAGCATGTCCATGGGTCGCGAGAAACCACAAAACTAAATTTTGGTAAGTATTTGGGTCGCGATAAAAAAGGTTGGGAACCACTGATTTAGCAAACCTAAAAATGTGGTCGGATCCGGCCCGCGGGCCGTAGTTTGGTGAACTCTGGCCTTTGCGGTAAACAACGATAAACATGCGTACTTTTAGCGTTGTGTTTCACTTACTAGTTTTTTTTTAATCGTAAATATGTCGATAACTAGACATCTTTTAAAATCCAAATTTTAACACAGAAAACTAATCAACATTAGGTAGACATTCCACTGATAAAACGCAATTTAAAAAATATGTCGCTTACTAGGTTTTACCGAACGACGGCAGATGTGCGCAAAACATAGGGTTAAAAACGGACGAAAAAGGACAATTTACGCCAGTGCAAGTACAAAAATCACATTAACAAATGATACTGTGACCTTGTAAGTTCGTTTCGTGCGTCATACGGTCGTTAATGTAGCGGTTTCTTGTTTCCACAGAGCAATCATTTGAACTCAACAGCATGTGTTTGTGTGAATTTTGTTTGCTTAGAGCTGACGATGCCCTTTGAGTCATTTGGCAGCGAAACTTTAAGGCAAGGTTTGCCAGTTGCAAGAAGAGAGGTTTTTTTTATATACAGGCTAAGTTTAGCTTTCAACATGTCACCGGCACAGCTAGTTTCCAAGGCTGTTGAACCACCTGATGGCGGGTGGGGATGGGTCATAGTATGTGCTGTATTCGTATCGACAGCATTGACCTTCGGTTCTGTTATTACTTACCCGTTGTTTTTCTTTCCTTTGATGCAAGAGTTCAACGTTGGTCTCGGTGATGTCACGTGGTTGACTGGATTGTTTGAAATAGGCAAAGCAGCTGGATGTAAGTACTATGTACATAACTATTCGATTCTTACAGGTTTAAGCGTTTCAAGACGGTGGTACTAAATACCGCATGTGGCCGCATGTGACCGCATGTGGCCGCATGTGACCGCATGTGACCGCATGTGACCGCATGTGACCGCATGTGACCGCATGGTATACCGCATGCTACCACATGTTATCACACGGCAGGAATCTGTGAAGGACTTAAATATGCTTTTACCAAAAAATAATTTTGCGGACTTTTGAAAGCGCTGACGGTTAGAGCTATTAGGGTTGGGTGAAGGTTTGAAATTAAAATCAATCTAGAATCTGGTCTATTTTACCCCTAATGGGGCTGGAATTCTTACATTTCACATAACATGGTGTATTTTAAGAGGAATCACATGCGGTCACATGCGGTCACATGCGGCCACATGCGGTGACATGCGGTATTTAGTGCCACCCTTTCAAGACACTCTTTTTCAGTAATTGTATTTTTGTACTCTATTGATTGGACTTGATTCAAGTCTATAGATTTTGTACCTCTATACAAGTTTCTATGACACACAACCGACCAACCATAATGGTCCGTTTTACTAATATCACGCCAAGCAAATCCGTGTTTAACCTGTTTTTGCAGATATTGGTTTACCGATTTTAGTTGCGAAACTCGGATACCGCGTAACAGGGATCACCGTTTCCATAGCAAGTGGAGTTGCAATATCCGTAGCTGCCTTTGCACCGAACCCTTGGTTTGTGTGCATATTAGCAGGAATCATACCAGGTTTTTAGATTGTGTAGCCTATTGCTTAAAATACAAAGGGTGACAACCTTACCTCACAACTTTAGGTTTTACCATGGGTATATTCGTCCCTCTCTCTAGCGTGATGGTGGCAAGATACTTTGCCAAACGGCGCTTGTTTGCTCTGGGCTTGGCACATACCGGATCCCCAGTTGGAACACTTGTGTTAGCCCCTTCGCTTCAATATTTCATCGATTTGTATGGATGGCGGGGCGGAATGCTACTACTTGGAGGACTTACCCTTAACAGTGCAGTGGCGTGCTCCCTCTTTCGCCCAATTCGGCTAAAATCGGACGAAGATCAACAGCATAAAGCATTGCACAAAAGCAACAAAATGGTGCTTTTATCATTTTGGAAAGTAATGAAACTGCCAAAAATTTGGCTGGTTTGTGCCATATGGATAACTGGCTTTAGTGCGTTGAAAGTCTACGTAGGATTTTTGGTTCCCTTTTCGCTAAAAGATCTTGACATTGAACCGATGGCTTCGTCAGTCGTGCTGTCAATATACAGTGTTGTCAGCATGTTTTCACGAGTGGGTTTTGGCGTTTTTGCAGAGGGAAGAAACATAAATGTGATATGGCTATTAATTGCAAGCTTTCTTCTTACTTCCATTGTGTCGGGGACAATTTGGTTTGTCAACGGTTATGCTGGGCTTTTTGCCAGCAGTATGGTACATAGCTTTGCTGCTGCTCCTCAGCAAATAATGTACGTGTCTGTCGTTATTGGTGTTGTTAGCGAGAAAGACCTTGCTTTAGGATATTCGATTTGCGGTTTTATTTTCTCCACTGTGGGATCATCAACGCTTCCTCTAATGGGTACGAACTTTAAAAAACAATATTTTATTCTTCTAGGGTAAACGGACAACTATGTCTGATTAAAATTATTAAAGTGTTCCTTAAATGAAGCATTTTTTTGCTGATGCACTCAAACGTTCTCGCCGAATACCAGCATGATTTTACATGTTCGTTTCGTAGACGGAACCAAATTTTTGTGTAACATCTGTTTTGTTTTATGGATTTTTAGTATCCATTACAAACTCATTTATCCAAAAGACTTGCATCTTCGTGAAACCATTTTTGTTCTAGGCATGTTGGTTGATTCTACAGGAGAGATACGACTCGTTTACGTTGCGGCTTCTATTCTCACGTTTGTTGCAGCACTACTTCATATTCCACTACTCTACACCGATACCGAACGTAAAGACGTCCCATCAAAAAAGGACGAACCAGCAACTAGTGATCATATGACAGAAACCCTCTGATCAGAATGTTTTCTTTTTCGCAACCATTGACGGCAGTATAGCCATTAGTTTTTATTATTAGTTTGTTTACACATTTTTAATTGTTGTTCTAGAACCTTCATATACATGTACTGTTGTTGTTCGGAAGCATTAATTGCAATTGCTTTAATTTAGAGGGCAAACTTTGTTTTACTTTTTAAGATGTTACCTTTTTGGTAAAACTTTTTAGGCCCCTTCATTGCACAAGACAATTTTTCTTTTCTTCATTTTTTGTTTTCTTGTCATCCTTACGGCTTAATTGTCATCTTTTGACATTAAATATGTCATGAATTGGATCAAACTTTTAAAACGTTATACCGTAAAACGCATAATTATCAACTTTTGATATGTAGAGATCCGAACGTTTTGCCTACGGAATTACGCTTCGAAAACCTGTTGTAAACCCTGGACTCGAACTACAACAGTAAAGTAAACATATATCTTTTAGAAAACCCTCGTCGGCATGCAGTAAGATTTTGGTAAATTTCCAACTTGCGCAAAATTTGGGGCTTTGTTTGTCGAATTTGGCTATGAAACGTCCACGGTGGTCAAACTCCTCAAAAGAGGCCACACAACGAACAATCTTCTAACACCATATCTCACAGCAGTCCCACATTTAGCGAATGTTCGATGCATGTAGCGCAAAGCGCCGGGACACATATTTGAAACGGTATATCTAAAAAAATCCGACGATTAAGGCATTTTTAGGTTGGAATAGGGTATCTTTATTATAAATTCATTAAAACTAACTTTCAAACATACTTCCTAAGCAAAGTTTACCAAAAATCAATAATATCGTACTTTGCGCTACATATTAAAAGAAGCGAAAACTAAGCAGTTGTAATACACAACCACGTAACTGCAGCGTAGTTGGGTATACGAATTGCCTATTGTAGAGTAAAAACATCGCATTAGGTGATTTAAAAGAGCATTTCATGCGGGTTCGGCAAAGATACGGATTAACCTAGACGTTTGCTTAAAAAAAATTTGTTCGTTTCAGAAGTTTTACCCGTAGGGCCTATTTGATGAAGATCCCGTTTAGCTGAGATTTACTGCACTTATAGTTGGTAAGATGTCATCGTTGTCTTGACAGTTGCCTTTGACTATCCAACCTTTTTGTACTTGAATTTTTATCGACTTTATGTCTTGTTCACAACAGTTTCTGACTGGAAAGTGGAGATAGAATCAATTCCTAAACAAATTCTAAAAGATTGATACCAATGTAAAATGATTTGGCACCTTTTTTTAAATAGGTTATTATGTACGAAATGGTAAAATAATCAAATAGTACAACGCCGCTTCTGTGGCCTTTTACCCTTTTAGATATATGATCTGCTTGTAAAACAATCTTGCAACATCACCCGCCATTAAAGTGGGCAGCTTAAACATTAACTATCACCGCAAACTTTAAAAACCGGTCAACCATGTCATTTCGAGCAGTGTACAATTTGTTTAGTGCAGCGCCGGACACAATCCATCTGGCGTTGGCGGTAGAGCTACTAACACGATACGTTACGCCTGATCCAAAAGTGCTTAATTTTCAAAACGGTATATCTCAAAAAATGCTGATGGTTAGGGCTATTAGGGTTGGGGTAAGGTATTAGCACTTAAAATTCAATAAAACTAACCCAAAAAATTAGTTATTAATGTAAAAATTTTATGTAAATATTTCCCAATCCAACCCATTTATAGCCGCTAAATAAATAATTCAGCTCTTTACGCCACCTATCGAAAATTAAGCACTTTTGGATCAGGAGAAACGTATCGTGTTAGTAGCTCTACCGGGGTTGACAGGTTGTTTAGAAACTTGAAGAACAGGGATGTCTAATATAACTGTGGTTAAGAATCGTGGAGAACCAGTTGACCATCCTGAAGGAGGTTGGGGTTGGGTAGTAGTCGGAGCAACTTTCGTTTCAGCCGGACTAACTTATGGGCCGTCAATCGCGTATCCTTTGTTCTTTTTGCCTTTGATGCAAGAGTTTGAAATTGGACTTGGTGAAGTGACTTGGCTAACTGGATCGTATCAATTCGGCAAAGCTATTGGTTGTAAGTAACTGAAAAAATTTGAGCGTAACGAATGTCAGAAAAATAAAGGTAAACCCGATGTCTGTAAACATCAGTTGATCCGGACTGCAGCGCGGCCGCTGTGGCCAATCTGCTGCAATCAAATCAGACAAAAACGTGAAACAACAATCACTATTTCAGGGGGAGGGTTAGGAACAAATTGTTAAGATTGGTTGATTTAAAAGACACCTCTCAACCCAAACAGCCATAACCGTCAGCATTTACAAAGCATTGTCCATGAAATAGGCGACATGCTGCCGCATGCAAAAAAAGTAACAACCGATGAACTAAATTCTGGCCACAGCGCTCAAGTGGTATTTATAGTTTCACTATATACCGTCTTGGTAGTCAAGTAGCATAAGCCTGACCACAGAACTAAAATGAATTTTGACAAAAGTCGAGGCCAACAAACTAAATTAACCTGATTTATTTACAGATCTTTTTACGCCGGCTTTGTTTGCAAAATTTGGTCACAGAGGAACAGCAATGATTATTTCATTTTTAAGTGGATTGTCCATCTCAGTTGCTTCTCTTGGTCCTATTCCGATTGTTATTTACCTCTTGGCTGGTGCGATTCCTGGTAAGCAACCAAAGACTATCGACTTGACCCCTTTGGTGTTAACATACTTAATTGAATAATAATAATAAAAAGTTTTATTTCAGGAATGTGCATGGCCGTTTTTGGAACGACGTTTTACGTTGTTGTTATGAGATACTTCTCGAAAAGGCGGCTACTTGCTGTTGGACTTACACAAACAGGCTCGGCGTTGGGAACCTTAGCACTATCACCATTACTACAATACTTCATTGACTTGTATGGGTGGCGAGGAGGAATGTTACTGCTTGGAGGTTTGACTCTCAACTGTGCTGTCGCTTCTTCACTATACCGCCCAATACATCTAAAAAGTGACAAAGAACAAACAGAAGAACCTGTGTGCAGAACCTTGGTTTCGTCCGCAAAAACTATCTTAGTCATCCCAAAGTTTTGGCTCGTAGTTGTAATTTCACTCACAGTTTTCAGTGGATGGCGGGCTTACCTACGTTTCCTTATTCCATACGCTCAATACCTTGAAATTGACCCAATGACGTCTTCATTTATTCTGTCCATATACAGCATAGTAAGCATGTTTTCACGTGTGGCTTTTGGAGCTTTAGGCGACAGAAAGGGAGTCAATATTGTATGGCTGCTAATTGTAACCGAACTTCTTACTGCGTTGATAACAGGTTGTGTTTGGTTCGTTAACGACTACCCGGGTCTCCTGAGCAACAGCATCGCACACAGTATAGCAATTGGGCCAATGCATACCATGTATGTAAGCGTGGTATGCGATGCCGTCGGCGAAAGCAACTTCACTTGGGGCATGACCCTGGTTGGCTTCATTTATTCAGTTCTCGGGTCGTCCACTATTCCCCTAATCGGTAAGTGTTGGTTTTGCTTAAATACTGTGTGTCATCTTATAAATGCTTATTGCAATTTTTCAGTACTATCTACTCTAAAACCAAGTTCGCTCATTTATTTAGCATGCCCACTTTTGGTTGATTTTTATGAATCGTGTTTTTGCAACAACAGGAACTTAATTTGGGTAGACCGGCAGAGCTACTAACACCATAACGAGAATCTACCCCCAAATTTGATTTCGCTTTCACAAGGGGGCGTAAAGAGCTGAATTTTTATTTAGCGGCTATAAATGGGTTGCTGGGTTGGGAAATATTTACATAAAATTTTTACATTAGTAACTAATTTTTTGGGTTAGTTTTATTGAATTTTAAGTGCTAATACCTTACCCCGACCCTAATAGCCCTAACCGTGAGCATTTTTGGAGATATAACCAATCAAATTTGGGGGTAGATTCTCGTTATGGTGTTAGTAGCTCTACCCTTAACTTGAGTCACGGCCTTTTTTCCTATATTTGTATTGCTTGTAACAGTTTGCAACGATTTGTTTTTGAACCACAGGGATGTTGGTTGACGCAACTGGAGAGATCAGATTGGCTTTTATCGCGTCTTCAATCCTGCTGACTGTCTCAGCTACTCTGCACATACCACTACTCTACCCGAATAGACAACAAGAAAAAGAAAATCAACAGTAAACCGCTATTCAAAGATTTACGTTCGAGCACAATCATACCACAAGTCACTACGTTTTTTAAGCAACATAGTTATGGACTGTGGATCTATACACAAAGGCAAGAAAAAGAACACACCACACTAAATTATTTCTGTTGTATTGTTTGCCTATAGTGCATAACATATAGACTTAAATAGATGATTTGGTATCGTCTTTATTTTCTTCCTCTCTAAGTCGTTTTGTTTTGGTTACAGAAGTTGTTCAGGGTATACTTTACGACCTGATTTTTTTACTTTAGTTTATTGAACAAAATGCCAACTTGAAACAGACAAAATTACTAACAGGCGTTTGACACATCGCTCCCTGTATAGTATTTAGAAAAGACAATTAAGCATCAAACCCAGATTAATTAGTTGTTCGTCTTACCAGAAAATTGTTTGTTTTCTTTCAAAAGATTACGATCATCAAAATGTTTTATACGTAATTACAAAATACAATAAAAAATATTTTGATATTCGGCTTATTTTTTTTTATTGGACAGTATGCCTACATCGATGTACTAGAAGTTAAAAACAACTTTGTTGACCTGAAGTCAAAACACTTTTTTGTTGTGCAATATTTGCATTCGCTGAACGTGACGTAATATCACTTGAAAAAAAAACGACTTTGACTCACTGGTGCATTTAAATACTTGGACACCATCTAAAGTTCTGCTGTGAAAAGTTTTTGTGGTTTACCATTTTTCTCTGGTGCCCTAAGCAAGTGCTGCTTATACTTGTCCCAATGGTCAATTGAGCTCTGAGTATTTGGCACCCGAAACAAAAAAGAATGTATTTATTTTTCTTATTACCTCCAGAAATTGCTTAACATGGTTGAAAAACTACTTATATTGTATGTTGATTGCTTAGTTTAAACACATAGCACAAATGGTCATCCAACACAATAGGTAAAACTATCTAACCCTGTTCAATGTTGACAAAATGTGTTTAATGTAGGACAGCGTCTCTATTGGAAGACAGTCGATTCTCAATTCTGCTTTGATTTAAACTTATTCAGTGGCACAAACTGACGCCAAATAAATATATAGAATTACTTCAACCTTTTCGCGGTCCCCCTAAAATTGCCTCACGGGCCCCTAAAGCAGGGGTGGGGAACCTACTTAGTACTGCGGGCAGCATGAATTGCACAACATTTTCGGGCGGGCCAAATATTTTTTTGTTTTCAAATTCCGTGTAAAAATGCCCTAAGCACACAAGTGTTTTATATTTCATCGCTCCGGATTTTTTTATATTTCATCGCTCCAGATTTTTTTCTTTGCTGTTACTTATTTGCAACAAACATGGAATTCAGGTTTATCACTTAATTCGACTAACATTTTTCCATTCTTCTGGAATACCCTAGCTCCGTTATACCGAATACATTTTATAGCTCTAAAATCAATTTAAAACTAACACCACATGGCAAATACTGCAAGGAGAGGTCGAGTGACTGTTACGTCACAAATAGAATCGAGTGACTGTTACGTCACAAATAGAATCGAGTGACTGTTACGTCACAAATACAGCAAGTGGTTGAATGTGTGGCAATTTTTGTACGTTTGGCGTCAAACGTGGAAGTGTCGAAGTCATTTCAAGTAAATATTTGTACATAAACATGTTATTGTTTTTTTTATGTTAAGTTTTATGCTGTACCTTAACAAAATTGTGACGCGGGCCACTTTAAAAAGGCAAGCGGGCCGCAGGTTCCCCACCCCTGCCCTAAAGGACCGCGGACCCCAGTTTGAGAACCGCTGTATTAGACGATAATACACCATTTAAAGTAACATAAAAGTTGATAATGTGTAAATAATGTGGCGTTACCTCGCTTTGTCTCGCAAAAGGCACATTCAAAAACTTTTCTGGTTTTTAGTGCGAAAGTATTGTGGGCTCACCCCAGAAGGTGGCATACTCAATACCGCATGGTGGTAACCACATGCTAAGCCGTACGTTGTACCGCATAGTATACCGCATGGTTTGTAGAACGTAAGAATGTAATTATAGCTTAAGCTTCAACAAGGGTAAATGAGACCAAATTGCAGTCTCATATCAATTACAAGACCACACCCCAACCTAACTATAGCTATAAGCGTCAGAGCTTTCAAAAGTCCGCAAAATTATAATTTTTGCATCAAGTGCATTTATGTCCATTAAAACTGCTTACCATGTAGTAACATGCAGTATCATGCGGTAACATGCGACATATGCTGGAGGCTAATTGAAAACGAAATCTGTACGGCTTTGACAATGGGTTCTGTCTGCAGACTAACGACCGGAACAATTCATACAATGCATGTTCGCGTTGAATGTGATGTCGTTAAAAAAGCCAACTTTACTTCAGATATGACGCGAAGTAGCTTTTTTTGCTCATTTGGCAAGTGCGAGTTTTCCCAAAAATGTCGTGTGCCCAGGTCGTAACTATTAGATATGATAAATAAGTTGTGGGATATCTAATTATAGAGCAGGTATACCAGGTACATATCTAGCCTAGTACGTCAAACCACCAAGTCAATAGTAAAGAATGTTTACAGAAGTTGACGAATTATAGGTGAGTAATAAAAGTAATAACACATATACTGTTAGTTCAATTGTTTGAAAAATCAGCTCTTTAGATCGAAGAGAAGTTCGGCGAAAGGCTCGATCTAGTCCAAATATAACCTTTTAAAGCCAAAAACCGAACACATAGTAAATACAGTCAATACATAAATCAATACATAAAGTCATACTGTCTAACTCTAAGCAATTAAGTTCGTGTTATATGTTTGTAACGTTAAAGTCAACTAGCTTCGTGTACTCGATTTAAGCCATGTCCCTTTCCATCAAGTCAGTGCAAATCTTTCGCAGATTGTGACTATACCACTTAAATCGACTATATATAGGTGGATGCAACTAAAGTGGCCTTTATTGTAACTATTTTGGCCACTCTACACATTTTATTGCTCCTACTAACCGAAAGAAAACAAAAAAGAAAACATTTGGGTTTTCAAAAATTGCTGTGTTAAACTCAGTTTGGACATTATATTGAACTTAAGACAAATATAAAAACAACAGCCGTTACTTTGTTTTGTCTTGCAAAAAGCACAAACATAAAGTTTTTATGTGTGACCCATTCGTTTCTGCTTGAAAAACAAACAAACATAAAAACCTCAGTAAACGCATGCAAGTCAATTGTGAAACGGACACCGATTTTGTCCACATGTCCAGGAAATCTCAGACGTCTGCTAACCCAGGGGTCCGCAAATACTTTTTGGCGCGACCCTAAAAAAATTGCTCTAAATCAGGGGTGGCCAACCCGCGGCTCGCGAGCCGCATGCGGCTCTTCGCCTGGTTTTATGCGGCTCTTAAGTTGTTGTCGAAGTTTGGGGCCATTGTGTATATTTGGGTTAGTATGTGGCGATCTGGTATAAAAATCGTTAATTTTAATTAAAGCTTTAACAATTTTGGTTTTGAACAAACTTATTATCGGTATGGCCACAAACCTTGCCTTAAAACTGCAACTTTGTGTGGCAAATGGCTTGATTATGATGGCATATATTCAATTGTGAACAATGAATGGTTGCTCATTGTTGCGTACAATGCGAATGAGACACAATACAACAGCAATATTGGCAACAAATGTGTTCCAAAGTAAATAATGCTTAAATCCGTTGTTTTTCGGGTTATGACGAACGTTATATTTTATCGGCAGTTTGTCTTGGGTTTGAATTGACCAATTGTTGGTGGTGAATGCATTAATGACGTCGCAATGAGTTTAGTTTCGTCACTTTGCACTTGAGGCACATGCGCGTTAGGTGTTTGGGGCGCGTGAGCGTTAGATTAAAATACCGCAAGTTTTTTCAGCAGGGAAAATATTTCAAATAAACAATTTTTGTCAAGTTAGCCTTCAAATTGGCAGTGAAAAAAGATTTTAGCAATTCACCAGAAATGAATCTCACCGCACGTTATTAAAAGAATAAGAAAAAAAGGGGATTTTAATTCATATGTTTTTGTTTGATGGATTCGTTGAAATGAGGGGTTTGTGTGAGAGAGAGTGTATGCAGTGACCATTTATTGTTGAAAATGACTGGCCCGTGTTCTGTACAAGTCAAATTGTGTCATTATTATGTTGGTTTGCGACATTTAGAATAGATCTGGCTAAGCACAGGTCTCTGTGTGTGAGGAAGGGACGAAGCATTAAACATATGTGCAGTGTTTTTTAAGGTGTTTTGGGGGACCGAAACGGTATGTGTATAATGTGGCTCTTTGTGGTAACACAATAAAAAATATGGCTCTTAGGCTTTGACCGGTTGGCCACCACTGCTCTAAATTATCGCGACCCAAGCATTTTGTTACCATGTAAGTTTGTGGAAAATACTAAGCAACTAGATACCAATACTAAGACTGCGATTATGCTTTTGTCAGTTCCTATTTTCTTGCACAAAATAAAGCGAAACTCAGCACATAAAACAGTATGTAAACGAACGAATTTATTCAGCAAAATGTTAACAGAAAAGCATGACTGCTTGCGCAGGTACGCTTAACTTATTGCATTGTTACATAGACTGTATGTAACAGTTACGTAGTCATATGTAACAATGCAATAATAATTAAGTTGAAAATACTGAAAGTTCATTAATACTATAGATGCGATCGCGACCCACTATTTGCGGACCCCTGTGCTAACCAGTGGTGGGATTCAGCCGGTTCGCATCGGCTCTAGAACCGTCTCACGAAATTTTATGAGATCAGCCCAACCGGTTAGCATTACTGGTTACTGTTAATGGACTTTTTGCAAGAGAACCGGCTGAAAAATATGACTTTTGTGATAGAACTGGCTGACAAAAAATTTGAATCCCACCACTGCTGGTAACCCTCTTATATATGCAATCTGTTCGTAAAGCAATCTTGCAACACGACCTTTTATAAGTGTAGACGGCTTAATCATTAACTATATCAGCGCAAACTTCAAATACCAGTCAACCATGTCATTTCCCGCAGTGTATAATTTGTTAAGCGCGACGCTCGAGTGCGACAATAGGTTGTTAACATTTACAGAACATCACCGATGCCTGAAACTGTGCACAAGAATCGTGGAGAACCAGTTGACCATCCTGAAGGAGGCTGGGGTTGGGTAGTTGTCGGAGCAACTTTCGTTTCAGCCGGACTGACGTATGGATCGTCAATCGCTTATCCTTTGTTCTTTTTGCCCTTGATGCAAGAGTTTGACATTGGACTTGGTGAAGTGACGTGGCTGACTGGATCGTACGAATTTGGCAAAGCGATTGGTTGTAAGTAACCGAAAACACTTCCAAAACAATTTAAGCGTAATAAATCGTAGACAATTGAAACTAACCTTAATGTGAATACTGTCTATATTACAGATCTTTCAACGCCCGCTTTGATTGCAAAATTTGGACATAGAGGAGCGGCAATGATTATTTCATTTTTAAGTGGACTGTCCATCTCAGTTTCCTCCTTGGGCCCAATTCCGATCGTAGTTTACCTCTTAGCTGGTGCAATTCCTGGTAAGCAACCAAATATCATCTATTTTACCCCTACAAGCTAAACACCTTTTCTTGAATAATGCAATGTTTTTCTTATTTTCAGGAATGTGTATGGGTGTTTTTGGAACGATTTTTTACGTTGTTGTGATGAGATACTTCTCGAAAAAGCGACTGCTTGCTATAGGACTTACACAGACCGGCTCGGCGTTGGGAACCTTAGCACTTTCACCCTTACTGCAATACTTCATTGACTTGTATGGGTGGCGAGGAGGAATGTTACTGCTTGGAGGTTTGACTCTCAACTGTGCGGTCGCTTCTTCACTGTACCGCCCAATACATCTTAAAACTGACAAAGAACAAACGGAAGAACCTGTCTGCAGAACCTTGTTTTCGTCCGCAAAAACTATATTAGTCATCCCAAAGTTTTGGCTCGTAGTGATAATTTCAATCGCAGTTTTTAGTGGATGGCGGGCTTACCTACGTTTCCTTATTCCATACGCTCAATATCTTGAAATTGACCCAATGACGTCTTCCTTTATTCTGTCTATATACAGCATAGTAAGCATGTTTTCACGTGTGGCTTTTGGAGCTTTAGGCGACAGAAAGGGAATCAATATTGTGTGGCTGTTGATTGCAACCGAACTCCTTACTGCGCTGATATCAGGTTCTGTTTGGTTCGTTGATGATTACGCGGGTCTTCTTGGCAACAGCATAGCACACAGTGTAACGACAGGAACAATTCATACTATGTATGTAAGCGTTATTTGCGATGCTGTCGGCGAAAACAACTTCACTTGGGGCATGACCCTGGTTGGCTTCATTTACTCAGTTCTAGGGTCGTGGACTATTCCCCTAATCGGTAAGTGCTAGTTTTACCAAACATAATTTGTGCATTTAAAAAAGTTTACAACGGTTGTTTTTGCAACAGGAATGTTGGTTGATGCAACTGGGGAATTAAGGTTGGCTTTTATTGCCTCATCGAGTCTGATGACTGTTGCTGCTGCTCTACATACACCGCTTATTCAGTTGAAGCACCGACTTGAAGAAACCAAAAAAGTGAACAAAGGTGTACCAAATCAACTCAGATAAAAACAAAACATGTACTGAACAATTAGTTTCCTGGAGACAAAACACTACTCATTAAAGTAGTTAACATTACTTAAAAATGGCACACAGTCAAATTCTGCTATCTTTTATTGTTTGCTTTGACGTTTTCCTTGATCTCTTTCTCCTTTTCTTGCATGTATTGCATCACTTGTGGATGAGATGGTGGCTGTACAAAACTGAATTTAGGAATTTTCGCATTGTCAACAGCGTCCTTACTGTCTCTATCTTTTTTCTTTTTTGTTTGTTGGAAATGTTTTTCAATCCATTCAGGCATCTTTGCCATGTTTGCTGCAATCTTTTTACTTCTGCAACATGAAAATACAAAATGGTTTAAGTGCTGTCTAAGAGTCATATTTTATTACTTCTTCGATCACTGAACCTTAGCTCTGCTTTTGCAGAATATGTTTGTTCTCTCTCAGCAATTTCTTGTTTCATTTGTTGAAGTGTCGGCCACCACTCATATTCGGCTTTGATTTCTTCTTGGATCATGTTATCCGTTGGAAAAAGTTCAGCAGGATCTACTCCAGAGGCTGCACCAAACCTTTTATGGCCAATAGATAGATATATACCCATTGTCATAGATATATACCCATTGGAGAAAAACAAACAAACAACCAAACCATGCAAAGTTTATTTACAAAATAGTTCACCTCGCAAAAGCTTTCTTCTTGTCCTCCAAACTCTCTGTTTGTTTTAATCTTTCATGGCGAAGGCGTCTCATAAGAACATCTGGAAGGCGTGAAGGGTGAAATCTAGCAACCTAAAATACAACTAGGTAACTAAATATGCTTTGCAAAATAGTTAGGCATGAAACAATTAGATATGAAGCTTATTTTGTAAAATTAATGTTAACACACACAAAATAGTTTTTGTCGCTTTACAAAGTTATGTACATTTTTAACAACATTTTTTTACTTGGATACAACAGCCTGAATTTAATTGTCGAAAAGTCATGCCCAACAAAGAGTTCATCTTGATGACAGGGGTATTTAAAAGCAATGTTGTCAGTTGTGTCGATTGCCACACAGTTTCAGTGCCACACAAGTGAAATCCCTTAACATCAGCATGAAGTGAAGATACAGCCCTAGACCACAGCCTTGTCACACAATCTGCAATGACAAAGTGCAAACTTACAAACATATGCGTGCAGATGTATAATATAAATACACACCTACAAATACAATAAATTTGCAGGAATTATAAACAAATAGCCCACAATCTTTCACAGCAGTCCTAAAGTTAACACTTGTCAGTTATTGCATGTTTTCGATGTTTTGGGCAACAATAACGGAGCTACTGCAAGTACGTGTCACAACGTTGTGAAATTGAAACATACCGCCTGGTACTTTGGGAAAATGTTTGGAGAGCGGGTAAATTGGTTATTCCCATGTATTGGTGCGCCTCGAGAGATTTGCACGTGTCAATGGAAAAAAACGTCCAAGTACAATTTTAAAAATATTTTTTTACACGAAGGGCTTCATTACGACTAAATGGGGATACCGTATTTACTCGATTGTAAGCCGCGGCTTATATTGTTTTTTAGCTGCCGTTTGTGCGGCTTATAATCGAGGGAGGCTTACAATCGAGGGCGGCTTATATTTTAATTTTATACCGAAATTATTTCTACACTCCAACATTTTAACTTATTTGGGGTTCAAAACATGTATGCGTGTACATATTATACGTCGATATACGTTCTGTCGGGTACAGTTATCAACGTAGCTAACAGATATGGGCAAATAGTCATACCATATAACAACAGAAAGATGTATTAAGAAACAATCGTATCTAAAATTCCAGCGTGCGCCTTACAATCGAGGGCGGCTTACATTATTTTTTTAACACCTCAACATGCGGCTTACAATCGAGGGCGGCTTATAAACGCGGGCGGCTTACAATTGGATAAATACGGTACACATGTCCTCCTGTTACCTGTAATGTCATTAAGGACCATTTCTTGTCACGGTCCACTCAAATGCATGTACAATTTTAAAATTATTTATTGTATAACAGTCACACGACTTATTCAATTAAAAAAGTAAAAATATTTCGAGTTCATTGGGATTTCCCTAAAATCGCTAACAACTTTTGTCTTCCTGCAAGTAAGAAAATTTTATCGCTTTTTTTAAAGGCGATTTAAGCATGAAAACCACTTGGAAAGATCGTTATGCCAAAAATACGTCATTAAGTAACTGGATATGGCATTGGAAAAAATACTCCACAATCATTGAGTTATTTTAATGAATCCAAGTTCAGTAAATATGTTGGGAGCTAGAATCCTATAACAAGAAATTTTTAATCTTTACAGCGTATAGCCTCTCCAAGTCTACAACATTTTTTGCCATCGTTAATCAATACTTTTTTCGGTATGTTGTTACGCAGGATTGTCTGTTTTTTTTTCATTTCAGGTTGAGCTTAAATTTCTTGTTTCAATTATGACCGTTCTATTTTATTTCCAGAATCCCCTTCAAATTCATACTTTTTAAACAGCGAAGTCTTTTGAAATCTATGCAAAGTTCAGCTTTTTTATTTTTTGGCTCTTACGACTGCAAATAGTTGTGGGGCGACACCTAAAAACCTTGATGCACCACAGTGGGGTGCAACTTGCAAAGCTTTTGTTTGTGCCAAAATTAATGTCATGAGGGAAGGCAGCCAATTGTAGCCTACATTTATAGAGTTTTAACGGACAGTTCCCGAGAGGACAGGTGGACCTGTGAATTTAGATTTTGTAACACCATTAAGACTGCCGAAAATCATGTGATATTTTTGCTATAGAAACAGAACATTGAGCATACAATAAAACAGCAAGTGAGAAATTTGCCGTGTGGGGCAGGCATAGAATATATTTTATCTGTCAACAAGACGAAACATCGGACAACAGTAAACTGTCAGTTGATTGCTTCATGATGAAACATGTACTTTTAACAGTGAAAAAAATTATATTTGTCTGCGCCAAAAAGTGCTTCACACGTTGGACAGGTACTGCATGTGCTCATCTCAGAAAAATTCACAATTTTGTTAAGAGTGAGCTTTCGTAAAGCAAAAACAGGCTCAGCAGTAGGATTTAAATAAAGTGGTGGGATAAATGGGGTAAGCTCAAATTCATGAGTTCCAACAGTTAGGCCAAGAGCAAGAGATTTTTCTACTGAGATTTGAAGAGAGGCCACATAGTTGTTGCTGCACAAGTTCATTTCTTTGCTGCTTACAATTCGTCCTTTCCTGCTGCAGGTTCTTCTTCCTCTTCATCACCTTCTGCTGCATCTTCAGGCTCCTCCTGAACGTACAAAAATGTTTAATGCTAATCAAACATGTTGAAGTAACTCATTTAACAGCACGAACCACATCTCCTTCAGATTCTTCATCATCCTCATCTTCTTCTTCGTCCTCTTCTTCGGCAGCTTTGGCTTTTTCTTCCTCCTCACGTTTTTTCCTCTCTTCTTCTTCATGCGCATCTCTCATCTTCTTTTCACCCTTGACTGTTGTACTTAAAATGGTTTCAGCTGCTTCCTTTGCTTCTTTGGTATCATCGGTGATGAGGAAATTGTCAAAAACAGTTCCAGATTTAACCTAAAAATGTAAGTTCACATCAAGCTCATTTCTACTTAGCTACAAAACTAACTTGGCAAACCAAACCAATAAAAAAGCATGTGCTTACCTGCCACAAGTCCAAGCCAATTACACCAAAATCTTCATACATGTACAAATTGTCATCAGCTTCATATTCAGGATTGTCGATCATGGGGTGAACCCACTTTCCACTGTAGTCTGGGTTATCGATTTGCTTGGGTTTCCATTCTCCCTTGTATTCAGGGTTGTCAACCATCGGTGGTTCCCATTCTCCATCCATCTCCTCATCCCAATCTTCTGGCATTGTTGCATCTGGATCTGGAATGTGCTCTGGCTTATCCCAACCCTATGCAAAAATAGCATTTTTACCCTTTTATTGGGGCCCAAACTCCCTTAAAATGATTAATTTTATTGCTTTTCCTTGACAGAAAAAATATTGCTATAGTAAAAAATAACAAATTTGTACCTCTGGTTTTTCATCTGTTGGGTCTGGAATTTTTTCACGGTCATCCCAGTCTTCTGGCTTCTTTGCCTCTGGGTCCTTAATCTGTTTTGCTGGCAAAAAGTCCCAGTCCTCTTCCAAGCTACCCTTTTGAGCGCTGTTGTTGTCAATAAGCACCTCATATGTGTTGTCTGGGTTTACAATCAAAGTGTAGATGTGCGTAGCCTCATCATCCTGTAATTTATGGTTTGTAAAAAATAAATTTTTGTTAAGTTATAAAATGTACTCTGGCGTGATATGTGTAAGTAATAAAGCCTAAAGTTTTACATCTTGAAACGACATGAGTGAAAAAGGACACATTTTAACCACCTTGCATCGGATGTCTTTTTTAATCAACAAGTTCTTCCCCTTGTAATGGAAGATAACATGCACTTTTTTAGTACCTGGTCCACAAATATCAGGTCCTGTGAAAGCAAAAAAATATTAAGCAACCAAATACACAAAAACATACCACATCAGAAAATGTAGATTTAGGAATATTTCTTTTACAAATATAGCAGCCCAAATGGATGAAAAAAGCAACATGATTTGTTGTTCAAATGTTTCGGCAAATGCCATTATTAGGGATATGAGATTGTTTCATAATTGCATTACCAAACATGATGTTGTAAGTTGAGTCTCCACTCATTTCTTTGGGATCCAATGTTGAGGGAAAGATTTTGACGTATCCACCACCACAATCAATAGACTGTTCATGTTTCACAGTGAATTGGACAACCAAGGTTTTGTCCTTGTTGGAAAATTTGTCAAAAGTGGTCGAAATTGCATAAAATCTGCAAGCAACAAATGGCAATTAAAGCTATACAATTTAATGGGGAGTTTAGTTCCTCAATTTATAAACTAGTTATGTTTACTGTTAATATAAGGCACCTGGCATCCTGGCTTGTTTGAAGACCTTTGTCATTTTCATCATCGTAAAACTTGCCAGCAGTCCATTTCAATTTACCATAGTCTGATTTGTGTGTGGATCCAACCCACCGAGATTCCCAATCATCTGTAACATGTAGAGTGGTAAAATCACTATTTCAATATCGAACAAAGTTCTTGGTTTTAATGCAATACATACCATCATTCAAATCATCTTTGAAATATGTTCCAGGATTTGATAACACTAGGGTGCACAGTCCCAATAATATCAAAACTTTCATATTTTTGAATGTTAATTTACTCCTATTTACCAAAAATCCTAAAACAAAATTTTGGTATCGCTAAAATTAAAACCAATCACGCCTCCAGCTATTGCAGTACAGTGTCAAAAAAGAACACTTAAGGCAACAATGCATGTGAATCAGACATAAGTCCGTTTCACATTGTAATAGCTAAATGGTAAAAGCCACACCTGCTTCAAACTAAAGGCACGAACACTGAATGACTGCAAACCCAACACTGCAACTTTTGACACACGTTACGGGAAATACAAAATCCACGTTACCCGCTAGCGTTACGTCACGCATAGATTTGGCTTCACGTGGTTGGTTGCAATGCGGCGCTGCGGACCAATGAGAAGGCGACACAAAAGGACATGCTTCAGTGCGTTTGCTCTGTAACGCAGCGTGGTTTGCAGCTTATCTCAGAAGGCTGCTAGATTGCTAAAATGGCAATTTGTTTGTTCCAAAATACCACTGGAATTTTTACACAAATATTTTACAATTTTTTATCTTCACATTAACTGCGTACAACCCTGTAACAACAAAAATATTCGTCACGGTCGGATAAACCCCAAATATCAGGCTCACAGCAAACAACCACTTCTACCTTTGTTAACAGAGATCTTTTGCAAACAATGCGTACACGAGAGCAACCTGCTGCAGTTTGCCAGAATCAACAATGAATGATGTATTTGTAAAAAAAAGTAAGAAACACACCATTCATGATTTTCAGGCAATAAAATGGTTAAACAGTAACACCAACCGCTTATTTTATCCAACAAAGTAGCAATTATAGCATGTGATGGTGCAAGTGCTTACTACAGCGTATCAAGTGTTGTAGAATCCACATTTAATTTTGTGATGCATTTTGCAACAAAAAAGTAAACCAGATTGTTGGAAAATATTTTTAATTTTGAAAGATAATAAATACCTAAATATTGTGATGTTATAAAAACATATAAAGACAGACATTAGCCTTATTTTTGTGCTGAAAATATTTAGAACCGTTCATTGTGTAAAAAATTGTTTTTAGCCATATAATTCGACACATAAAATATGTGCTGATATAATGTCTACCATAGCTGGTATTTTGTACCATAGATCACAGATATTTCCGGCATTTGTGTGCACCAATTTATTTAATCCCTTCCACAATCCACTGATTTATTGACACAAAATCGGTTGCTGCTTTGTTAAGTCATACAGCGGATTAGCCAAAAACTGGTTGCGGATTACCAGTCTCGTTCAAACAATTGGACAGATGCTGACAGAACGCCATGTTTTGTTAAATTGAAACAGGAAACGACTGATGCCAAGATATGTTCCCCTCTTCAGCTGGTCCAGGATTTCTCATGCGATAATAAATTTAACAGATTTAGCATAAAACACTTTATTTTAAATGAGATTATACTTTCGGTCTTTTGTCAACAATTAAATACGTCGAGAAAAAGCAAAAATGACGGGCGTTCAAAACACAGATCCAGTTCAGAATGAACGTTTCAAACTCAAATAGCGAGATATGATACTGTTTGAATAGTTTATAGCCAACAAACCTGAACATACCAAAATCCAATAAAAAGCGTTCAATGCATTTTACAACTACAAGCACTATACTCCTTAGATTTTCTGAAGTTCGGCGGCGATTTTCTGGAGCTTCGGCGCCGATCATAAATATAAACGTTGCTTAATCTCGAAACAAATTTTGTTTTTTCTGTGGTAATATCCTCCATATACATCGGTATGCGCTCCAAGCTTATAAATCAATTTCGACTTAATTAAAACCAACTGCCACCGAAATTTCAGTTTGCTATAAAATACAATGCACAAATCACTAAAATTTATTCATTTAATAACTCTCCTTTTAAGCGGTACGCTATTGCGGGTTTGATACAAAATGTATTTAAGCAAACGTTGTTGTTCGTGCTCACGACAAACTTTTTGTTGTACAACGTACATTAATTTCGCGTAATAACCAACTGTAAATAAAGTTTAATACAAAAAGAGTTCAGACAAAAACGTTCGGCAATTCAAACACCATACTTGGAGAACAAAATCATTATCTTGTTGAATGGCTACAAGCCACAACTGTGTACGACGAAAAAAGGGTCAATTGTTACGTCAATGGCTCAAACAAAATATGTAATGTTCATCGTATTTTAGGGGTATTCTATTTTATGGTTTTTTATACACACGTCATTTTCTTCAAATTGAAATCGTAAAAGTGAGACACGGCAACAATAGTTTGCTGAAATCTATTCCCGTCGCCGACGTTATCCCGTGTACCCGTTGAATGACTTAAGAAAAATAGTACACGTAAACGTTTAAAATCAAAGTTCGCATTAAAAATTCGCCGACAATCCGACATCTTGCGTTTCTGGCACTTTTACTCCGAATCACCGACTTTGATTGAATCGTGACCGTTTACTACAATGGTCAGTGTATCATCCGTAGCACGAATCGCTGCAACATTATTGTTGTTGCTCCTTGATGTTCCGGCTTCCTGTGAGCAATAACAGTCGCATTCAAATGCAGGCTCTGCAAGAAACACCTCGCTTTCAGGGTCAGGCTGGTGGAAGAATGACACCGTTTCATTAAGTTGGGTCACAGAGCTGTAAAAAACGTGGCTTTAAAGATACAAACTCACTTCCACACATGGTCCATGTCACATGGATAAGCCTAGGTCAAATGTTAACTATATACTATTTACAAAGCAATTGTACACAAATATATATTTTGTTTAACCCTAGCTGTGCAAATCACACAGCTAAATACCGTGTATGCTTATCACGTTTTATCGCTGTGTCTTTTGCTTTTTGAATAAATATGTTTTAACATAAGTTTAATGGCAAAAATAACGGCCCAAACAGACTGAAAAAGCGACATTCTTTATATTTCAAACGTTTCGGCAAATGCTCATGCCATCATCAGTGATATGAAGTCCGTTGGAAATATAAAGCATGTCGCTTTTTACGTCTATTTGGGCCGTTATTTTTACCATTAAACTTATGAACAGATCCGTATATAGCCTAGTGTTCCAATGTTTTAATATTTTGTCTAAAAATTAAACCCTAGTGTGCCGTTTTATGGTTTTATTGTAATCAACAAACGGCCATCACAAGAAGACAGGCTTCGTAGGAAATGCGATTGACTGTTTTAAACAGTACCCAATTTTGACAAGCTGATGTGTGTATTGCATCATGAATTTTTTAAATATTTATAAGCGTCGTACCGTTTTATGGATTTTAGGATAACAGCAACATTTCCAAGCAAATGATTCATCGCAGTTCAAAATGGCGTGAGTAAAAAATCGATTTTGTGTGTGCTGGCTAAATACACACACGTAACAAGAGTACGCCATTATCACTTATCTGTATTCCGTCTCTGGCATGACACTGCGCAGGCATTTGAACACTGCGCTTAATAGCACGAAAACAAATATTGAGAAACAGTTTAGATTAGGTATTGCTAAGCTACACAACCAACCCATTTTGTGGGAATTCAGAGTTTGATTCTTTGATTTGCTTCATAAGTTGTGGTCGGTTGAATTGTGGACGTTTTACGAATTCCTCGTAATAGTGCTGGTAGCGAGCTTCCTCATTTTCACTCTGTACACAGAATTATGGACCGAATCAACACATTTTGTGTAACCTAAATAGTACTGACTACCAACTCAAAATATAGCAGTTTTGATATTGCTTATGAAGCCTTATGTAAAGCGTGGACCAGTGTTACTAACATTACAACTTTAATTTTCATACCTGGACATACTTGATAATCAAAATAGTTAGACCGCCCATGTAAAACATAAGAACAATAATTATGTAATGTATTGGGGTAAGGCCTCCAGTATCTCCAACTGCATCGTCACCACCAACAGAAAAGGTGGTTGCATTTGTCTCTTGCATAAGGTTGTTTCATTAAATCATCTTTGATCAACCCTATACTGCAATTTCCATATTACCCGCTAATGTCGTTAGCTGCATACAATTAGATTCCAAAACAACATTCATAGCCCATTGATTGCTGGTTCGCATTCTGAATGAATAAATCAATAGGAGTAACAGCTAGGTCACTTACGCCTGAAAATCCCAAAGCTAAAACTGCATGCAACAAAGACACTTTTCGATATATTATTTAACATCAAAATACAAAATTATAACAGATAATGACTCTCAACAAGAACGATAAAATCGAATAAACATATTCTGTTGACTATGCGCTTGCCTTGCCATGACTAATATTTTTTATTCATTTTCCATTCACTGTCACTGGCTAAAAAAGGGTGTAGAATTATTGATCGACTCCCGGTATTTCAGTGACAGCTGGGAACGCTAAGACCCTTTACCACAGTTCATATCGCAATCGAAGTATTTCCTTATCTCGGAGTTAGGCCTATCTTGCGTCACTATTACGCATGCTTGCAATAGCATCGTGTCGTTGTATTTAAAGTTAAGCCAGTATGTTAAATGCCTCAACTACAACTGGGTTGGTTCGGCGTCTTCAAAATGGAATGCTTTGCACCTTTTTCGAGGGACGGTCGCCTAAACGATAATGCATGCTTGGATGCAAAAATCGATAAATAGGCTCCAGATTACACACTGAATGCTCTTTAAGACATATCGATCTTGTGGACAAAGCCCACGTTAGATGTATATTGATCGCAAGTTGGGCTTAAAGCAAATAAAGGCAATTTGAAGAAGTTGATGAAATGATTTGGAATTTAGAAGAAATTCTGCAGCAACCATATGTGATGACTTTTTAGTGTATCTAGCTTTCACACAACAATTTTTATACAAATTGGACAGTTTTCAACAGATCAAGTCACAATAGCCAAGGACAAGGACAGAACTACTCCGACTTTACTTCAAGTCAGTGCTTTATCCCGAGCTATAACTGACTCTTCAAACTTGATCATCAGGGTTGTCCCTTTGTGCCAATGAGCTGTTACCTGAAATTAGTATATATTTACTGTATTTTGCTATTATGACTATGCAAGCTAATAGCCAAACAAAGATAAGAAAGTATAACTCTTACAATTTGCATTTTTGGCAAAACAAACTTAGGGCAAGTCTTGGGATGTACCTATTAGTTCCACTGTATTTCAAATCCATATTTACAAATTTAGTTATTAAATACAGTATACCTTTGCTGGAAAGTTTGATAGATTCAAAACAGCTTCAACAATGCCAGCAATAAATGATGCACAGTTTAGGGAACCCTAAATAGGAAGAACAGAAATAATACATAAAAAACTAAACCTAAACCTCACAATGCTGTTGCATTAACCTTGTCTCTTGGCACACAAATAAAAGTGGATATAATTGGTTCTTTTTCAATGATATAGTATATTTTATCATCATCACTGGCTTGCTCAAGTTTGTCAGCCTCTTTGCCAAATAATGCCTTCCACACTTGAACCTGAAATAGAATGATTATTGACAACAGAATATCATTTTTTAAACAAAGTTATATGAAAACCTGTTTCATTCACATTGCCTTTAATTAAATCCAGCTCTTGCAAATGAACTGTGGCAATAAATGTTATACTGTGAGAGGTTATAAGCTTGCCTAACAAGATTGATTAAATATGATCAATTAAAATAAATAAATTGGTATGTAGCAAGTTAATGTGTAGAAATTGAAAGACAAACATAAAATGTACTTGACCTTAACAAACATGAGAATATTGATAAGCTTTGTCTCCCGTTTAAATCCTTTCTCTCTAAAGCACAGTAAGTCAACAAGTCTTGTTCCAACGCTGTATCCAAAATCTGATAACTTGCTCTAAAACAAAGAACTGAAAGATTCATGCTAGTGTTGCAATCAAATTTGATTGAATTGTCACAAACCTAACAAAATGTAAAGCAGTGCATTGTGATAGATGTAAGTCAAAATTTGCAGTTGTGGAAACTAGATGCTAAAATAACTAGAATGGTGGCTTTCTGATATACTACCGTTTTATATATTCTATACGATATTTACCAATTTACTATACACATCATTTGATCTACACATATGATTGTTTTTGTAAACAAAAACGAATGGGTCCCCACACGCGTTTTTGTGCGGATTTACGGTAAACAAATGTTGCGGTGATTTTTAGATTTTTAAGGACAAATTTTTAGAATGCATTAACCCAACAATAAAAAATTTTGTTCGTATTCTTTTTGCACTATTATTGTCATATAATTACAAAAACTTTAAAAAAGAACAAAAAAAATAATTTCAATTGATTCTCTTGCTTTGACCCAGATATTGTGGTCCAAGGTCAGGTTTCAAACACATTTTTTTTCTAGAAAGCTGTAACAGTTGTGTTACAGACACTTTAAATTAAAAAGCAATTTGCTACAAGTGTATACATAACAAATTGTTTTTCATTTAACTTTGTTTCGCAAAACGAGTACCATTGACCTGTAGTAACCTCTCAGGGTGCACACGCCAAACGACTGTTTGACCTTTTATAACCGTTTTCAATAGCACGCAGTCCTTGGTGTTCAACAACACCGTTTAACCTAATTTATACATGCCTTGAGTATTGATTCCTAAATCGATTGCAAAAAACGCTACGTTATGACGAAAGAAAGTTCTGAACTGTGTTAGTGATACCTACTAGTTGACCTTAAGTAACCCGTGGTCATGCGGCGGCCAACCTGACAACGAGCATTTAAAAAAACATTTATCTTGCAAAAATGTCAAGTTTATTTTTTCATCTTTATTTTTATTAACAACGTTTTGCTTGACATATACGAAACCGAAGCACGCTTATTAGGTTTTAATCACGTCATAGGTGTGAAACCTTTGCCAAAACTGAAAATGTGAGTGATAACTTAATAAAACGAAATAGCATTGCTGTGCAAAACAGCTGATTTCTAATCACCGAAACGACGTGTCGTGAAACGTCTGTCCGACGTCAAGCTGAGTAAACCAATGAGTTACTCTCTTGGGACTTCTGCCTACAGTGTTTTTCTTGATCAAACGAGCGTTAGACACATTTACGTTTCGGGGGCCTGTGGGTGAACCGCTGGGTCAAACGGGGTCTTCTTCTGGAGGATCAAGTTCAGATTAATAACTAACATGTGTCCAAATTTCAATAAATTTAAAGCACTCTTTGTTGACCAAACCAGCGTTAAAAAATTTACGTTTCGGGGACCTGTGGGTGAACTGCTGGGTAATTTGGGGTCAAACTACAGGTGGACCAAGTTTGGATTAATATCTAACATATGTCCAAATTTCAATAAATTCAAAGCACTCTTTCTTGACCAAACGAGCGTTACAAACCAGCGTTAGACAGAAAAAAGAAAAAAAAAATACGGAAAAAAACAATATGTGTCCCCTTCAGGGAAGGGGACCCATAATAAAGCATTCAGAAAGGTTGCTACCCTAATACTTACAACGGATTGAGTTGTAATTACATAACTCATCCACTAGAAACTTTTTTATTAATCATGATTTAAATGTCTGAAATTCCATTATTTCCATTTGTTAGTTGTGATTACTAAAAGAAACATTTTTTAATCTCCATTTGCTAGTATTGACATAGACAACTCAGAAATATCGAAATTTACTGATAAACTTTTGCGTACCATGGTAAAT
The DNA here is from genome assembly GCF_965637545.1 of Phallusia mammillata. Classification (NCBI taxonomy): domain Eukaryota; kingdom Metazoa; phylum Chordata; class Ascidiacea; order Phlebobranchia; family Ascidiidae; genus Phallusia; species Phallusia mammillata. Next base: position 16,445,780 of record NC_137255.1, read on the forward strand.
TATGAAGTTATAACCCAGCACCAGGCCAAAATCAGCTATATGCCATATTCTTTTATTTGTCTTTTGATTACCGATGTCAGTTACTCAAAACACAGTCTAAAGTTGTTGTCTGTAACGGGCCACTCTAAAATACGCAATCTACGCAATCTACGCAATCTACGCAATCTACGCAAGCTATACGCAATCTACTAACAAAAACTAACTAAGATGTTGACGGTTAGTGCTATTAGGGTCAGGGTGAGGGTTTGTGATAGAATTAACTTTATAATTTAATTTCAGATGCCTTTCAGGTCTCATTTTCTCTACAAGTGTTAACATGCGGTACCATACAGTGTTTAGTACCACTCTCAACACATATGAGAATATTAAGCCCAAACCGGACATCTAAAACTAAATTATAGTGTTAATTTTATTATAAACCCTCACCCAGACCCTAAAAGCCCTAACCGTCAACATTTTTCAAAGTTGTATACGTTTTATAAGTAGATTGCGTAGATTGCGTAGATTGCGTACTTTAGAGGAGCCCGTCTGTAACTGTGCATGGTTATACTGTACATGTTGAAAAATACAACTTACTTGCAATTCTGATACAGAACGAACTCTGTTCTGAGAATATTGGATCATTTCACTGAAAAGAAGTGCAAAAACACTGAGGGACACCTCCTGCTTTCCTCTACTTAATTGCTTGTCAAGGATTGTGGAACGAAATCTCTTACCACTATCCATCTTCAAATTCTTCACCAAAGGCCCATACAATAAGAAAAAAGAATCCCTAGAGCTACAACAACATCATTAGATATCTTGTGGGATTGTTAAAGTAGTTTACAGTTCCTAATTTAAAACAACAAAAATTGCTCAAGATACAATTCAAAAGCTTAGTTTATTTTGTCCCAAAACTAAACGCTTTGGTGCATAACGATGTTGGTCACGCATCACTACACCGAAACGCATGATTAATCAGATTTTTAAAATTTGTATTTCCACATCTTTCGTCACTTTAAAAAAAATCCGTCTCCGGAAATAAAGTGAAACCATGGATTTTATTTTATCCCATTCTGTACCGTTTATGTGAAGAATTGAAATTCATACAATCGTTGGTCTGGCGCTTTGTGTTCTTGAAAGCTTGCGATTTTGCGCATCCCCCAGAGATAAATTTCGTTGATCTTATTTCAAACTAGTTAAAAACGAACAAGCACACCAACCAGTTTTATCTAACTCGACGGCGCATAAACAGAAAAACGATAAATTTTCCAAAACATATTAATCGCTATTTAACTTACAGTGTTGTCCTTGGCTTTTGCCCCTTCACGAAAATAGACTGTTTGTCAAAAAACAATTAACTATACGGCCGGAAATTTCCCTCTAGGTTCAATGACAATGCTTGGCCGACTCAAGAGCGCTCGTTAATGCAGTCTACTAGGCTGGGTTATAACTTAAATATGTTTCTCAGTTTGATGGACCGGCATATTTTAAGAAGACATTGTAGCATAAACAAGTAATTATAAGTCACGCTGATTTATGTAAATATATTCCGTACTGTTGACTGTTTTTTCCGTACATCAAACAATAGGTTTCTGTAGTATGTTTTTCACGTAAAAACAAAAAAACGACAAAGATGGTCGAAAATCGAAATAAGCAGCAAAATAAAAAATTAGATATGACATGGCGAGTGGAAATATTGCACTTGGCAAGCAAATCATTTTTTTATAAATGACAACTTTATGCAAGCACAAAGTACGATTAAGTAACGATAGAAGAAAACATGATTTACGCTGTAAAGGTTGCACCAAAGCAGATGGATTGGACCAGCAGGAATCATTTCTTTGCTCATGTGTTCATTTTTGGAACAATATAATTTTGTTACAGGCGCGCAATAAAAAATACTTTCAATAAATCTTTCATATTGATTTGCGTGTAAGGTTATAAAAGTAATATCAAACAAATAACGGCAATATTCGCATGCATGTACCATCAATACTATTAACTGTAATTAAGTAAATCACAGCTTAAAGTAGGAAAATGTAACACAGAAGTAGCAGTGCGATTTGATCTAAAGAATTACGCTACACATTTTGGTGATGTACGTTGTAAAAAAACAAAGACTAATGAATAATGATCACAAAATTTAGTAAATTACAGCACACAGGTATAAAGTTTATCAATATAACGAGCGCCACTGCAAAAAGAAATGTGTGTGTCAAACATGGACACACAGCACAGTAACATAGGCTCAGGCAGGGATAGCCAAAAAATATTCAGCCACATTTTGCTTTTGACGTGGGATTTGCCACACATACGTCCGAATTCAAAAAAATACGGTAAAATACACTAATTGGCGTATGTGAAAATAATGTTTTGAAGTATTAGGAGCGCAAGGGTTAAAAAGCGGTTTTATACAAGAACACGATAAAGTTCATTGATTTCATTACCGTTTGTTGGCAGTTGGTTTTCCTTTCGAGGCTGAAAGAGCCAATTAGAATGGCACAATGTACCCTAGGTAGGCCACCTCTTAAATCTAAACTGCCTTTTATGTAATTTTGCACAATAATGTTGCTGATGGGTTCCCCTTTTAGGAGAAAATAAAAGTTAAAGACAGTGGTAGAGGCATACATTATTCATTTTTTGAAAAATAACTATTCAATTTTGTGAGCAGTGCCATTGTGGGTAGCTGGTGGCGTTTCACTGGCTTTCGACCTTTTAATCACATGTGTAAGAATGCCACTCATAATTTTCTTAAACCACATGAGGTTCATGACGTCAAGGACCATGCAAACACCAATCCAGGAAATATGACAAGGAAGGGAAACTCTGCAAAAGAGCAACAATTCACATGCACACCTTAAGAGCCTAGTTTTGCATTTAACAGACAAAGGGAACCATGCAAAGAAAATCTTTTTTCTTACATTTTTGCATATTTTACTTTATTTTTAATTTGATTGAACATACCTGCTATATGAATCCAAACTTTGCACTGATATCACCATGTAATAAAAGAATGGCATAGGTAGGATTCGTGATATAAAAAAGGAGAAAGTCAACAGCAAACCATTGTAAAAGTATAGTTCAGAATCTTTGTTTCCAGTGGTGGACAATGCCCATCTGCCACAAGACAAATTAGTAATCTTACATTTTGTTGTCTAGTGAAACACTGTTTCAGCATTGCTCACAAACACCACTGGTAACAACAACAAAGTTCAGCTGCTTATGCTTAATCATTGTTTCGGAAAATATAACATTGCCATAAACAGAAATAGGCATGTATTGTTAACATACTTAAACAGCTTAAAGCCCAAACTATGCTTAAAATTAAGGCTACACAAACAAGATTTTGAGAAACATGATTACAAAAATAAATATGACTTGGATTATACCATGGTAATTTTAAACTTACTGTAATAAATTTAACAATAGAACTAACCTTAGATTAACGAAAGGTGTTGACATCTCTGCCAGTAAGCGAAAATTTGCCACAGGCAATAGAACACTACCAGACTGTAAAAAATATGAGATATGAAGCATCTTACATTGCAGACACAAAATTTTGGTATTTATTTTTCATAGAAGTAGAGAAGTTATAAAAGTTTTTGTTTCAAACAAAACTGTAAATTTTAGGTGCAAGCTTTGTAAATACTGTACTTTGAGACATTACAGGCAAATTTAAACATTTTGCACAGCCCTACACCCACAATAATCTAGATTCAGGTGCAAAGTACAGCAATGCCTAAATAGTGGCCTTTGGACTTCAAAACAAAGGGAACAGAAGTGCCTGAGCAAACAAATCTGCAACCTTTGGTCTGTGGCCTACATATTTGCAAGGTTCGTCTTCATTACCAAAGAAACAAAAACTGGACTTGCTCCAATGTACAAAAGTGATGCACAGTTTTAATTGCACTGACATAAAAGAAATCCAACAAACCTAAATTGGCAAACTAACAAACTATTGTGAAAGTTTAGCATCAGACCCACTTACATTTTTTGTTTGTTTACATCCTAGAAAACTACCCAACACCATACAAAATGCAAATCACTTACCAAACCATATACATAGGCATATGCTGACACACAATGATGAATAATGAAACCAACAGTTCCTCCCACAGCCTCATAATTTGTGAAAATTAAATAAAGATCTGTAAATTAAAAGTATTATGTCATGTAAGGCAGCTAATGTATGTAGGAGATCAAGATTTGAACTCACCAGACAATAGATAGCCAACACATATGGATAGGCTGCATTCAGACAATGTTGACCTCCCCCTATTAAATGCACACAGTTAAAAGTGGGAAATTACGTTTATCATTGGCACTGATTGTTGATTAGTTACACAAATAAAATTAGCCAATTCAAAAAAAAAAAAATTATGTTTTAACCTACCATATAATATCTCTTCTCAAATGTTCTTCAAACAACAGGACATACATTGCAAGCAGGGTTACAACAACTGCATGAAGAGTGGAAGCGTTTCTATTAAAAGCATATGTAGGCTAGTTACATTTACATTGGCTGGAGAACCCAATCAATAATTCAAACTTCTACCTTGCATGCCATTCCGTTTTTTCATCTTTTGTCAGCCTGTTAAATTTTGGAATTCGTCCTGAAAGCGCTGGGCTCATGTGCTTGTAGAAATACAAGAAAAACACAAAGCTTGCAAGGCCGCATTGCAGGTTGTTCATCCTTACAGCACTAACTTCAAACACCGCTCCTCATGTTAGTCCCTACTGAAACACAAAGAAACATATTAGGCAACGTTCTCAACTGTCCCAGTTTACGATTTTAACATAGAACTTTGAACTACATGACGAAATACAACAAGCGTTACTCGACTTGTTTTGCTTCTGGGCCAGACGCGATCAGCTGATCATTGCGACATTCTGCTTTGTTAGCTAGCTACCCTTTTTCTTTTTCGAACGTAATCGATTTTTGTCAGCAATGAGCGTGACATTTTGTGCTGCAGCTGTCGCGTAACATTTAAAACGGATTTTACGACAATTTTTGATGAAAACAAGACTCTAAATCAGGGGTGGGGAACCTACTTAGTACTGCGGGCCGCATGAAATGCACAACATTTTCGGGCGGGCCAAATATTTTGTTATTTTCAAATTCCGTGTAAAAATACCCGAAGCACACAAGTGATTTTATATTTCATCGGTCCAGATTTGATTTTTTCTTTGCTGTTACTTGTTTGCAACAAACAAGGCATACAGGTTTATCACTTAATCCGACTAAAATTTGTCCATTCTTTTTGGAACACCCTAGCTCCATTATACCGAATATATTTTATGTAGCAATATAAGGGTCCACGCTAATAGCTTTAAAATCAATTTAAAATAACACCACATGGCAAATAATTTGTTACTGCAAGGAGAGGCAATCGAGTGACTGTTACGTCACAAATACAGCAAGTAGTTGAATGTGTGGCACTTTTTATAAGTTTGGCGTCAAATGTGGAAATGTCGAAGTCATTTCAAAGAAATATTTGTCCATAAACAATTTATTGTTTTTTTTATGCTATGTTTTATGCTTTACCTTAACAAAATTGTGACGCGGGCCACATTAAAAAGGCAAGCGGGCCGCAGGTTCCCCCCCCCCCCCCCCCCCCCCTGCTCTAAATTGTTCCCTTGCCGTTGGTGTTTTAATGCTTTGCAAAATTGCCAATTTTGTTTGTTGGACAATCGTCAATTTTTACGTGAAACAACGGGAACTGAACAACCGAGAAAAAACAGGTTTAACGAAACAGAAAAAATGTTTGCTTGCAACCAACCCACTAATTTAGCCCAAGCGGTTGCCCAAGGCTATATGCATAGGCTGGGCTTTGTCAGTCAGACTGTGGCAGTTTAAATATAAAAGGCACTAAGGCAGTTAACAGAGGGCTCAAAAGATTTCGACAATACTTTTTTCACCGAGGGTTCTGTGCCGTTAAATTTTTCTTTGTTGTGGGGCACCGGTAATATCGAAAATACCCTAAAATTAAAACACGCAAAAACAGTCGAAAAAACGCCGCTAAATCGGCGTTTCTCAAACTTCAAGAAATGCTCCTTTTATCTGCACAGGAAAACAAACAAAATATATATATACTGCCTGAATGTACGATTAGTTCGTTGTATCAAGGGCGCGACAAAACAAAGTCGAATTCAAGAATTGTGTATGAACAATCGTAATTTTTTTAACGTGAAATTTCGTATAATAGCGACGCGATTACATGTTTTTCGCTTGGTCGCAATGAAATGTTAACGCAATAAGCTTTTGCGACATCAAGGCATCGTAAATACGATAAACTATAGACAAATCGTCACATTGTTACAAAGCATTTTGTATTCAAGCCCAAAGGCGATTTAGAAGCATTTTTTTCAGAGCAACTGTCAGTTGTGGTTTGCTGAGTAAATTCAAAAGAGAACTAAAGCTTAAAAAGTCAATTTAGGGCGATGTTGGCCTAACATGCATATTGGGGTGATTACCATGCCACTACTCCCTGTTATCACAACAAAATGATATATTTTAAACCAAAAATTTGAAATAAAAAAAACTGACATGATTTGACTTTGAAACTAATTGTTCTCACAGGCCCCAACACAAATTTTTAAACAAGAAATATGTTACTTAATGACCAAATTTAAATAGATTCACCCACTATTCGACTTTTAACATGCAAATGATCTTACATTTGTAAACAAGTTTTGAAATTATGCTGGGAAAAACGTTCCAAAATTTCAATCAATTATTTGTTGTTTTTAGGTTTAAAATTTGATTATAGAAGTAATTGTACAATAACCTTTATACTATTTGATAAAGGTGGACTGTTTCATATCCTGCAGTTGCAATCGCTTACATCATTACACTACAATAAATACATCAACACCCCACTGTCCACTTGGCTACCATCCCCATTAAAAATACTGTAGTTTAACCAAAAAGAATTAAATAACACAGCAATGTTTAAATATACAAGTTCTCAGTGTCAGTGGGGTTATAAGCAGTGGTGGGATAAAAAAAAATTTGTCAGCTGGTTCTATCACAAAAGTCATATTTTTCAGTCGGTTCTGTTACAAAAAGTCCATTGACTGTAACCGCTAATGCTAACCGGTTCGCTGGTCTCATAAAATTTCGTGAGACGGTTCTATAAAACCGGTGCGAATCGGCTGAATCCCACCATTGGTTATAAGGGCCTTCTGGAATATGCTGGTTATGAAATAACGTGATTGCAAAAGTAGAGGATGAATCATGCCTGACCTGTCCGTATGTTCAAGATGTGTTTGGCATTATTTTTGGTTCTGTGCCATGAGTTTTTTTACACCACTATCCATTCCCAACATAGATATACTGTAGCCTACTTGTTTTTAAATATACCTATTTAAGCACATTTCAACAATTGCATCAAATGTCTCAAGAGTCACAGTATATAAAGAAAAACTTTATATATATATGGGTACTTATGGTACAAAGTTGTCAACGTAATGACATATTTTCAGATTTTCAAGCTAGAAGTATAAAAATATTGACTATATTTCAGAGTTTAAAATTATAAAGTATCCAGCATTTGTTAAGGTTAGTTTTTAATCTGTCCAATTTTCTTACAGCACCTATTATTTATACATTTGATCTTCAGTGCTCCCTTTATAATGGTAAATCCCCCATCTTGGCACACAATCTTAGAACCATTGGTCTTTAAAAAATATGTACATGTTAGCTAACATAACAGTTTTACACAAGTTGTGGCATGTTACATAACATTGTTTTATTATAAAATCACATGCGCTTTGTGTGACAAAACTAAAATGACCAAAAACACAGCCACCATTTTTAAAATAATGTACATTGTACACATTAAGCAATCCTTGTCCTAAGTGTACATAAGTGCTGTTGGGTTGCTCACCTCAAGCCCATTGACAGAAGAAATCTGCACTGTCTAACAAATTTTGTTACGTTTGTTTCTAAGCCTTAAACTGGCGCCTATAGTATTGGTTTTTACAACGTAATTATTTAAAAAATGGAAAACCATTCTTGAAATGGTGTGACACAATTACTTCTGTGCCTGCTTTTTAAAGCAAATCGCGAGCAATTTAACTCACCTGATATTTGACTAATGCTAATCGTTATGGAACGATCTGCATTTCCAGTACTCGGAATTATTGTAAAGCATAGGTAACAATGCAAATTCAATACAATTTAACAACAGACGTATGTTTAAAACAGCACCGCAAAGCCCAAAGATATCACCAAATTCACCATTCACCAGCAAAGCACAATGATGTAAAACGCTTCGGTGATTGTGATGTGAACTGTGAATAGCGCCCGCGTCATTCTGCCTTTATCGGACCCATGACATCCTCTTTGCAAATAGCCCATTAACCTAAATTGTGCCCTCAAGAAATATTAAATTTTTCATTAATATTAAACTGTCATACGTACGTGCCAGTGGTGGGATTCAATTTTTTTGTCAGCCGGTTCTATCACAAAAGTCATATTTTGCAGCCGGTTGCGTTACAAAAATTCCATTGACAGTAACCGGTAATGCTAACCGGTTCGCTGATCTCATGGAATTTCGTGAATCGGTTCCATAGAGCCGGTGCGGTGCAAACCGGCTGAATCCAGTGTCGGATTAAGGGCCTGCTGGCCTCTAGGCACATTTTATAAGTGGTCCGAAAATCAGGGTTGCCAACTAAAAAATTGGAATTATCACTGTTGCCAAATCATTTAAAGTGGCCTTGATTTTTCACTGGCATGTAGGCTCGTGCCTACTTTGCCTAATGGTTAATCCAGCACTTGCTGAATCCCACGACTGGTACGTGCTACTGCTATAAAATGAAAACTTCTGGAACTTGGCCGAATGGTCTGGCGCGCCTGACCAACACACAGACATAAAAAAAACTTGATCGGGATTCGTCCCCGGGATTGTCCTGGGTTTGAACCCAGTGAAAAAAAATGTGCAAACCACAAAGACATTACGCGGTTTGGTAATACTTAACCAACATCCCAACGTTGCTATCAAGTAATTTGGTGTTGCTCGGTAGAATTGCATCAGAAAACTATATAGAAAACTTATTACATAACTATTTTACCAGGCAAAAGCAAAATCCGAACAAACCGATTCTTGTTTGTTTAATCTTAACCTATACCACGCTTCCGTACTAGAATGAACATATACTTGGCGGGCATACTCCGCTGATTTGGAAATAAATCTGTTCACATCGGTTAGCAGTTGCTGCTAAGAACGGTTACCGGGAAAGAAAAACTGAACTAAACTGAGCGCTACAAACCCTATTCAACGAGTAACTTAATTTGTATTTTATTCATAAATAAAAGTCCAAAATTAACAATAAGGCAGGAAAAAGCAAAACAAAGTTAACACACATTCACGGGTAATCTGCTAAATGACAAATCAACAATTATATCTAAGACTTATAGGTACATACACGTACCACCCGGGTGTAAACTTGTTGGACTACTTTTACAACTTAATTTTTTTGTGAAAATGAGACTTTTCGAGAACGAATTATTGGGTTTTGGGGTCTCCAACTTCGGCCAAACCGACAAACTTATTTCATTTGCGACAGAGTTGAGATATTTGTTGGTGACGTACCAAACGATTTGCTAAACAAATGACAGTTGCCAAACAACACATACAAAACAGGCACCAAGAATGGAATAAAATTATTGTGTGAGCATCAAAGTATATGAAACTTGGGTAAATAAAAAGGGGATTGAATAGTAAATATTACAGTTAAAGTACAAAATTAAACGAGGAATCACAGTATCGAAGTTTTTGAAAGATTGTTTTACAGTGCCAAACTGCCAATTACACCTATCTAGAAATGAAGATTTAACAACTTTTGATTGTGCAGATATAAAAGCAAAGCTGCCACTTTCCTACAGCGTTGAAGTTGAGGTGCAAGATAAAGATGTGCTAGAACCATGTGATGCATAACAACACGACAACGATTCAAATAAGTAAAGACCTGTTTTCCTATTTATGTTTTGATTTATCAGTTTTGTACACTACCTACATCGTTGAATGTCCAAGTTTCATTACAGTTAATTACATTTAATGTCACTAGAGGTTGTGACATTGCAAAATGGGGGTGTGGCATCTGGTAAAACAGCCACGCCTCCACCAGTTGGTGTTCACTGACATTGAACGATCACACAACAGTGGCGAAAATAAACGGGCATTCTAAACGCTATATTTTAAAATCGTTGTTTGGAGAAAAATGCTGCATATATATCGCGTATCGACAGAAATAAATATAAAGGACAGTTTCAGGTTTAGGGTTAATCAATCTTGCGTTCGTTCGAAGCCGATTTTGGGACAAAGCCGTTGGAAAATAACTTCGAAAAAAATTGGCTGGCCTGGTTTGGGGGAAATTCGTTAGAAGTTACTTTAAGTGGTTTCAGGTTCACCTTCGTTGGATCACTGGTTGAGACAGCTATGGAGTCGTCGGGGCTGGTAAGGTTTCTTTTCGACATCGTATTGAGATGTTTTTTGACGCCGGACAGCATTTTTCCGAACCACACAATGTTCATGATGTCAAGCGTGATACACGAAGTGATCCAAGTTACGTGGGCTGGCCACGAAATGCTGCAAAACGATAGGAAATCATTTTGGCGAACCATACAACGTCACATGTTTGTTATTTATAAACCATCGAAATAAATGCTGCAGAAAAAGAATACATTTCATGAACAAACCTGCTATACTGTTCCAGGTTTATTATGTGAAGTGCCACATAGTAAAAAACGGGCATTGGCAGAATTCTTGACAAGAAAAATGTAAATGTCATGAACAAGCCATTGTAGTAGTATAACTTGGAACCTTTGTAACCAGCATTGGACATAAACCACCTGAAATTTAAATTACATATAGAACACAATGCGTTTGAAACCCAGTTCAACATACTCATATCATATGATATGAGTCATAAGTTTATCTTTTACTTGTTTGTACTTTTGAATATGACAAAAAAACAATATATACATCAAAACAATTCATTCTGACATTATTTTTAATATATTCCTTTAAAACTTTTCAACCTACCTTATATTTACAAAGGTTGTTGACATCTCAGCCAGCAAACGGAAGTTAGCTACTGACAGTAGAATTCCACCAGTCTACAAAACAACTATGTCAGTTAAACTTTGGCTATACAAACCAAAATCCTATATCATGGTACATTGATTTTAAAAAGTGTTCTGTTAATATGTCAGCCTTTATTTACAACCAGGTTATGTCAAGCATTTTAGCTTTATCGGATTATCATGGAAACATGTTGCTAATCTTCACAACCTTTGTTTGCTCATGAATTTGTTTAAGTACCAATGTTTAAACTTTTGATTGTACACAAATGTCTGTTAGCTAAGAAAACACAGTTGCCAAAAAATAAACATGAGTGCCATGTGCTTTCCTGTCTGACAAAATTTCCTTGGACCCTTTATCAAAATGGAGATAAAAAGAATCACATGAGAAAAACAGTACAGTATTTATCTGAATATTTGAATTTTTAAAGGACATAATTTAGTTTGTTGTGTTTTTACGTGGCACTGACAAGGTGTGTGATGGAAAATGTATTATAAACCTACATGTAAATACATCAACTAGTACATGAAAACTCAAACAGGGTCAATCTAATTTTTCAAACATGCACTTTTTTACATCATCAAACACTTTAAAAAGAAAATGTTGTGGAAGCTTACCAAGGCATACACATAGGCAAATATTGAAACAACATGATGAGCAACAAAAGTCATTGTTCCACCAACGCCTTCAAAGTTGGTAATTATCAGGTAAAGATCTACAGAAAATTGAGTTGTGTGGTTATTGTTTGAATTTGAAAGTTCCTAAAAATGTAAGTAATACTTACCAGATGTCAAAAAGCCAGTAGCAATTGCTATGCTAGTTTGGGAAATTGTTGATTGACCCCTGTAAAACATAAGCAAAAATGACACTTTGTACTATTATGAACAGACACAAATCCTTTACATTTTAATAAGTCAAACAATATCTTTTTGGGCTGTCAAAACAAGGTTTTGGTACACCAAATACCTATTACTTACCACACAAGGTCCTTGCGAAGAGTATCATCATATAAAAGAACATATATCACCAAGACTGTAACAGTTGCAGAATGTATTGTTGAAGTAGTCCTGAGGTAAAATTTGCCATATTAAAGTTAAAATTCAAAATACACTTTTATTTTCATTTAATGTATGTACCTTGCATGCCATTCTGACTTCTGATTTGGTGTAAACTTGCTGAACTGTGGTAGAAGCTTTGAAAAATATGGACTCACTTTCTTGTCAAACCACACAAAAAACAAACAGCTCAAACAGATGTTCACCAATGGTACAAAATTACACATGTTTGCTACGTCTGCCAATGTTTTTGTTACTTTAATGATGAAAAACTGGCAAATACACCTTAATACGTGTTCATAGCGCACCTCCTGCTTCTACGTATTGCTGCAGTTTTTCAACGGTTACGATACGGTTGCTTCATCCACACGAAACATATTTTATCTATGTTTTGCAATGTAACATTAAAAACGGCTAGTTAATATGCTTGAACCACGATAATCGATTAACACTCGTTAAGTGAAGCCAATAAGCTTACGCAAAGTCAAGCTGTCAACTACGTTTACTCTTTGTTTGCCAAGAAAATCGAATAGTTATGTCGTCACAGTTGCCCCCTTGTTGACACATCTATCCACACTCACGATTATGGTGTAATTGTTGTTTACAGGTCATAGTAACTACTAGAGATGTACCGAATATTCGGTTTGCCGAATTTATTCGGCCGAATCGGCCATTTTTGCAAAGATTCGGTTTCGGCCGAATAATTTGTTGCGATTCGGCCGAAACCGAATCTTTTGCGAGCACCCATTTAAAGCGTTAAACCTGTCCTTTCTTCTTAGTACCAACGAAAATCGCGTCAATCATTATATTTTTTAACATATTGACGCTTTTCCCACTGCAGACAAAAATCAGTAATTCATTGTCGGGTTGGCAATCATGCTTAAGGCAATGTTAAACCCCACAGAACTAAAATGCAGACGAAACACAACCATTCTGCACTAAGTGTCAAGTAGATAAACTTGTGTTTTCATGTCAAACGCGTAGCGTACGACTTTGCGTGACGCCATAAATGATTCGGTTGATTCGGCCGAATTTATTCGGCAAAACCGCCGAATATTCGGTTTCGGCCGAATCGAAATTTCGCCGATTCGGTACATCACTAGTAACTACTACTACAGTAACGCCGAAAAATATTATAAGATTACGTCTTACGTGTTTCGGTCGTACTGATCAGTCTCAGTGGCAATCACAATTGCATACAAAGTACATTATGTTTGCAGTTCTAGCTCTGATGTTTCATATCCTAGTGCTGGTAGGTAACGCCAAAACGACAACCCTCGTTATACTCTAAAACAGGGTACCTGTGTGGCCACGAAAAAAAATAAATGGTCGGGTATTGGTTAAGTTTATGCATAAATTAAACGTCAATCCGGAATTTGCGGCATGATTGGATAGGTTGTGCAGTCACGCATTTTAAACTTGTAAGCACTAAGCAAAACTGTCGCAATTGCACAGTTTCTTTCAAAGAGATAATAGGGACATGCCAAGTAACAGCTACAAGATGATTTGTCGTGAAGAAGATTACCGCCGAAGATGAATCAGCAGTGTTCACGAAAAAATCGATAACTGCTAACCACAATACCACCCTATAAAAACCATAGCATTTTTTACTGTTGGTGCAGCTGGAAATGAACAACAATTGTTCTTGTCTAAAGATTAGGTCGCAGCTGGGGGCCTCAAGCTCAACCTAAAATCGTGGGGATGGCAAGCAAAGGCCCGAACACTATAAAATTATATTTATTCGAAAAAGCGTAAAATGACGCTTTTAAATTCGCCAACCAAATGCAGACATTTTCCCACTTCAAATTACTGGTATAAATATTTTTTTCATCGACTCTGCAAAGCTCTGTTTGTCAATGATAACAACAATGTTGACAGATTTACAAAACAGATTAGTTTGTGCTTTAATATCAAAGCATAACAGTTTGATGTCAAAGTTGCCACAATACCTATTACAACATTTGCTCCGTTCACAATTACAAAAGCCACGATCAGCCATTAGTGGAAAAATAATGAATAACTGTCAACATCAGTACCAACACGATTTTAAAACAGCCCTATAAAATAACGGCAGTAAACATGATTTTCGAGGCATAGTAAAAACTAAGTACTCTGTTATGGGTTATGAGGCTGTTTTTGTTCACACAAAAAAATGCAATATGTTGCTACACAGCGCATCTATAAAACTAGCAGTAATCAGCAACGGAACTTTTTTTAAATGGTCAATACTTACATCGATACGTAACAAGTATTTATGAAAGCTACTGCTATTGAAATTCAAGAAAATGTTGAGCAGTATACAATGACTCATAACAACATACATTGATCAAAGGTCGAAAGTAAAAATATGAAAATCGTGTTGACGGGAATTCAGCACAGAACGTTGTATCTTGTGATCTTTGAAACAAGCCAAACTTGAGAAGAAAATGCTAATTTCCTGTTACTGGTATTAAGCACTCTAAACGAGCTAGAACATGATGCATAGGTATAAAGGATAGAAAACGCGTCGCTAGATAATTGACAACCGTAAAGCTTACTTCACAATAATTAACGAAAATTAAAAAAAACAGGACACTGGTTAGATACACATCAAAACAGTCAATCTAAAATGTTTTTTGCTCTCAAGTTCAGCACTCTCAATTAACTGCGACTTACATGATGATCACAGCAGCGTAAAAAAATACTTAAGATACAAGCAAAATTACATCACTGTACTATACAGTCAAAATATTGTGATCCATAGGATACTTGAGAAAAGTGTGAAACAGAACGTCAGTCCCATTAGTCACCCTTTTACAATTAAAACGTGCGATCGGTGGCATGAAACGGACACAAGAAATAAAATTGGCTTGCGGGCCAAAACCACGTGTTTTACCGCTGGCAAAGTGGAAAATACTGAGGTCAGGCCTCTTCACAAATACGGCACACCTAAATATAAAAGTAAAACATCCAAAAGTGCCACAAATGGTTAAAAATAGATAAGCTTCCATTAGCCATCTGGATGATCACCTGCATTAATCGTTCTTGACGTTTTTTTGCGACATCGAAGATAAATGCTTTTTAACCCCAGACAGCATTTTGCCGAACCACATGATGTTCATTACGTCTAGGATGACCGACGTGCCAATCCACGTCAGATGAACAGGCCATGAGACACTGCGGAGAAATGTTGCACTTGATGCGTGATATGCTTAGTTATGCAGTAATTCAAGTAAGCGTCTTATGCAGCATTATGTACATAAGCTGACGAGTAACGGAATAGGCAGCACATGACGCAATCCGATTTGTTTTCATTACAAGCATTGTCTGATCTAGATTAGCATGTTGATTTTGATTGATAACAAAGCAATGTAAGGCGCACTTGTAGCATACTTCTATACATGAAGCTCAACCACACACTCACTGTTCGACTCTGAAGAGCCCTCTCAAAACCGTCTCACAACATTAAGTTTAAACCTTAAAAGTTCATTGAGTACTATACATAGTTTAGGACGTAGGCATGCAAACCTGTTGTATTGCTCCAAGTTGACAATGTAAAAAACTGCATAATAAAAAAATGGCATGGATAAAATTCTCCAAAAAAAGAACGCGAAGGTCATCATCCAACCATTATAGTAATACCAGCTTGAATCTTTAAAACCAATATTGGATAAACACCATCTGAAATAAAAATTACAATGACCACCGTAATAAAAAATAACTAACATGCAGCAACATTGTGATATGAATGTAAACTTAAAGACGATTAGTTATCCTGACATGATTTGTATGTAAATAAGAAAACTGGCATTAATGTTTTAAATTATTTTGTTACTGAATACTCTTCTGTTCATTAACACATGTAGGAGTTACTAAATAATAATAATACTAAGCAATTTAATTTCAATTATTATCAATTGTCAAAGCCATGCCAGAAGCAAATTGTACCTTATATTAACAAATGTCGTTGAAATTTCTGCAGATAATCGAAATATCGCCACAGATAGTAAAACTCCTGCCAACTAAAAATGTACATTATAAAATGTTGACACTACAGAACTTTTAAACTACAGTAATAAAAACACCACGTAAACTCGGGGCACAACATATATTCTTTAGCATTGCTTTTTAAGGTAGTAACAAAGAAAAAAACAGTCCAGTTTTAAACAGTTTGAGCTTGTTAGTATAATGCAAATTTGAACAGACGAAATAAAATTTTCTCTCTTTACTAACGAAAACTCTAATGTGCATTGAAATTACCATGCTTAGAAAGACCAATAAAAGTTTGTTTGTTTCAAAAACACTGATTAACATATGAGTACATGGTACATATGGTTTTGGGCAAACAGACCACTTCAACTGTTTGGTAAACATAATTAACCTGTGCAAACCACACAATATTGTGCTTAGGGATTAATGGTTGGAGGAATAGTGTGCAACAAGAATGCATGTAAATACTTACCAAACAATACACATTTGCAAATATTATAACGCCATGATGAATAACGAATGTCACAGTCCCACCAACTCCCTCAAAGTCAGTAATTATAAGGTAAAGATCTAAATGACAAACATACCACTGCCATTAAACATGTTTTTAAGTTTTAATGTAAAGCTGGTCGACATTGTGCTAACAACAAATTAAATTTCATTTCTATTAACCAGTTTAGCCCAAAATTTTTGCCACCATCAGTACATGATAAGGAAGGAAGCTATAGCCATTTCCTGAAATTAATGTGCAGATTTGTTCAATGAGTTACATGTAAACACGTTTCAAAGATTTTTTCAACACTTTTTTGTTTAAAATATTACCACTTCCTCTGCACAGATAGAAAAAGATACAGTCGTCACACATTTGTGCACAAAATAAAACACAAAAAGTATTGCACATCACTCTGAATAACAATGTTTCCATGACAGGTCTTTGAATCAGCAAACCACATTTAGTCATCATCAAGCACTAGGTAAAAAGACTGTGATTTAATTTACATCAACCAACCTGATGCGAGAAATCCTATGCCAATGGCTAAACTACATTCAGAAATCGTTGATCGACCCCTGCAGCAACAAATAGAAAATACATTATTGTAGCAAATTATGATTAAGCTCGTCATTCTAAGCCCAAACAGTTTAAAGAATTAATTATACTGACAGATGCAAAAAAAACAAGAAAACCCATACCAAACAAGATCGTTCTTGAGATTGTCATCAAAGAAAAAAATTAAAGGCACTAGTAATGTGACAATTGCAGCATGGAGAGTCGACGAATTTCTGGGCATAAAATATGCGTCTTCATTTGACAAGCAATCAACGTTTTCAATTTACAACTTTACCTTGCATGCCATTCTGTCTTTTGGGTTTTGGTTAGCTTATGAAACTGTGGTAGTAGGGAAGAAAAATATGGACTGACTTTTTTGTCAAACCACAGAAAGAAAACAAAGCTCAAACAGCCGCACACTGCACTATACATTCCTGCTGGTTGCAACTCTGACATAACACACGTAAAGGTAACAAAAGGAACCAGGTTTAGCAAAAAACTAAAAGTAAGGCCCGCTTTAAGCCAAATCCACCAACAACCACTGAAGACTGAACCGAACTGAATCGAACTGAACTGGGCGAGTGCACCAAATCACCAAACCAAAACACTCGCATGTGCGGTAGATACTTTGACGCCAAAAACTAGCGGCACTGGAGTCCGGTTCACTTTAGGTCAAATGTCAAATAGTTTATTATACGTAGTTTAATTTTTATCTTTTTTTTGCAAGCTTGTACAAATGCCATTTTATACACGGTGCATCCCGCAACCACATTTTTTGGTTTGCCGAATGGTATTGATAACTTTGTAACATTCGAAAATTAATCTAGTCCTTACGAAAGTTTTCCTGTCACGATATGTAGAATTGATATTACCTAGTTTCATAGGATCGCAACGCCCAGGATTGATCCAAAAGCAGTTTGTTGTAGAAGCATTGTTGGGAAGATGGGACTAGCATGAAAATCGCCTCGTTGGGCAAGTTTGGAAAGACGGCGCTAGGGCTGGTAAACTATGCGGCCATCGCGAACCATTATTAAACTTATCCGGCCCGCAGTAAAAAAAGATTGGTGACCTCGGGCTTAAACCAAACGGCAACTATAACACCCAATGCCAGCGAAAGAAAGCTTTAAGACACGGGTGTGCAACATTTTTCGTCGGTGGGCCGTATAACCAATTTCGGACCTCAAGCGAGGGCCACATAACTTTTTTTCATGTGCACAATAAATTCAAAATTCTTCTAAAAGCACCAATAAGTTTATTTTCTACAACAGAGTTTCAACGCAACACTGGCTTTCGCAACAAAATAATTGTTTACTAGACAAAGGGAATTGTTACGTCACATTTGGTGAAGTGGGCTACTTGCTGTAACTGCTGTATGATCGACCGATTGGAAAACACTGATTTAGCTCATATATTAGGCCTACCATATTTCCATCCCTAAAAAGGAGGACACAGCAATCGGGCAATATCTTCTTTTTTGCAACACATTGTTGAAAAGACATGTAAAAACTAAAAACCACTTGAGTCCCACCAAAAATTAAAGGCTTCAGAAATTAAAAGGTATATAATAGTTTGGATAAAGTTTAAATGTTTATCACACCACAGCACTAAAATAAGCATGTATTTTCAAAAAACGTAAAAACTGAATTCTTTAAAAAATAAGAGGAATATGTATAAAGGCATAATTGTCACATATGTATTTGGTAAATCAGACATTCCTTAAAAAGGAGGACATTTGGGCCCTTTTTATTGTCCTCGGAGGACAACTTGTTTTTCGTCTAAAACAGTGGTTCTCAAACTGTGGTACGCGTACCACTAGTGGTACGCAGGAACTTTTCAGGTGGTACGCGAGTAGCTTTCTGCTATACCTAATTGAAGTCCGATCTAAAATTGCAACTCAACTGACCCAACTGTCCTGGTTTGGGCAAAACTCGTATTTGGACATTCTTTGAAATTTGATTAATATGCTATAGCGAGGTTGAGAAATGGGCCTATTTCTTGGTCTATCCGTTCAAACAGGATTTAGGACTTTAGGTGGTACGCAGCATCCATATAAGTTTGAGAACCACTGGTCTAAAACGAGGACATGTCCTCCAAAAAGAGGACGTATGGTAGGCCTATCATATATGTTACGGCAACTTAGGAGATTTACCAAAAACTAGTGGAAAATTTTGCTGAATTCTCAGAAATTAGTTTTATCTTATTGTGTTGTGTTGGTGGGGGCCACACGAAATAGCTTGGCGGTCCGGACTGTTGCCCGCGGGCCGTATGTTGCACGCCCCTGCTTTAAGATGTATGTAGCAAGGACTACGTTACGTAAAATTAAGCAAAAATAACTACGAATCGCACAGTAAAGTTCTGCTGTTGTTTGGCTAAAGCCAACTGAACCGGTTATGAGGTGAAAAATTTTCTTTTTGTTGTTGGTATACCGAGTCAAGTCAAGCCTTTTCACTGCTAAAACTAAGGTCAAGTTTTTGAAAATAGTAATTGAAGTCGGACTCGAGACCTCATTACTGCTAACTTGTAACAAAGTGCTTTGACAGTAATTTTTAAATAGGTGTGCAGTGTGCTCAGACCAATTTAAAATGCTAAGGTGAAGGAAGACAGGAAAGTAAACTTGCGGCGCACCGGCTGCACCCCCCTCTTGTGGGGGCTGGTTACTGGTTACTATCAATGGACATCTTGTAGCAGAACCGGCTGAAATATATGACTTTTGAGATAGAACCGTTTGACTCCTACTGTTTGAATCCTACCACTTCCCATACCCTATTTAACGATTTATTAAATACACATTTGACCATTAAACATTGCAAGCAAAAACGAATGGGTCCCCACACACGTGTTTATGTGAATTTGTAATGGTGTAGAAAGCACGCGATTTTTAGATTCTGAAGAAAAAATTGGTAGAAAAGATAAAGCTTAATTCAAACAGTCATATTCTAATACCCTTAATACTCCAATATTTCAAATCTCTAGCAAATCGTTTTGACTGTGTTTTGTGATAACTATTAGTTAACCGACAATAATAGCCCTCGTCGTATACGATACGGAGGCCAATTTTACATCATTACTGTTTATTGCAGACACTAACAAGGTTTTCAGAGGCATTTAGTTCATCGTTAACCTTTACGTTTAATAACGTTTCTTATACAACATTTCGTCAGACTTATACGAAACCCATAATTATCGCTTAACGAGTATGCCTATATAATTCAACAAAACAAAAAGGTATAAAACCTTTATAAGATATAAAACCCTATGTACCAAAACTAACGGTCCACATGTTGACCTAATGGTATTGCGGCGCAAAAAAAGTTGTTATCTTAACACCAAATATTAACAAAAACATTTATACTTTTTCCGTCTATGACGTGTTAAGTTAAACAGAATACCCGTCCCAACAAAACATCTCATATAGGTGGATGACATCTGATCTAAGTAAACCAACAAATGTATAGCGAAGGTCTGATCTATACGTAATGCAATTTTTTGCAGCTTGCAGCATTTGTGTGTATCTTGAATAACGTCCCCAAATAACCTATTTAATCACGCCCTCAAGCGGTGTTTTGTGATACCGATCTTTCCAATTAGGAGCAATTTCAGGGTCCGTGTCAGCTGACCTTAATTTTACACATATTTTGCCAACATTTTCACATGTTTCATTTTCACATTTAAAGTTGGGCTTTGCAAAGCGAAGTTTTCAAAATACTTTGTCTATTTGAACATTGCATAAGCGATAATATGCATAAACAATGACACAATAAAGTTAAGCAAGCAGTATTGATTTGAGGTGAAAATTTCAAACAACTGAAAATCGGAGTTTGGTACACCAGTCACATCAGGTTTGTTTTGTTTTTTCTTGCTTAAACTGCCGTCTTATATATTTTATCATACCCAACATAATTTTGTAAAACCAAAGTGTGTTTAAAATGTCCAAGATAACACCAGCAACAGGAAAAAATGCAATGTAACCCATTCTGTAAAAAAGAAAACAGGTTGTAATAAACATAAAACAAATATTGACCCCAACAACATATATTTGATTTAAATTTAAACTATAACCACACACGGTTTAAAGAAGTCATTAGTCTTACCTAAAATAAGTTTCACTGTGGCGATAAAACGCCAAATAAATGTACGGCATCGGTAGTATTCGAACCAAGAAGAACGAAAACGCCATAACTATTCCGTTAATTACGTAAACTTTTGTCGTTTTCATATCGCACGCTTCAAGCATCCACCTATTAGGAAAGAACAACGACAATATTTATAGCAGCTTCATGTGAAGATGTATATCTTCATGTGCACACAAACTGAAACCCATTCTCATTGAAAACCTAAAATTTATTTAAAAAAAGAGCGTCGAACATTTTGCAGCGATCGTTTATACCAGGGGTGGGCAACATACGGCCCGCGGGCCGGATCCGGCCCGCGACGGGATTTTGAGCGGCCCGCGGACAGTTTCCGGTCTTACATGATAATGTGGCCCGCGGCCACAGTCTGCCGCAATCCCCCATTACTTGCTTACTACGTCAAATTACAGTTGTAACGCACAGTAACGCTCCCCAATAGCAAAAAAAATTCCCGCCGTTGTTACCATTGTACCATACGTCCATTGTTACGACATAACTACCAACCTTAATTGTGTGTGTCCTACTTTAACGGTTTTCTTTGTTTCCACACGTATAGCCTAGTTCAGGCAGGGGTGGGGAACCTGCGGCCTAAAGGCCACATGCGGCCTTTCAGGGCACTAAGTGCGGCCTTCGATGGCAAAATACATTTTTAAGATGTTGATATAACCGACTGCACCAGGTGCTGAAAAAAATAGACAGAAACGTATTTTTGACTTGATTGCAGATTATTTTTTGATTAGTTCCAGGGCAGCGGTTTTCAAACAAGACCCATGTGGTCCCATAGTGGTACATAAAGCGATTTCCATAGTTAGGACTACCAAAAACTCCAGGTTCAGCAATTTCTAGGTTAAATAAATCCTGAATGTTGTAGTGAAGATGAAAATGTAGTGAGGAATTTTAATTAGCTGGGACCGTAAGTCCTACAAACTACGAGGAAATAGCAAAACGACCATTCTGTAAGTCAAAAAGTTTGAACATCACTGCCCTTGGCCTGGGAAATAGTCTATGCGGCCTACACGAGTGTCGATAAATCGTTAGGTAGCTTTTATAAACAAAAAGGTTCCCCACCCCTGGTTTAGGTGGTCAAAAATCCGTTTTAAATCACTGGATAAATACGCGATTAATGTATCGATTCAGGAATCCGGCCCGCCAAGTACTTCATTTTCCCATATCAGGCCCGCCGACTGGAGAAGTTGCCCGCCCCTGGTTTATACGGTCATAAATGTCTAATCAAGCTCTTCATTGGTGCAGTTTGGCCTCAACCTTTTTCAAAATAGGTCCTGATAAAATCCAAAAATACTTTATTCGCTTAAGGCGTTGGAATAAATTTAAACTGTAACTGTAATACGAAAAAAACAAAATTCGGATACTTTTTGTTATGTTTAATACCGTTTCACCAACGCAAGATGAACATGCACCGTCAGATGTTAAATTAACCAACCTGTTGTTTACGAATATGGTTGACAACTCCGCTGTGTTCCGAAAAACCACGAGAGGCAAAAAGGCCTGATGAAGCTGTTGCAATAAAATACTCTTTGTAAACACAGTAAACTGAATCCACTTGGTAACATAAAAATCTGGGCTGCGTATATGACAAACTCGACACAATCGTAAATAGTTGGTTAATTTAGTTAGTTGCATGAGATAAGGTGATTTCCAGGCAAAAAATCTGCTGCACACCTTTTTTGCAATTCTGATTAACACAGATTCGGATTAAGACAAAAAGTTTACATCTAAAAAGAAACTGTGAAAGGTCTAAATTAGCGGTTCTCAAACTGGGGTCCGCGGTCCTTTTGGGGTCCGTGAGGCAATTTTTGTGATGTCACATGCTGTCTTTGGATTATTGTTATACGCATTTTTTCACAACCAGCTAAAATCCTGCAATCAATCTTCGTTTTTCTGAAATACACATTCAGGCCTCAGGACCGCGAGCCTTCGAAATAATGGCAAAGGGAGCGTTTTGAAAAAATAAGGAAAAAGTTTGAGAACCACTGGTCTAAATTAACTTACCGTACAAACCAACATAACCGCTGCAGTGACAAGATGGTGGCCTATGTACGATTTTGTTGACTCCCCGAGGTGGTACGCGTAGTCGAGCATTAGCAAAGTGTCTACAACAAGAACAAAAAGTTCAACTATAAGTCACTGTATGTGCAGTAATTGTCAAGAAGAATGCACCTGGACACATTTAGCAAATGCGGAGCTCGCTTTCATGCTTTTGTAAAAGCATTCTTTCGGAAATTTCATCATTACAGAAATTTAGGACTACTTATATGCTGTCACATGTGCATTTAATATGACGATAAAGCTTCAATTAAAATCGGACATTTTGATTGGTTTCTAAACTTTAGTAAACGTTAACACAGTGGTAGGCAACCGCCGGTCCACAGCCCGGTACCGGTCCGCGACGAGTTTGTTACCGGGCCGTATAATTTATCAGGTTAAATGCTCTAAGACTTTTTGCTCATGTATCCCGGAGATGATAAACTAATTCATGTGTTTTTATTGTAAATATTTGTGGATTTTTTAAGGCCGGTCTGCGATAAAATTTTAGTTTTAAAAACGGTCCACAGTAGAAAAAAGGTTGCCGACCCTTGCGTTAGCACACTGTATGAATTTGCTCGTCTATTTTTTGCGCAATTTGTTTAATAAGTTATGCATAAAACTTGTTGGCAGTGTTTCAAAGCATAGCCCAGACTTGACATGAAAAATGGTATAAATAAAAGTAACTTACCAGCCATAAGATAACCGGCCGTCATCAGCAAAACTGATTTTGCGCCCCGTGATTGTCCCCTGTCAAAAGGATGAAAAAACCCTGAGTAAATTTGTTTGCCATTTAAACGTGGCACACAATATTATCGTTGACACGCTTGAGTACACAAACGCACCAGAGCGGATCCTGCCAGGCTTCCTGATCAAGCACAATAACCAGCACTGACGTTGTTGTTGCTAAAAAAGCGTGGACGCTTGACCCGAACCTGTAAACGGTAAAAAATGTAATAATTGTGCTTTTTTGGCTAATAAATTACGATTGTGCGTGTTATCCTACAAAATAAAACTTACTTAACACATAGTTAGATAAGATTGATAACATACACATGTGACCTATTAAACCCCCTTTGTCCATTGTATACAAAATAGTTTGAAACAGATTACAATACAAAATTGTGAGCAGGAAATGTCAGGCTGCGGTGACTACCACGCTACCACGGCCTGATGTAATGTAAGCACATTGCATATGGCAGTTGTTGGCTTCCGTCGGCCATTTACCCCGCCAGCACGACATGATTTGCCTTCATTTCATAACGTCCACAGTGGCTGACATAAACACGATTTAACAATGTGTTCCACTTCAAACAGGTTTCGAGCACTTTTAAAACTAATAGTCATTCAATTGAGCTGTGCTGTTTGCTTCTCCATTAAAAGCAAGCTGTTTGTGTTACTAACTTGTGCTGCACTAACTTTTGCTACATGCACTGGTAAGAAGTACTGAATGGTATTTGCCAGTATAAATACTTACTCAACAAGGACAATAAAACTGACCTGACATCCCATTCCTCGCGTATTCCAACCTTTGCGTTCTTGTAGAAGTCAAGGTGGCCAAAGGACACTCGACTTAATCTTACTGAAAGAAATCGAAAATACATGAAGCTAATGCAGCCGACCATCAAATCAGCATTGGTGGGTTTGATCAGCATGATTTCCAAAGTACAAACATGTATTAGAACAGAACCAAAACGCTAAGTAGACCAACCATTATCACAAAACCTAAAACACACTGGTTTTTACACAACAGCAGTACGTTGACGCAGATTCTGCTGAACGAACAGGATACGAGATATGGTTCAATCCTGCTTATGCTGGCGAATAAGTTTCTGCACTACAAAAGCGACAGCATACTTTCCCTGAAGCATGGCTTGTCTAGTCACAAGCGGTTTGCTGAAGTGAGGTTTAAGTTACCAGCATATGGCAAATGAGTTAAACATGTAGTCGCTAGACTTCGCATCTTCTGATATTGGGCGAATTCAACCCGGTTTTGCAGCTTTGCCCGAAGGCGCTTGTGTCGACGTGGTCGTGAAAAGAAAAAAAGTACCTAATTGTCGGTTCGCTTATCAACGACGGGTGCTGAAAGTTTCAGTTGATCATTAATTGACTCGAAATTTGAGAGGACTGTCTCAACTGCCAACAGAATCAGTCAGTAAATTAGAAAGTAGGAATATATATTTCGCCTAATAATGGCATCATCAGTTCCTGAAAAACGCAATAGTCCTCTCAAATTTCGAGTCTTTTAACAATTTGCACAGTTACAGTCCTCTCAAATTTCGAGTCTTTTAACAATTTGCACAGTTATCGTCGGTATGCATGGCGGCTGTTGGAGGTTTAGATATTGCCCACCCACGACAATTTCTGATTGATCATTAATTAAACTACATTTTTTGCTTGGTATTATTTTCTCAAACTGGTTAGTTACACATACAGTTTGTCATGAATTTTCATCCATTTCAGCCTTGGTGAGCACTCCAGTTAACACGTTTTACAGTGAGAACAATACATACTGACACCAGCCAAATATAGCTCTGTACTTCTATGACCTTGTAACATCTTCGTGAAGGCTGCCGTTTTGCCTAGTCTACATTGTATTGACACTGTAACATATGCATGTAACGAAATATTGCGAAGTAATACGGAAGAGGGCTTGAACAGTTCCTTCCTTTTAAGTTTGACGCAATGTTCGCTCCGCTTCATTGCTTGCTATGGGTATGGCACTGTTAACATCCCAAACGTGCCATGAAAACGCCTTCCTTGCGATGGCAATGAGTTGAAGGAACCATACAAAGTTCAGTATATCCATAAACACCAGGGGTATGAAACATGAGAGCTTCGCTCCGACCGACAAACTGAAAAGGGCAACAAGGTTATAAATCGCGTCTTGCTTTGAAATTGTTGCCCGTTTTGGATTTTGCCTGTAATTAACGTTATAATTATAACGTAGAACATACACAGGAATAAATTAAAAACCTTTTTGGCAAAAATTGAATCTCTATTCAAAAAATCGGGTAGGGGGTGGTTATTTATTAACGGTACATCGGCACACGTTCTCTTTAAAATGTAGCAGATGTATAATAAGGGTTCAACCACCCCGAAAAGCGAAAATATGTTTACCCAACGGCGCCTCAACGTTAACCGCAGAAACCCACCTCACAGGCTACCCAACCATACTTAAGTCGACCTCGCCACAAAAAGGAACAACATAATGTTACCGCTATGTCGACAACATGCATTAAATTAAACTAATATCCAACCTTGTGTAACTCGGTGTTTTTGACGCAACATACAATATCCAGTAACATACAGGAATAAAAAGAATTCGCGCGACGAAATAAAAGACAATAGTGAGTATGCCATTCACGAAGTAAAATCCTCTCCGTGTCATTTCGAACGCCTTCATTGTAACCCTGGACAGAGACAACAAAGTTAAATTGTTCATGTCACAAAACAAACAATTGTGCAAACAAGTAACAAGTTGTTGCCTTTGTTCGCACAAGCTTTATTGAACATTGGCTCTTTACGGAAACCAGATGTGATCATAACACAAGATCAAATTACACTGGATTCAGGGTCGTGTAGCCCAGGGTTTTTCAACTAAACGGTACCGCCCACCCAATTTGCTGTTTGCTGCCCAGAAGTGGGCGGTACAAACTTACGTCATGCCATAAACCAAATACGTTTGTGGGCAACCTTGCATAGAAATGGTAAATATGGGCGATGGAGAAAAATGGCTGTGATGCAACAGTAAACTGTCGACAAAAAACAGATAACTTACTGGGCGACAAGAAATGGTGTTGAGAATTCAGTGAGCAATCGAAGAGAGGTGTAAAACCACCACACGTCAAAATACTGCAATAATAAAATGGTACTAGGTAGTAAGTATAAGATAGGCAAAAATGTAGTACATTTTACTCGGTTATAAGAACTAAATGCTGCATGTAGCGAAACGTATGGGTATTAAAATAGTAAGACAGCAACATGTAATCACAAATACAAAAAACGAAAAAAATCAAATCCATTTCAACCCATTAATTCAGTGTCATCGTTAGAGATTTTATGAGATAACAAGGTGAAGCGAATTGGTTCTTACCAAATTGCCGATGAACACGCTGACGATTACAATTACGTGATGCACCAAAACAGATCCCACAAGGTTTTCGCGATATCGAACAAAAAAATATGCATCTACAATTAAAAAGTGATCTTTTATCAGTATTTTGCATTTTGTTTTTATCAAAATATCAAACCTGAAAGACAGTATCCACATACGCAAGTTGCATTGAAAACAGCAGCCCAAGTTGCAGGACCTCTGTTTAAAAAGCAAGGTTACATTAAAAATGCAGACTAACGAACACCGGTCGGAAACCCCGACTAGATTTTTATGTATGTGGGTGGGTCATGGACCTTGAATTCGACTTTCGACTATTTGCCGATCGCAATTAGTGGGTTTACTTAAATTTAGAGTGCAGACAGTATGACACCAGTTTGTTAAACCAGTCACCTAGCCTATACCTAATGTCAAATTACTTGCACGCAGGCTGTTTTATTTGAAAAGAATTTTCAAAACATGCTGGGTGCGTTATGAAATTGTAACTTTGTAAACAAATGTTTTGAGCACCTACATGCTTTTTACCGTATAAAATCCTCGAGTGTATTGACTTGGCTTGAAAGGACGTAAATGCTTCCGAAGCACGCAACAGCAGAGTAGACGAAGGTTGTTACCCTTTACGTAAAAACATCAGTATCAGGCAAAGTCCACTCCGAGGTTAAAACAACATGTCGATTCAGTGCTGAATGATGATTTGAGACCAAAAAACGTTAGAGAAACAAACTAAACTTATACTTAAATGAAATAAATACAACTATTTTATTTTCATTCTTCCCAACATAGCATTTTCAATAACTTTCGGACAACACAAAAATCTTACTTATATTATACTGTTTGATTATATAGCCCCGTACAAGTCACAAATGTACCAATATGTTACAGTTACAACACCTCGCACTTGTTGCATTCCTTACCTTGAGTTGCACCCGACCTGAGTCTCCACAGGTAAGTTAAAAAAATTCGGGTTGAGTCTTGCGTTAATTAACGGAGAAACATACAAGGTAAACGCTATACATGCAACTGTCGTGACCGCCACATGCAGTGTGAAAAAACACGCTTCGTACACCTCAGAAGTCATTTCAAAGAGACACAACGCATCACAAAGCTTTTCTTCCGCTGAAAACATTTGTAACTTCCCCGAGTTAACTAACTGAGTCAGTACAATTGACTGGGGCTCACTTGCACGCGTTGATTTTGGATAATAAGCGCATGGGTTCGACGTACGTTAATTCAGGTCAACAGAGGATGGAACCGCAATTTGTTTGTCGACGCCGCTGGTGAAGTGTCGGTGTGTCATCCGTGTTGCTGTGTGCGACCATTATTTATACAACCAGAAATGACCCGCACTGTTAGATTGGTATGCAAGGACGGATTATCGCCACGTCAAAATACGCGCTGTCATGCCACTAGCAGACAAAGTCACGTAGGAAACCGGAAACACATTGCAGTTGTTTGAACCGGCGAATACACAACCACATCTCTCACAAAATGTCACTAAACATCACTTTGAATCATTTAACACTTACCAGTAAGCCTACGGTCGATAATTGCGCCGCTAATTTATATCGCAATGTTTTTTCGTGTATAGTCTGACACCTTTCATAACTTTCTTTGCTCGAAAACAGCTTAATCTTACAGCTTAATGTTAGCGACTGCATCACAAAAATGTGACACAGAAGATCACCAGACCCAATGTGGTCGCGATATTTATATGGAAAACAAAGCGGCAGTTAATAGTGGTGTATTGGTACATAACGGGCGACGAAAATTAGTTACTAATAGTATGTACAATTGAAAATACAACTGGAAAAGCGCTGGTTCATTCAATGTTGGTATTGTTATATATCCACTGACGAACAGCGGTCCCTACTCGTGTGTACACTCCTGGCTTTGTTGGATCGCCACAACCATCACCCCACGAGACGATACCGGCAAGCCACCACTTCTGAGAACGAGCACTGAAGAAAAATAGGAAAAAATGTGAGTATGAAAAACCCGGCAAATTAAGGTTTCATTTTCACATAATCCCTAAAAAAATTCTTTCCGAAGTTTGCAGTTTGTGCTGTCATTACGTTTGCAATCTGACGAAGGAAAAAACTATAAGTCATATGTTATATGCAGTAACGTCAAAAGCTGCTTACAATCGCAAGTAAGTTATATAAGCATCCAAGTAAAAGGTACCTCCATAAAGCAAAAGGTCCCCCTGAATCACCCTGGCACGAATCTTGCTTCAGCAAACCCCCGGCGCAGAACATCAGTTTTGTCATTCCGGGGTGGGCGGCAGTGCAGAATGACTGCTTGCGGATTGGAAGTTTTACCTGCATATCACAGGATTGAAAGAAGCTGTCATAATACAGTGGTCAGATATTCCACGTCTAAAGTGCTGTCGTGAACAATATAGAAAGTGTACTTTAGGGAATCAGCACTTCTATTAGACCAGGGGTCACCTAACTTTCCTCACTGCGGTTCGGATAAGATTAATAATAATTCTCGTGGGCCGCATAGTTTACATGCCCCAGCGCCGTCTTTTCAAACTTAGCCCGCGAGGCGATTTTTATAGGGGCGCCAAGATATGGTCTTTCTAGAATCCTATTTAAAATCTGGTGATGAGACTGTTAAATTGTATCGTTATTGTCATCTTACGAGCAATGTATATGACGTTACAAGTAACAAAAGAATGCAACTGTTTGCGCACAATTAACACTCTTGTTAATGGACGTAACAGGGGCGGCTCGTGCGAGGGGGCTGCGGAGCTGCAGCACCCCCAGTATTTTTACTTGACATTCCTGTTCCAAGTTGTTATACAAAACAATCTTTACATATAGTTTTTATGTTTGATCAGTGTATACTAAGAATAACTTTTATGGCATTAATCGGCATTTTATTAAAATAAAATTAATAAACCATAAACATTACTGCCAAGGTAGTGGTGTATATAGAATACATCGTGTAGACGTTTCGACAATCTCTGTTGTCATCATCAGTACGTGTTTAGTGCTTTATATACCGTGTTCCACAGCTTGATTGAAAACACGTACTGATGATGACAACAGAGATTGTCGAAACGTCTACACGATGTATTCTATATACACCACTACCTTGGCAGTAATGTTTATGATTAAACTACTTTTCAAGTCCGTGCATAGTGTTCCTAAAAAAATTAATAAAAATTTTGTATTATTTAAAAAAAATGTTTTCAAAAATAATAATAATAATTATAAGTTATCTATGGCGGAGCTGCAGCTCCAGTTTCGTGACGTTTCATGACGTTTTCAGTTGTGCGCATGCGCACTTGGAAAAGCTACATGCCGGGCGAAATAGGCGAGAGGGGGCTGTGGCTCGCGCAGCCCCTCCCGTGACGTAGCGCTGGTTGTGTTGTCTGCTTCGCGTCAGTGAGCTCCAAAGCCAAACCCGTGTACTGTGTTTTTAAGTTCGACAGTGAGTGCAGTTAAATAATTATTTTGCTATCATTAAATTTATTGTTTGACTGTTATAGTCGTGACTTTTTAAGATGACTGTAAGTGGGTTTTAGTTTTTACAGTTATCATTAAATAAAATAAGTGTATCTAACACTTTGAAAAAGAAAAAAGGTCATCTAACACCTTTAAAAGTCACAACTAACCTTTATAATAAATAACTGAATTAAAAAGTTTTATGAAAGTATGGGACAAAACATCTGCTACTCCAATGTCATGCAGGAATAAGCAACAACAAGAAATACTCAGTTTTAGTTCTTAATGCTACCAAAAAAAATTAAATTTGTGACTGTGAAGTTAAATGCCTCACTGAAATTCAGGCAATATCAAATGCAGAACAAACAACTGCAGAAGCAACAGGAATTTTGAAATGAAGACAAAAAAAAGAGTGAAGACAATTTAAAGTGTGGATTTCTTAACACACCATGTGGACAGTATTTGCAACCAAGTGCAATCATGTGTATTGATATAATGGACATGTACTGTTTGTCTAAACAGTAGCTGCTAAATTGTTTCACAGGAAGTGTTTCTTAAGAATGAACATTTTACAGACAAGATAGTAGTGGCCACCAAGCATATCCTATTGTTGACGAAGAAAAGCTAGTTACTCAAATGAAAATGTTTCTGCTGATGTTCATGATTACCTTGAAAATAATTAATCTAGAGATGATGTTTTGACAAGTTAAATTACTAGGATGAAAAATCCTTTTTGCTGTTTCCATGATTCCTTCAAAGGCAAAACAGTTCTTTTTAACACTGAAAAAGATGCCAATTTTTCTGAGGAACACCAATATTTCCAAAAGACCTGCACTTGCAGTGCTAGTACTAAATAGAAAAACAGTTTCTTAGTTATCATTTGGGATTAAGGAAGAAGCTGTCAATTATCATGCCCAAACTATAACTTCATGATTCATTTTTGTTGGAAAAAGGAAGCACAAGATTTAATAATATGGTTTAAATTTAAGTGAGAGTGTTGTAAATTTTAAAGCTTGAAGGCGTTTTGCACTTAAAAAAGGAATTATAAGCTATTTGCCAGCAAGCAGCAATTATAGCAGTTAAGAAACTAAAATACAATTAATAGTCTGTAAACAAAAATTCAAGAAAGATGTTTAAATGAACAAGTTCTGAAACCTATGTAATGTGGTTGTTAAATTTGTTAGTTATGATACCAATAAAAAAGCTGTATGGCTAGTTTTTTTGTGTGACAATAATCTGTGAAGTGTCATAGAATATGTTAAAAACGCTGACTGTGACTAAATTTACTTAAATGAAACATGACAATTTTTGTTGTTGAACTGAAAAACTGATTTATATCTATTTTTCTATTACTTTTTTTTCCATATTCCTGTTGTGTTTTACCAATGATTTTAAAAGTAATCATTGGCTTTACCGTATTTACAACCGCTTCGTTTCGAGTCTGTGCCACGTGTGTTTTTGTTTTTCACATTATTACTGAACGTTATTGTGTTTGGCCCGTCGCTGTGCAAGTAAACAAAATACACAAATGATGCCGTCTGCTGTTTACACTCGTGTACATTAATGCGTAACAAAAATTACGTCACAACGGAGTTGCTAATTAAGATTTGTATTACTAAAACTTATATATGTTCAGTAAAGGCTAAAATTTGTGGGGGCAGCACCACCACAAATTTTAGGCACGAGCCGCCACTGGGACGTAACAAACCGGCTTTGGATCAATCCTGGGCGTTGTAGTCCTATGAAACTAAGTAATATTAATTATACATATCGCGAAACGAAAACTTTCGTAAGGAGTACAATAATTTTTGAATGTTACAAAGTTATCAATACGATTTGGCAAACCAAAAAATGAGGTCGCGGCCGGATTAAATGACCTCGGACCCGGTCCGCGGGCCGTAGTTTGGTGACCCCTGTATTAGACGATTCAACATTTGTTATTACCTCCCTTAAAACTCTGCTTTCGCGAAAGTTCTGTGTGACAGTGACACCCCAGCCAAAAACCATTCCGTATTTGAAGCTTGGTTCCTTGGCTGGACGAGGTTTTAAATCTTTGTCAGTATTTCCGGAGCGAGGAACGCAAAGAGGCTAAAAATTGGACAAGACAATTTTGTCAATTTTTTTTATGATGGCAAACGATGGGTAAAACAAGTGGTAACAGTGGGACAAAATGTCTAGAATAGATGACCAAAAGGAAATAGGACATGACCATTAATTTTATATTTTTGTGTTTAGAAAAAGTCTAACAAAGAAATAAACTAGCAAAGTTTTTTTAAACGATATTTAAATGTATGTAAAGATAAATTATTAAGATCAAAGACTAGCCTACCTTAACACCTTTCGTAAAATTTAGAGGACGATCCAGGGTAAGAATAGCAATATCACCATGAAAAGTTTCTGATACAAAACTTTCATAGATGGTAATTAGTTGCACATCAGCTGACTGCTGGTATGGCTCAATCAAGTCAATGTTGGAATCTAATTTGCCAGCATAAACTTTAATTTCGGTTTCCAGCAGTCCTGAAAAAATAAACACGTTTAACCATTTCTGTTTTGAACGATAGGAATATGCAAACGGAGCAGATGTTGCCAATTGCCATAGTAAACGAAAAGCTTGACAGTTAGGATTACATATCAATTTAGATTTTATTTTACCTTTAATTTCAGATATAAGGGTTTTTGATTACTTTAAGCAAAGAGTATTTTTAGTATCGTTTCCTTCAATCGTGACGTATTTTTATATTCATCCGCGAGAAAGCACGTGCTTTGTTTGCCACGTTTTTTGAGTTGCATTAGTTGCTAGGTTTGCAGTCAAAATAAGTGAACTGTGCCTAACTTTGTGGTGTCATCTTTGTTTCTTTTGTTTGTAGTGCTATCGGCAAATAAATAACAGTAACAGCAATAGTGAACATCTTAAATTCTGAGTGGAACCCCAAGCCGTTGGCTAGAACTGCTCTGGTTACCTGACAGATGTTATGTTTTATGTTCTAATTTAACTTGTGTTTAATGTATCTAAGTGTATAATCGAACTGTGACTGGTCTTATTTTAAGTAAGTGGGAGTCATTTTAATTTAAAATGAGACCGAATAATGTTGATTCAATTCTAGATCTTGTGTGCCCTGCTCAAACTGCTAAATGTGTAATTGTCGTCATAATAGGTACGTGTGGCTTGTAAATGACGTCATAATGGGTGCGTATAGCTTATGTATGTTATTTTGTATTTTTACAGAAAAACTGTTGCCGTCGCTATTAATGTTGTCGTCTTGGTTATTTCGTCAGCGTTGCCTTTTATTCTCAGCACGAACATTCGTTGCACCTGTAACATTGGGTCGCCTCAGGGGACAGGTTGTAGAACGGGCGCATTTAAAAAAATGGGAGGGACAGGCTGCGCACCTAGCCGTCGTTACACTTATAATGTTGCACAATACAGGTATGTTCAACTTATCTGATATTTGTGATAACGACTTACTTTCCACACAATGAGCAGCTGTCACCACGTGCAGAGGTTCCACGATGCTCCCACCACAAAACAGACCTCGACGTGTTTGACCCTCATGGGTTGTCTGAACAGAACATATCACTTTCAATGTATCTGTTTCACCACAACATTTTACTACACTGAATACCTATAAACCTAGGTCGATTCTGTTAAATTGGCCTGTTTGACTACATGTGTTATAACAAACAAAACGTTACTTTCTTGCAGTGTCGTTGTTTTCTACTTAGGTTTAGAACACATTAGATCGCAACAGCATTGATGTCGGATTTCGGCAACCAACCTTGTATAAAAACACCATAAACGGAGCACCAAGCGACGGCACAACTCGTCCTCCAACAATTTTCGGAGCCTTCACTCTGTCGGTGTGATCAATTGACTGGGCACGGCCACAAACTAAAATCACAAAAATGAAGTTTTCAAACAAAACCAAAAAAGGTTGGTTAAAACTTTTATTGCAACTAAAATAATAGGGTTTGTTGTAAATTTACCGTCGCTGACTCGAGATTGCACAGCTACGAAGCGACTTGCCGTTCTTTCAACACTTTGGTATGAATACTGACATGTATATTTCCCCGCCTGCTCGTAAGTGGCTTTGAAAACTATCAAAACGCGCCCGCTTTCGGTAATTCGCACACGGTTTCTTGTCTGTAAAAAGTAAGTTAACAGAAAATATTGCCATTCAGTGCAAACATAAGAAAAACGAAAAAAATAAAGGAGTTACAAAAACATAGTTTGGGTGATTTTCAAACAACCTTTAATAATGTTTACCCTTGGAATCACAAGTTTATTAAAGCTTACGTTAAATGTCAAATGCAAAGCGTCTTTTGAGACTGAATAAACCTCAAATGCATGACAGCAATTGGTTTACGACCATCATTTGCAATTGGGGTCATGGCAATAACTTGTAATTGCAAAAGAAAGAAGAAAAAAACGTCTTTTCATTATAGTAATGTGGGATTAAATCGAAATGCTGCTGTTTTACTCAAATTAACGGGGCAGATTGTCAAATTCTTACTGCTTCTAGAATATCTCGGTTTCGGTGCCAAATGATAACTGAGTTTATCACCAGTGGGACTGTGCAGACCAAAGTAAATGAAGATCCGCTCTGGATAGTTTCGTTTCCCCTGATACGAATTGTTCCATAAACTTCTGCACAAGTTGGACCCCTGCAAAAAGACTAGTTGCTAAAACACGAAGCACATCACCGACTAACTTCTAAAATTGAACTTACCTAAATCCCTGGCGACAAACACAGGTAAATCCCGCATCTTTTGAAGCATCAAGCACACATCTTCCCAAATTGTTACATGGGTTGTTCGTGCAATTATCAACTAAAACGATATTGAAAAAAGTTTTAAAGTCAAAGAGACATGTAGTCTAATAAGTGATTGTTTGTTGGTTAAACACATAAAACCTGTAGCTGTACAACCCAGTCCATCTGAATCAAGTCCAAAGCCATTGCGACACTTGCACCTGAAGCTTCCATCCGAGTTGACACAGATCTGTAAAATAAGCCCGGTGTTTTGTCAAAAAAAACAAGTATGATTTTTTATTTACTTGCTGACAGCCTCCATTGTTCTGTAGACACTCGTTCTGATCCATACATTGAGACCGAGTTGGATTAAGTTGAAAACCGTCTGCGCAATTAGTCACTGAAAAGCACCAAAACAATAATAATGGAAAGTAATTTGTAAACACCATATACATGGACTTCAAACTTTCATTAAAAATAAAACTGCCAGAGAATATTTGTACAAAATACATTATTTGCTACAACAATTGCTGTTGTTATCTTTACCGCAAATATCAGAAACAACAAATAGCCTACAGCGTTTTTATCGTAATATCAATAAATTTAACATACCTCTTCCATTTGCTCCCCGATATGTTTCTTCTCTACATTCTTGTAAGGAAGCCAGACGAGATCTAAACAAGTCCGGACATACGCATTTCGCTTTAATCTGCCACGCATGTGTGGCTACAACCACGTGTTGAACAGAGATTGGGTGCTGTCAAAGAAAAATTGAATCAGTAAAGTATGTTCACGAAAATCGTTTTCAAAGAGGATTACATAGCCTTCGTCCTTACTCACATGTAGGATTAAAGTATTCTTCGTCCAATATCAGAAAACCCTTTGGTTTTATCATATCCATCAGTACATACTGAGCAGACTGTCCATTCGTTTTATTGAAACTGACTATAGCTTTGTGCTGCCAATCACTGTAGTAAGCTGGAAACGTAAACATGATATATTTGCTATTTATTTCATGCATAAGTTGAGAATAAGGGACGCAGTTGATTACCACCAGTAAAGTGCCACGAACTCCGACATAAGTTGTATGTATACATGAAATGTTTAAATGTTATAGAGACCAAAAATAAGAAATGGATTGCTCCGCATTTACCAAAATTTAATGTTTCATTTAACAAGCTTCTTGCCACAAAGCTCCACATGTGCTGTACAAAGTAACTTTTCAGTCTCGAATATCACCGAAAAAGGTCGCCGTCGCGAACAAACAAAAGCATTGCTGCTCCTAATACCTTTATCGTGGTAAACTACAACTGAAAATGGCTGTCGAAGCAAATTTTGACTTCTCAGCACTGTACCAGTCTGAGATCCGTCGAAGTTGGTCCATTTAAGGGCATGGAGGATGGCATCCACCCAGTAAACGCGCCCAAGAACAAAATCTATGAACAACGACATTCGTCCAACATTTTGCATCTTGATCAGTCACCCAATATATATCGGTATAGCTTGGAGGGAGTTCAATTACCCTAATTTGGTTTATCTTGAAGGCCTACTTTTAAAAATAGCTTGTTTTGTGTGGTTTGTGTTACACTAACACAATATAATTTACACATTAAAACCATGATGCAGGTAGCAATTTTTTTTTTGGGGGGGGGGGGGGGGGGGAGGAGTGGCAAATATTTGGTGACTTTTAACAAATTTAAGTTTACTGTTAAAACATCCGACAAACAAACCAAGCTACAGTTATTTAGCTATTTTCGAACCTATGGTCATTCCGTTGGGCTGTCGTATATTAACATCAACAATAGTAATACAACTGCTACCGTCCATAGAACAGCGTTCTATTTTAGGCTGTGTTCCACAGTCAGATATGAACAACCACCTGCAATCGTAAAAAAAGATTTTTAAATTATATTGCAAGAAAGTTTGCGTTTAAAGACCTTACCCTTTTGCCGGGTGGGTAACGATAGCCCGTGGAAAGTAGGTTTCGTTTCTGGCAAAAACAGTCGCTACTTGCGTTTCGTCCAGGACTTGGGAAAGTTTAATAACGAATACTGAGTGCAAAGCAAAATCAGTCCAATAAAGATTCGCGTTAATCCAATCCACAGCTAGTCCGTCGGGTTGGCGAAGGTATGTCGAGTGTTTAGAGCCAAATAAGACGGTTTCCACCGAAGTTAGTTTATGGTTGTCATTCAACAACCCTCTGAAAACAAACGGGGTATAAAAGTTTTAATGGAGAGCTTAAGTTGTTTTTGTATGTATATTTTGTTTACAATTGTTTACAAATTTTTTGCCTATTTCTTATGGTACTTTTACCTCCATGTTAATCAACAACGTTTTGTCTGACATAAACGAAACCGAAGTATCGTTTATCATGTTTGAATCACGTCTAAGGTATGAAACGTTCGGGAAAACTAAACATGCACATTCTAACTTAATAAACCGTATAGCATTGCTGCGCTATAGCATTGCTGCGGAAATATAATGGCAGAGGTGGCGGTGGAATGTACGAAATTTGATATCAAATTTTCGAATGTGCACGTATGACCAAAAATGTACCATTGCCAACATATATAGATCATAATTTGCGAAGAGGGATGTAAACGAATTGCTGGCAGTTACAAAAGTTATCAAAGGAATGTAACTATATTTTAAATTTAGTAATTAAGTAGTCTCTGCGTTGATCAACAACGTTTGTCTGACATATACGAAACCGAAGTACCGTTTATCGAGTTTAAATCACGTTTAAGGTACAAAACCTTCGCCAAAACTGAAAATGCGCATGCTAACGTAATGAAACATGTAGAATTGCTGGCAAAAACAGCTCATTTCTAATTACCGAAATGACCGTCAAGTAAAACGTGCCCACGCTCTTCATCAAACCGCCACAAGTGTAAACCAATGAATCAATCCCTTTAAGACTTCTGTGCTATGGTATAGTAAGGTTTATTCAACGTTTAAAACACTTTCGATTGAGCTAAAATTTTAAATGAAACCAAGACCCACTACAAACAATTATTCGAAATTTCTGCACAGTGGGGCTTGTGTTTCTACCTTAAGGACTGGTAAAACTAAAATGTATAACTCGAGGTTAGAGGGTGAAATATGAGTGAATCTAACTAAAAGTTACAAAATCATTTAGAATACATTGTAAATTTACAATGCAACAACCAACAAAGAATGAAACTCCTGAATCATGTGGGTGGACTGCTTAATCATTCGGGGTCAAACTTCGGGAAGATCAAAATTACATAACTACCTAACATGTGTATAAATTTGAACAAGTTTAAAGTACTTTTTCTTGACCAAACGCATGAAACTAACTAGCGTTAGACAGAAAAAAAGAAAAAAGAACAAAATACGGACAAAAACAATATGTTTTTCTTCAGGAAAGGGGGTCCATAATAACCTGTATATTCGATGGATGACGGCATCCGACCAATAAACATGGTCACCAGTCGGGTCGTACGTTATAGCTACAGCGTTTTTATAACCCTGTGACAAAATGCTTGTTGTTCCTCCCCTGGAAAAGAAAAAAATTCTTAAAGTTCCTTTCGCGTAACTTTTACAGATATCGTAGGTGATGGAAACCTTTATATTTGTATGAATTAATTTTATATTAACAAGAAAAACTAATCTTTAATTTATAGACCATATAACTATAGACATATTTCGATGCTTAAATATATTTGCACAATCTCTAAAGACTTTGTTTCAGGGACTGTTGTGGTGCGTATATAGGAAGCGCAAAGGAATTTACCAGTCTCTCACCTCTGATTCCAGTTGTAGTAAAGGTGATGTACGACCTGCAGATCAGCCACGACGAAATGGACGATAGTACCCGGTGGAACTGAAGGCGCCATTTTGATGCAGTTGCTTCGATCGCTGTTGGTTGGTTGATAGCCATCCCCACACTCGCACTGGTAGCCACCAGGACGAGCCAAACAAAGTTGACTACATGAGTGACCGGTGCAGCGGTTAGGTGCTAAATTGAAAACCACAAAATCGAATCTTGAATAAAATCACTGTTTCGCTTGAATATTTCGAATACAAGGAGTAATATTTCGCATTTGCGTAACAAGTCACAAAGATGCCATAAAGAAAATACTCGTTTGTTAAGTGTAGTATCTGGCCTTATACAAATATTACGGCAACACTATTGTGAACAATATTCCACAACAAAGTTCCAGTGGTGGGATTCCATTTAGTTAGCAACCAGTTCGCAGATTTGCAACTTCGGCTAAAATTAGCCACATCTGGCAAGCCTGCGTACGTTGATTGTGTTACGTCCACGCCAAGGAGTAGACGAAGAACCGGTTGGCGAACTTTTTCATTTTAAGGAAGCGGTTCGCGAGAACCGGTGCGAACTGGTCGAATCCCATCAGCTGCTATGGTGATCATAGCGAACGCACAATAATCTCTTACATATTGGTTGTTGTTGGGCGTCAATAGCCTTAATCCCGTTGGGGTGCTTTAATTGTCCAGCTATGATGTGCATATTTTTGCCAGTTGTTTTATCGACGCTCAACACTCCCATCGCTTCGTAGGCAGTCCAAAACACTAACAATTAGGAAAACAGAGAAGAAGAATGTTTGAAATAAAATGTCGGTTAGCTGTTTGTTTTTATCAAGACAACGGTTAATCCTGATCAATCGTATCACTTGCGCAACTTGTAAAAAAGTCATTCAGTCAATATTTCTAACTTGCCTCTATTTCCAGAAACTGTGATTCCAATTGGAAACTGGGTAAGATCATTTCCCACAACCAGGTTTACACGACCAGATCCGTCGAATCCGCAATAGCTGATTTCCCTGAGAATTGCCTCAGCCCAGTATAATCGAGAAGCTCCGAAATCTGTACAGTTAAGTACACTGTTAATGTGTTTTATTGCCAATTAATTATGCAAACGCTATATGAAATCTATATAATAATTCATAAATAACGGTATTTTAAAACAAAAAATATAAATGACATTCGTAACATTTCAATGTGATTTCAAATTTACCTTGGCGCCTTTTTATGTCAGCGCCACAAAAATCATACCTAACAGCACAAACCTATAGTTAACCCAGTTGCCACGTCGATTCTCGTGTTAACTATCGATGTGCATTGAGTTCCATCCATATTACATTTTTCGATTTTGGGGGCGGTTCCGCCATCACTGATGAACATGTGCCTGACAAAACAGAAGAAACTATTATGTTTCCATAAGCACCAGATATATTTTGAGTCATATGCTAATACTTCTACACATACATCTATGTAAGATGGAAGCCAAAACATCTTTTTCGCTGTTAACTGTTTAAGAAACACTGCTTAACATACCACTTTTGGTGAGTATTCCACACTCAAATTACTAACATCGTACATAACCCATTTAGGATTCAACCTCTATGGGTTGGATTGTTATTGTCAAACCCACACATTATAAAACTATAGTATAAAAAACTATGGTATACCACTCAATTTCCGACTTGCCCGTTTGCGGGGTGCACAGCAATTCCGCGTGGCGAGTGGGAGTCGGTCTGTTTGATTAAAGTCTTGGTGAAATTGCCTTTTGTGTTTGAAACCTTTACTGTATGAATCGTGCGATCCGTCCAGTATAGATTTTGGTGGATCCAGTCAACTGTGATTCCATGGGGCTTAAAGACCTAAGTTACATATTTTTTTGTGATATTCACGTATATTTTAAATGATCCTAACATTTGTATATTTAGACTGTTTCATGAAGAACAGGTACAAAGCGTAAATCATTTCTTTAAAAACAGAAATATATATTTCGCCTTGAATACACAGGCATCATCAGTTTCCGTAAAAACGCAGACATGTGGTGGACTGTCGATATAAATTGGTAAAAAAATAACACAACTGAGACGTAACACAACTGATAAGCCAAGAAAAAACACATGCGGAGGGAAGTAATCAACCCCAAGGGCGAGAAAACAATAAAAACAAAATAAAGGGCGTAGAAACAAACTGGACAATTACCTCACGCGCGGTAGGATTTTTTGGATGTTGATTTCGGCCTTGATCTTATTAAGCCATTTATCCTCATAAATATCCAAAAGATTGATTGGAGGCATTTGAACGAAAACGACATAAAAACACAGGTGGCTTTGAGGTTTGCGCTTTAGTATTGCATTATGGTTGTCCGCATAGTGGCGCAGTAGCGCACCTCGGTCGTTGTTTGCAGAGCAGTCAAACATTTTCCAAGTAGCGCGATGGGTATTTCATCGTGTGGAAAATTTGGTCTTGGTTTGACCAACATATTGCTTGCCACATGTTTGGCAAGTGGCCACATAAATGCCGTAGTTGAGGCATGTTAAATTTGGGCGAAGTTGAATACTGCCTGTGGGCGTTTTCAAAACGGTAGTTTGATGGTACACCATTGTAGAGTTACAACTTTTTCAGGTGTTTTACATATTTTATATTTATATTTTTTTTATTTTTTTTTATTTTTTTATTTTTATTTTACCACTTTATATCGACAGTCCACCACGTGTCTGCTTTTTTACAGAAACTGATGATGCCTGTGTATTCAAGGCGAAATATATACTTCTGTTTTTAAAGAAATTATTTATGCTTTGTACATGTTCTTCATGAAACAGTCTAAATATACTACTGATAAGAAGCAAGAATCTTTCTTTTTTACATTCTATTGTCTGCGGGAGATTCCTTAGGTGACAAAATTTTTTCAGCATCCTAACATTTGAATGGAAATCTTAAAGTATTTCTACAATCTTGTGTAATACCAGATCTTGCAAGTGTATAAGCAAAAATTAGATAGACAAACGAGTTTTCTATGACAAGATGTGGTTCTTTACTTCATTTTCAAGTAACAAACAGAGGCGATTGTTCGCGCACTACATTTATATTGTTATAGTCTTGTTTGTGACGTAATAAATTGCCTTTAAATCATTCCCACGCAAATTGATCTTACGAAACTAAACTAAGTTCATTCTGTACGTTGTTGTGGGAATGCTTTCGAAATGAATAAATTAACTTTTAGTTTGGTAACTGGACAGTTTTATTTTGCCAAGGTATTTTAAATTTTATGAATATATTTAGCTTAGACCGCGAGTGCTCGAAAAAATTGCGAAAGGACAAAAAATAAAAAAAATGACAAAAAATTAAAAAGTTTGAAAACCGGTGAATTAGATCAATTGATTAAAGAAGGCTACTTACATTGGGATCCGTTTGAACAAAGGAATAGCTTCTCAATCCATACGTCGGCAAATCGTATTGTGCCCTGCAGTTATGTAAAAATGAAAACATATTACTATTACAGATTAAGCAAAATTCGATTAATCTTTTATCACAAAATTCAGCGTTTTTTTACCTTACGATTCTTTCACGGGTGGTGTAGTAAATATACCGTTGACGAAAATCTACATCCACAGCAAACGCATCTTCTAAATTGCTAAGAAAGAAGTTCGTCTCGCCACTATATAATCAAATGCGTGTATGTTGAACGATTTTTGCAGATGTATATATATTATTAAAGTTTATAGAGCTCCTCTGGCAAATGTATTTTTATTCCGACGTTTCGACGTCGTGGAAGACGACCTGTATAGGACGTCGAAACGTCGGAATAAAAATACATTTGCCAGAAGAGCTCTATAAACTTATGCCTGGCAGCAATAGTTTATTTATATATTATTGAAATTGGGTTTTTTCCCCAACGACGATTATTTACACCAAAACATCAATGTGGAACTAAGTCACGTTTAATAACATTCATAACACATAAAAAAAACATTGTGACAAACAAATTAATTAGTACACACCCGGATTTGAGGACACCAGCTTCGATTGCATTAGCCAAAGCAAAATCGGGAATGCTCCCATCATCGGATAAAGCTGGTAAAAACGCTTTACTTATAAATACATATCTAACATCATACCGTGGCTTTCCTATATATTGTCATTTTATATGTTCGATATCCTTTTTTTAACAATTTACTACACATACCATTTGACCTACTGAAAAAGGACAAACTAAAGTTTGTTCTTTAGTCATAAAATTCTGATAGTATCAAGGCACTGAAATATCGGCAAAGCTACAGACATTCACTCTCAACTGTATTCGCAATATGTTATGTTGACCCGCATTAACCCCTTGTCGTGCGGTACCCAAACGGGCAATAAATAAATGACATTCGCAGTGCACAGTCAGGGTAGAACAGGTGCTAAATACAACCAAACCTTTAGTAACTTATTTTATTTATTCGTGTCATTAGCACCAATGCCTAAAACAAAAATATGTCATTAAGACTAATGTCCAAAAAATCACGCCTGTTTTTATTATTTACACATAATTTTTGTTTTTATGGCAATACAGATACAAGTATTTGAGCCTGTTCATCCTTTTGCCTAAAGATAATATTTTTGGACAAAATTTGCGTTTGTAAAGTCTATGTGGTAGAACGTTTCTGAATTCGTGAAGCCGCCGTTTTGCATCGCGCAGAGCTGGCTCGTTAACCGGATCCTCTCTTTCCTTCTTGTCGCGCCTTTCGTGACGCGAGACACACCCGATACTTGTAACGTCCGCCAACGTGATACAAATAACTTAAAACGTTACCACTCCATTCCTGCGAAAACATTGCCCGGTGGCACGAGGGGTCTTGCATGAAGCAGAGGCCATTCAAACCGTAAACCAACCAATCGCTGCTGTGGAAATTGAGTGTTTGGGGCTGTAAAGATAACTACAGGGCCGATTAAGCTAAAACCTTCAGAAAAGGGACCCATATAACGGTAAGATCTGTTGAAATTTAGTCTAGTATAGCCTATCCCACACCTCGAACACGAAAGGCCTTAATGCCATTTCCTGGCTTTTGAGATGACTTTACGCCGTTTCGCACAGATGACACAAAAGAACTTGGCGAAGTTTGGGATGAAACAAGAATTGTTCCTCCGGATCCAGCTGAAAAACACATGAAACACCGATTTACCAAATAGATTTACAAAACTGCATTTTACAAACCTCAAAGAGTCTAAAGAAAGTGTATGTTGTGCCACTATATCATCATATTTTTTTTCATCATATTTTTATTTCAGTTGCGCATACGGTTATTGCATACAATGAAATACAAAAATCAAGCAACTGGCGGATGGCACAGGGACCTTACCGGTCATCAGGTCAGCCACCCGTATACAGAAATAAATATAAGTAGGCAGGAAAGAAGAAAAAATAATAGTCACACTCACACAACAGGAGCAATTAGATAATGAAAACTAGTTATTGTACGGTGGTTGCAAGGACATAATTGATGTACGCTATTGGTCCTGTTAAAGCAGTGGTTCTCA
This sequence comes from Phallusia mammillata, assembly GCF_965637545.1. Lineage (NCBI taxonomy): Eukaryota > Metazoa > Chordata > Ascidiacea > Phlebobranchia > Ascidiidae > Phallusia > Phallusia mammillata. Next base: position 16,490,714 of record NC_137255.1, read on the forward strand.
AACTTTTTTGACCGCGACCCAAATCTGAGTATTATGAACATCTCACGACCCATGCCTCAAACATCAAAAAATGTAACAATTTCGAGGCCACGTGGTGGCCGCACTGGAGTCTGCCCACGAGTTCGATTCGACAATACTACATAACACAACACACATTGTGGCTTTGCAGCACCATGATCATTGATAGACGCTAACTGTTACATCTCCACGTTCAGTTTTGCATGATTAGCTTTTATTCCCCGTGCTATGACGTAACAATCGCCATGTGCGTAACAGTACAATTGGAAGGCTATTGTCAGTATTTTGCAATGATTAGTTCATTTCACTGTACAACGTGGTCGAGTGAGTGGACTTTACTACTACTACTACATTAGGTAAATTCGTTTGTGTTTACCTAATGTAGTAATAGTTCGTTTGGGTGGAATTGACCCACCATAGCGCGCCCCATTTTTTGACCCTGCGCGACCCACGTTTGGGTCGCGACCCATACTTTGAGAACCACTGTGTTTAAGTAAGTAGATATAACACGTGGTTGCTAGGGAACTGGCGAGAGGAATACAAGCGAAATGTTCACTGCACGAAAATAGTAAGTGAAAAGATCTATTATAAATTTAATTTAATAGCCTATGCTTCTTTTACACAATTATTACGTCACACATACTCGGCGATGCTCGACTTGGCAAGTGAATACACGTGGTAGTCGTGGTTGGTTCTCGTGAAGGACAGATGTGATTTACCTGTCTGATTTTATAAGTGCCGGTTTTTATGTTTTTAATAAAGATTGCAACAACTGACAACTGCAGGTCTGCACCGAACTGAAAAGGCGTGTTACACTTCAAATAAAAATCAGACAACAACACCACTTTTTTCCATCATTTTTCATTGAAAATCCTACATATTAGGGGCTGTAAAAGTAACTTCCGTAATCATCATTTGAACGGTGTCAAAATCTTTCCAGAATAAGGTGATCCCAGAGTGGTAAATGTGTTTCTTGCTTACATCATTCTTGTGGAAAAGAAACAAAAAGCAAATGTGGAGTTGCATTACCCGGGCAACATGCTCAAACTTGAAACCCAAGTTAATTTACATTTACTATTAATTTACAAGTTACTATTAAATTAACAATTTGATTCTGTTATAATGTATTTTTTAACTTTTAGTTTCAAGTGTCATTGTCATAATGCAAACAACGATCAAATTTAAGAACCCACCGATAGATGACATAAAGAGGGCGCGTGCCCCCCTTGGAAAAAAGAAAACCGCAAACGGGCGGAAAATCCCCAACTTAAAACAAAACACAACAAACATTCACACAGTATTTTACAGAACAGAATAACAGATTAGGATGAGGTTTTACAACAGATTAAATGAATCGAACATTCCTTAAACAATAGCTCGGTAAACAAGCATATTATTACGTCATTGGTGGATGAGTCAAAAAGCCATTATGTGATACCTTCACTGTGTCTGTTGTTTCATCTGATGAAGTACGTATATGTAAATCCCACTTCCGTTAAAACTCTTTTGCCAACCTACCACATACTTCAGTGATAGTTAATATTGTGCTTATTGTATCATTTTGCTACGTTGGGACTGGCAAGAATGAGGGGCACTGTCAAATGATTTTTGTTCTGAAATACCGTTTCTCGAACGGCGACGTGACGATAGTATTGCCCTCTCCTGTATTATTAGGAGTCTGAAATGTATTGACATTTTCGGTTGGTTCTATAGCACTTGATGTTATGATTTACTTTTTTTTATTTCGTGTGTGTTTTTCAATAAAATACAAGCATGTTGAACTGTTAATTGTTTTAAAATGGCAGGACAAAGCAAAAAGACAACCATAATGGGAATTATACATTATATATATTTTTTTTAAATGGCAGGACAAAGCAAAAAGACAATCATAATGGGAATTATACATTATATACACCGACAACAGTTTTCAGCAAATCAAATTACGTTTATACAGACAACTAAATGCTGATAAGTATGATAGTAGTTTTTGTCGCAAATGATTCTTCAAATTTATATAAACGTGTTTTAACAACTGAGAATATTTACCAAGTATCAGGATTCGGCAATGAATGTACATGGAATGTATGTATTTCGCCTAACTGGCAACTTCAGTTGGCAACTACACACATTTTTAAATCAAATAAGACTTTCTGTTACAGTTTTATGAAAAAATGCCATTACGAATTCAAAACTAACGATGATTAGCAATAAAACACAATACCTAACATCGATTCCATTGTGGCCTGCAAAGATGTCCAATCAACGCTAGATGGCGTAGCTTCCCACTTTTAATGTATGCACGCTTTCAGACTAGTCACTGGTGCATGTAAAGATGGGTTGGATTACATCATAGACAGGGACGACTCGTGCTAGGGTGCTGCGGAGCTACAGCATCCCCTAGATATTTTTACTTAATATTCCTACCACAATATTACAGATAACTTTCATTACACTTATTTTTTATTCTTTAGCAATATATAATAAGTATAATTTCCGCCTTGATCGGCATTTCTTCCCTTTTTTTTTAAAAAAAAATATGACATTATTATGTTATCTATGGTGGAACCGCAACTCCAGTTTTGTGACGTTCATGACGTTTTGCAGTTGTGAGCATGCGCACTTGGAAAAGCTACATGCCGGGCGAAATAGGCGACGCGCAGCTCCGCCAATCACGTAGAGTGTGAACCGACCTGTAGTTGTGTGGTCTGTTCCGGGTCTACTGTGCTCCAAAGCCAAACCCGTGTACTATATTCTTAAGTTCGGCAGTAAGTGCAGTTAAATAATTATTTTGCCACCTTTCAATTTATTTGTTTGAAGTTGGTCGTGAATTTTTAAGATGACTGTAAGTGGGCTTCAGTTTTTGCAGTTATCATTGAAATAAAAAGTGTATCTAACGATAAATAACTGAATTAAAAAGTTTTAAGACAAAATGGGATAAAACATCTGCTATTCCAAATAACTTATGTCATGCAGGAATAGGCAACATCAAGAAATACTCAGTTTTAATTCTGAATGCTACCAAAGAAAAAATAGCTCTGTGACTGTGAAGTTAAATGCCTCACTGAAATTGCAGAAGCAACAGGAATTTTGAAATAACTGAGTGATGACAATTTCAAGTTTTGGTTTCTTAACACACCATGTGGACAGTATTTGCAACCAAGTGCAATCATGTGTATTGATATAATGGACATGTACTGTTTCTCTGAACAGTAGCTGCTTAATTGTTTCACAGGAAGTGTTTCTTAAGAATGAACATTCTACAGAGGAGATAGTAGTGACCACCAAGCATATCCTATTGTTGACAAAGAAAAGCTAGTTACTGAAATAAAAATGTTTCTGTAGATCTGATGTCCATGATTACTTTGAAAATAATCTAGACAAGTCAAATAACTAAGATGAAAAATCCTTTTTGCTGTTTCCATGAGTCCTTCAAAGACAAAACAGTCGTTTTCAACACTGAAAAGGATGCAAACTTTTCTAAAGGAACACCATTATTTCCAAAAGACTTGCACTTGCAGTGCTAGCACTAAATAGAAAAAACAGTTTCTTAGTTGTTATTTGGAAATCAAGGAAGAAGCTATCAATTATTTTGCCCAAACTATAACTTTATGATTCATTTTGGTTGTAAAAAGGAAGCACAAGGTTTAATCATAAGCAAACTGAAAGACAATTAATAGAAGTCTGCACACAAAAATTCAAAGAAAAGATGTTTAAATAACCAAATTCTGACACAAATGTAATGTGGTTGTTAAATTTGTCAGTTATGATACCAATAAAAAGCTTTATGGCTAGTTTTTTGTGCGTGGCAAAAATCTGTGAAGTGTCATAGAATTTGTTTAAACAATGACTGTGACTATAAGTTACTCAAATGAAACATGACCATATTAATGACTGAATAGCAAGTGTGTTAGCTAGTGGACATTGTTTTAACCAGTTATTCTTAAATGTTGTCCAACTAAAATACTTTTTGACTCATTTATTACTATTTCGTTCTATATATTGGGTTTTTGTTCTATATATTGTTGTGTTTTACCGTATTTACAACCGCTTCGTTTCAAGTCTGTGTCACGTGTGTTTTTGTGCCACAGTATTACTGCAGATTATTGAGTTCGCCTGCACACAAGACCACGGCGTCATGTTTGTCGACCAATATTTTACCCCGCCGCTGAGAGTCAATAGTTTTCGGTTATTCAGTTTTCCCTGTTGTGTTTATATTTCACTAAATACACCTTACCTGCCGTCAAAGTATGCACAAATTAAATTAATGATAAAAAAAATTACCTGAAAGTAGCCCTTGATGGATGGCTGCCGCACATATGTACGAGTCGATCGAATAAACACCAGTGCCCCATAACAATGATGTCACTGTTGCACAAGTGGACGGGCAGTTGATGCGTAGTGGTAAAGGAAATTCATTACCTTTTGTGTAACATAAAGCATTGCCTGCGTTCAATGAAAAAAATGAATAAAACACAACTGAATTGAGTAAAATTGGATAGCAAGATTTCATTAGTTTTTTTCGTTTTTACTTCGCCACGTATTGCAATTGAAAGTGGAAATTTAACGCACGTCGTAAAGGCACCATATCGTACACGTGCTTCTGTAATGTTGACACATATAACTCCAAACAGGAAATCAGCACATCTGTACAGCATCACTATGAAGCTGCTATAATGCTCTTATGTGTGCTGCCTATTAATCGCCTTGGGTGGTGACAATATGTGAAAGCTATATTGTAAAAACATTGCCATTTGAGCTTATTTTGTATTTTGCAGAGATAAATAAGCTTAGATAAAAGACAAATTTTACCTGTACATGGAAAACACGGCGACAATTGGTGGCTTCCATCAGCAAGTTTATGAACTGGGCACCAAGCCACCCCAGGACTAAAAAAGGAGCCCTGAGAAGAGCAAGATCGCTGTATTTTGTCGTGAATTGCAAATGGCATAATGCAACGTTCGCCCTCGGCGGTGCAAGTGCTCTCTGCAACAGAAAACCAATAACAGGTGAGCTGATTGCCCCAGGCAGCCTAATTGCTTCATACTTGTGCATTCTTGCAAAATGGTCCGCAACGCGGCAATGAGAAGTATACATGAACTTGTAAATGGCAATACGTTAAATGCTAACTTGCTTTTGTAGAAAAAAAATCAAAAAAGAAAAGCAATGTTCCTAAAAGTTCGCATTGCGTCGATGTTTTTAATAAATCCTCCATTAAACGCAATTTTAGCAGAAATGGATTAAAAAATTCTTATCAAACATTTCCAAAATAGTTTCGTTTTAGAAAATTGCATTAAAACGTTGCGTCCAAAGTTCCAAGACTATAACTTACTTGGACATTTGTAACTTATGCATAAAGCACCTCATTAGATTTTACTGCATCAACTTGCGCTTGGTTTCTAGGATAACAAGGTTGGAATTGACAACACTTTGAACACGGCACTTGAGTAGGCTACCCAAAGACAAAACTAAAAACAGCTACGTTCTTGCATAATCACGAGACACATGCAAAGTGAGCCTATGAACCAGAACACAGAATTCATTGCACATAAACAAAACATATAGTCTTACCAAATTGTCCCAATACGGAATGATCAACTATTATCAACGAAACAAAAATGCCGAACAGTGTCAGTTTCCACACCATTTTGAACTTGCTTATTCCACCAGAACCTATAGTTATTTGCAATGTCTGCAAGACGAAAAGTGAAAACAACATTTCTTGTGCCTTTCAGTTTTTTTCGCAGTACTGACCTCAAAAGGCCCGCAGCACTTTCACTACCAATGCGTATTGAAAGTGTTTGGAAAAGCAACTATCGAAACCAGCAGCGTCTCCAAGATGCGTTTACGTGGTTGTGGGCAATGTGGGTTCAATAAAATGCGATGGTATTTTCCATAATGTCAAAGTTTATTTACGTGATAAGTAACAAAGGCATATAGGTTGATTATGTTTTACATACCCGGTCAAATGTTACATATTACATTGCATTGATATTTGTGGTTAAACTGTGAAGTGTATATTTTCAAGGAGTAAGACAACCTTATAGGAACAACCACAAAAAATTACCAAAACAAACAAAAATATTTTAACCAATCAGATTTGATAGTCGTATTGTGGTAAAATACATATTTTATCGTTAAAAGTTTATGAAATAACAGTGCGAAGCAAATCGGTTCTTAATAAATTAGCGATAACCACGCTGATGTCTACAACCTCGCGATGCACCAAAACAGATCCCACAAGGTTTTCGCGATATCGAACAAAGAAATGTAAGTGTCTACACATAAAAAGAGATCTCAGATCCGTATTTAAGGCTTTGTTTTTAGCAACAATAACAACCTGAAAGACAATATCTGCAAACGGCATGTGCATTGAAAATATCAGCCTTAGAGGCAGGACCCCTGTTAAAGAAAAAGCAAACGAAAACCGTTTACAAATCTCCGACTGAACTTTATAGTGCATCTGGTTCATGGACCCTCAGGTCGACCTGTTTGCCGAATGCAAGTAGTGGGTTTAGGCAAATTTAACAATGCATAATTTAGAAATACTAGAATAATTTTCAAATATGCTGGATGCTTTATTACGCTTTTCCCAGTTACACAACCCAAGAGCTGTTTTGTGCACATACATACTTTTTAACGTGAAAAATCCTCTACTGTGTTGACTTTCGTTGCAGTGTTGAATGATGATTTTCGACCAAAGCCGAACCCCGTAGGAGTAACAAACTTAACTTATACTTTTAAGAACTATCTTTTTTTTCTGATTGAAGCCCAATATTAAATTTTAAATAACTTTCGGACGACATACCAATTATTTAATTAGATAATTCCGTAATAGTTACTAACAATACTCGTAATTGAAACTTAAAGCTCGAATCACCCAGTCCGTTGCTTGGTGAGTGAAGACTAAAAATCCTTATAGCAATAGATGTAAGTTCCGACAAATCACTTAGTCGTTCACCCTTTGGTTTTAAAGATATATATATTTCGCTATTACAGCATCGTCAGTATCTACGAACAAGCAGAAAGATTCATAAAAAATTAATGAAAACAGTATGCATAAAAGACCTACTAATAAAAGTGTAAAATGGAATGTTAAAAAACGTTACTCAAGCTGCAGCGGCAACCAACGCACCGAGTGAACCGCTACCGCATCAAACAAGCGAACAGACAAGAAAAAGAAAAAATACATTACAGGTGCGCGGCCGGAGGGAGGAAACAAGGCAACTTGTACATTATCGTCCGATAAAAATCCACAGGCAGAGAAAACACGCTGGTTGACGAGATAAGGCGATATAAACACAAACAAACTGGAGGGGAAGGCGAAGGACGTTATTTTACTCTAGGAAGAACCATTTTTTGGATGTTTATGCTTGCACCACTTTTGTTTAGCCATTTGTCCTCGTAAATGTCCAATAAATGAACCGGTGGTTTTTGTACGAACTGCACAAAAAAACATAGAGCGATGTCTAAATGTTCTTCAAATATGTCGCTGTGTGCGATAGCGTAGTGGTGCGCCAAAGCCGTTTTGTCGTCGTTTGCGTTGTGTTGATGAGTCTTCCATACCGACCTGTGGCTATTCCAACGGATGGAAAATCGGTTTTTCGTCTGGCCGACATACTGCGCATTGCAAATTCGGCATGTTGCCACATAAATGCCGAAATCCCTACATGTTAGATGGGACGCTAATGTGAACACCCCGTTTGGTGTAGTGAGGCTGTCGGATGCGTCCACCATAGACATGTGGTTACCGAAGTGGCCACACAATGCACAATGGCCGCATGGAAAAGAACCCGGCAGTGATGAAATGTTAGTCAAAAAACTGCTTTGCGCGATAGTTCTGTATCTTGTGAGGATCCTAGCCAGAGTCGGTGGCTTTCTGTAGGAAATCATCACATTCGGTTGCAGCAATCGTTCTTTTTCACTAGCCTTCAGTAGATGAGGAAAACTAGTCGCCCAAACGTCCCTTTGAGCCCCAAACATTGTGGACGGGTTTGTCGGAAATCTTTCTGTCCATTTTCCTGCTTTACCAATGATGTCGTGGACCATGTTTTTTGGGAAATTTGACAATATGGCCTTTTGCTGAAGGTGTCGCAGACTCTTTGAGTAATCTTCGTCTCTTTCATTAAGCCGACGCATCCTTTTCGCCTCACCATGCAGAATCGACTTAAAAACTGATATTGGATGGTGAGACCTTCCGTCCAGAAAACGGCGGTTAACAGCAGTTTTCTTTACGTGATTTTTTGTTACAAACTGGAACACGTCATAATTGCAGATGACGTGTTCCACGTCTAGAAAAGAAATGTGCCCCTTCTTCTGATCGGTAGCAATTAGCTGAAATGTCAATGCAAGACCAGATTCAGCAAATGATTTTCTTAAGCCGTCATTTATCTGTTCAGCTTTCTTTTTACCCAGACATATGTACGCCATGTCATCAATAAAACGAGCAAAAATCTCCGTCTTTTCGACGAACCGCTTCGCCTGGACTATAATAAAGTGAACCGCCATATTTGCCAGAGATACACTGTGGTTATCACCCGTGGCAATCCCAGACCGCTGGGCATAAAACCGATCTTCGTGACACACAATCACATTTTCCACAGTTAAAACCGTGAGGTCAACCAGGTTCTTGATTGCAGTGGATGAAAACGTGGAGTGGCTTTGTAAGGCGTCCGTCAAGGCAGTGTATATCAGTGAGCGGCGTAAATTTGTGTACAGTGATGTCACGTCGGCCGTAATGATGCATAGCTCCGTTTCTCTCATTTTCTCTGCAATAAATTCCTTGTGGGCTTGTTTCCAACAATCTAACATCTGCAAGTAATGAGTACTATCCCGGCAGTATTCAGGGACAATACTTTGGCAGTTGGCAACGCTTATCGGCTAAAACAGATATTCCAAGAACGAAGTTACTCGGGAAGTAAAGGTGTGAGACAAAGCTTGCAGCAGTCGGACTGGAATGTCATGAACCCGGATAGTTTCAATGTCTTCCTCAGAAAGTTTATGGGTTTTAAATAAGGGGTATGCATAAGCGGGGGCGTTGTTAGAAAAATGTTTAGCCGTTGGTCCCGTAACGTGATGATACAGGTTTCCCTTACATTTCAATCCAGCAACGTGTAACCAAAGCTGATCGGAAATTTCATTCTTCTGGTGCAAAGAAATTATCTTTTCCTCGCAAATCTTACGTATTTGCGTTACATGTTTATCAAATGCATCTCGGGTAAGGGGAAGCAGATCAAAACCAGTCATCTCTCGTTGCATTACTTTTCGATAGTCATCAAAGTCCAATATCAACATCTTTCCATCTTTGTCCGAGCGGCAAATCACAATTTGATTGTCTTTTGTCAATTTTATAAGTTTATGTAAACTTTGTTTATGGTCTTTATTCATGTTGTTCTTGTGGCAGAAGTTGTATTTTACTTTTTCTCCCAAATTTCTCAATTTAGAAAAAACCAAGTCACCATATGCTTTGGTAGCTTCATCAAGCAGGTCTTTGTTTGGCCTGGAGTATTTCGGGATTTTTAACCTTTCAGGCAAAAAAGGTTCGTCGGTGTTGTCGTCTTTTCGGAAAACATACCGCCACTCCACGCGCCTCACATGTCCGTGAGCATTAAGCCACTCTTGATTTTCAATACCCTCTGACCAACCAGGTTGTCACAAATGTGCTATAGACCGACCTCCGATAGTACATGACCTAATTCACATGCGACGTTATCTTGCAATCACCGGACGTTCATTGTGCGTGCCAAGTTTTTTGTTGCAGGCTGCAGCCTCACACTATCTTTTCCTTTGTTTTCGCCCAATGTATCAGTCTTATTGTGTCGCCCGTCACTCGCCGCAGCCGTTATTGTTGTAAATGTTCAAGTCCAGCAGAGTTAACGTTTTGACCCTAGCCATTGTGACTCGAACGATATAAATAGGCCTGTTTTGTAAAACGAGTCATTATATTACAAACTCGCGCTGGTAGAAGTTTATACGGTAGGGCGTTTAGCGTATGTGTGTTTATACAATTGTAATTTGATATAATGGTTTAACTTACAATCGTTTACTGTGTCTGTAAGTAATCATATTTCTTGTATGTTGAATTCTATTTGAATAAGAATAAGGCAATAAAGGTGTAGGAAAGGTGGTTATTGCTGATCAGAGTACACGAGCGTTAGTTGTTAAAGAACTTCCGATAGTCAGTACCAAATCTTTTGCGTAACCGTGCAAACGGGAACGTGACATCTGGGGGCTCGTCCGGGATACTGACTTAAAAACGCGAAGTTGAACACTAACCCCTGTAAGATCGGCAATGATGTCTATAAACCGTTATGTGGAGGCGGGAAAACAGATGGGACTGGTTGACCAAGACTTGCGTCAATACATCGATGAGCAAATAAATAAGGAAGAAGAACGTGAGGAAAGGAGACTTAACCGTGAAGCCGAGACTGAGCGAAAGAGACTTGAGATCGAGCAGAGAAAACAGGCCGACGCTGAACAGAAAAGACGTGAAGATGAGCAAAGAAAACAAGAGATGGAAGAGCGGCAACAAGTCCGCGAGCACGAACTGGCTATGAAAAAGCTTGAGGTGGAAGATAGACAAAGCCGCGAAGAGACCAGAAGCACTTCGACAACGTGCAGCAGTAACGCTGGTGCCGGCAAGTGTCCAGAGCTTCCCAAATTTGTGGACGATGTGGATGACATGGACGGATATTTGCTGCGGTTTGAGAGATACGCAGAGAATAGCGGTTGGGAGAGAAGCCAATGGGCGCCATGGCTCAGTGCACTGCTGACGGGAAAAGCGATGGGAGTATATTCTCGACTGTCAGCAGAAGAGGCCAGGGACTACGAGGTGCTGAAACGTGCGTTGCGGGAACGGTATGGATTACGCGAGGACGGATACCGCCACAAGTTTAATAATGAAACCCAACAGCAAGGCGAAACGGTTTCCCAGTATTTCGTGCGGTTTGAAAATTACTTGGATAGTTGGGTGGAAATGGCCGGCATCGAAAAGACCTACAAAGGGCTTAAGGAACTCTTCCTTCGCGAAAAGTTCCACAAAGACAGTTACAAGGAACTGTCGCTGTACATGAGGCAGCACTCATCAAACGATTTAAAGGAGTTCGCGGAAATGGCCGATAGGTTTCTTGGGCCGTTAAAAAAGACGATTAGCGGGCACAGCTGCGACACGAAACATCCCCGAGCTGCTGTGTATTATTCCAACTGTGGTAGACCAATGCAACCAGGCGCGAGTCATCGTTTGTTGGGCCCCACTGACCGCCGATGCTTTATCTGCAACGCTCAAGGACATATTGCAAGAGACTGTCGTTTGAGGAGAACCGAAGAGGGGCCACATCACCAAACAGACAGACCAGCGAACGCCTTGGTTGTTCAGGTTCGGAACCAGAACCTTAAGGCGACAATGGGTCGAGTAGGACAGAGATCGGTGGAAACGATTCGCGATACGGGATGTACCTCAGTAGTGATTCGTAGGTCCTTAGTCTCAGATCACCAACTAACGGGAAAAGTGCAATACGTCCAGGGTTTCAAAGGGAAGGCTGAACCTGCACCGGTGGCGCTCATTACAGTCGACACGCCCTATTACTCAGGTACGGTTGAGGCAATTTGCGTGACCGACTTAAACGTCGACCTAATCATTGGCAACGTACCTGGAGCCAGAAATTGGGGCTCACCAGATCCAAACTGGAGTGCCGCACCCGTGGAAACCTGTGCAGTTGTCACACGATCCGCAGCACGTGAGCGGGGCCAAACGAAACCCTTAAGAATATCTGGCTGCAAAGGATTCGACGTTATAAATCGGGAGTCTTTTCTACAAGCCCAAAATGAAGATGCATCATTGGATAAGTTTCGGGACAAGTCAGGGACAAGGTCACAGGGCGACGGTCATGTGAAGTTTGTTCGAAAGGGGAACCTCCTGTACAGAGAGTTCTGGCATCCTAAGTTCAACTATGGAAAGCCAATTCAACAGCTGATGGTTCCTATGGCTTATCGATGCAAGATAATGGAGGTAGCTCATGACTCCATGATGGGTGGCCATATGGGTATAAAGAAAACGCTAGACCGCATCCATAGAAATTTTTACTGGCCTGGTGTAAGAGGAGATGTTCAACGATTTTGCAAATCCTGCGATGTCTGCCAGAAGACGATTTGCAAGGGGAGAGTTGCAAAAGTTCCACTTCAGAGAATGCCAGCAGTCGACGAACCATTTAAAAGAGTTGCAGTAGACTTGGTCGGCCCAATTCACCCCCCAAGTGAAGAGGGGCATCGCTATTTACTGACTTTGGTCGATTACGCCACCCGGTATCCTGAGGCAGTGCCGTTGAAGAACATCACTACAGAGGATGTGGCGGAAGCGTTGGTTGATATTTACAGCAGGGTGGGCATTCCATACGAGGTGCTATCGGACCAAGGAACCCAGTTCATCTCCAGCTGCATGAGGGAGGTCGAACGGCTTTTAAAGGTGCGCCATCTAAAGACTGCTCCGTATTCTCCACAATGTAATGGGTTAGTTGAAAAATTTAATGGTACTTTAAAGACAATGCTGAAGCGACTGTGCAACGAGCAGCCGAAGCAATGGCATCGGTATGTAAATCCCTTACTGTTTGCTTATCGTGAAGTACCCCAGGAATCCACTGGGTTTGCGCCGTTTGAGCTTCTGTATGGTCGAACGGTCAGAGGACCGCTTCACATCCTCAAGGACATGTTTACCAACGAGACAACAGATCCAGAAACCATGTGCAGCTACCAATATGTGTTTGAGCTTCGAGAGAGACTGGAAAATACCATGCAAATCGCCAAAGAAGCAAGTGTGAGGGCACAAACCAGGTACAAGAAGAATTTTGACCGCAAGGCAAGAAGGCGGACGCTTAAGGAAGGTGATCAGGTTTTAGTTCTGCTCCCTACCGATAGCAACAAGTTGCTCATGCAATGGAAGGGACCGTTTCAAGTCGAAGGGAAAGTTGGAATCAATGACTACCGCGTAAACGTCAAAGGTAGTACTAAAAGCTTTACCACATTAACTTATTAAAGGAATACGTCCAACGAGGATCAACAGAAGAAAATGGATCGACGACAAGCGACGCGCTGGTAATGAGTGCTTTGTGCCATAATGAAATTCCCGACTCGGTGGACGACGACGAATTGCTGGAGTTAAACTTGGGAACCCACCATGAGTTTATATCGCCTTATCTCGTCAACCAGCGTGTTTTCTCTGCCTGTGGATTTTTATCGGACGATAATGTACAAGTTGCCTTGTTTCCTCCCTCCGGCCGCGCACCTGTAATGTATTTTTTCTTTTTCTTGTCTGTTCGCTTGTTTGATGCGGTAGCGGTTCACTCGGTGCGTTGGTTGCCGCTGCAGCTTGAGTAACGTTTTTTAACATTCCATTTTACACTTTTATTAGTAGGTCTTTTATGCATACTGTTTTCATTAATTTTTTATGAATCTTTCTGCTTGTTCGTAGATACTGACGATGCTGTAATAGCGAAATATATATATCTTTAAAACCAAAGGGTGAACGACTAAGTGATTTGTCAGAACTTACATGTAATAGTTACTAATTTACAATATGTTACAACATCTCGCACTTGTTGCATTCCACACCTTGAGTTGCACCCGACCTGAGTCTCCACAGGTAAGTTCCAAAAATTCGAGTTGAATCTTGCATTTATTTGCCGCGCAATATACAAGGTGAACGCTATACATGCAACGGTAGTGAAGCCACCTTTTGGATAATAAGCGCATGGGTTCGACGTTAGTTAATTCAGATCAACAGGATGGAACCGCAATTTGTTTGTCACCGCCGCTGGTGAAGTGTTGGTGTGTTGTGCTTGTTGTGTGCGACCATTATTTATGCGACGAGAAATGACCCGCACTGCTACTTGCAACTGGGCTATTAGTTTTTTCGTCAACAGTCTAACATATTTTCTATCTTTGTGTGCTTGAAAACATCCCGAAATGTAGCGACTAAATCCCTAATAAAGTGACACAGAATACCAAACAACTGCAACGATATTTATGAGCAAATGGTGAATAGTTATGTACTGGTGAATAGCGGGTGGCTGAACTTTAGTTACCAATAGTATATACCAGGTGTGGCCAACACGTTGATCGTCTGCATTTGACTGGACGATCGCACTAATTTCTCTACTACTAATCAGACATTTAGTGTTTGGTACAGGATCTATCCCGCAAGTAGTAGGCATCTTTTTGTCGACGATCACTGATTATACATAAAATTATATGCAAGAATAATTGACGAAGCAACAGTGCTTCCTAATCAAAATCAGTCAACAAAGTTGTTTAACGATATATATTTCACCCCAAAAGGGCATCTTCAGTCGTTCTGTGAAACAACGGGTGTAAAAGTAAAACAAACCAAGCAATGAACTAAATCCATATTAAACACAGCAAAGAGATACGGCAAGCTGCTACAAGCCCTTGCTAACTATGCAAGATCTGCGACAGAACTGCGTCTAAGCTACACAAAAGGTACACACTGCAACACGCTTGCTTGTAGCAGGTTGCCGTATCTCTTTGCTGTGTTTAATATGGATTTAGTTCATTGCTTGGTTTGTTTTACTTTTACACCCGTTGTTTCACAGAACGACTGAAGATGCCCTTTTGGGGTGAAATATATATCGTTAAACAACTTTGTTGACTGATTTTGATTAGGAAGCACTGTTGCTTCGTCAATTATTCTTACTACTAATCAGCAGCTTATTAATTGAAAGACAAATTAAATAATATAAAACAGCACTTCTGACATTTTGACACAACGCCTAAACGTGCAATAAAACAATAATAATGTAAATGATGTTACTTTCCTTCTTGCGTAACAATTGTGACTTTGGCAACAAATTATGTCCTAACAACTAGTCAACTACAATGTTTGTCGTCACAACTTTAATGTTTGCGTTAACGAAGTAGTTGCAATTGATTAGGGAGATTTAGACCTTTGAAAAATATGTACATACGCGACGTTATATTGTTGCAAGAACTAGGTGATGCTTATGTTGTAATTGTCAATCAAATCCCATGCAGAAATTTGCGTTATTGCTTTTTTAAGTGGCAGCCTAAATTATTACTGATCAGTCGATCGTGTACAATTAGTAAAATTTTCGTCGATCATAACGACTAACAAGTTGGCCACCCCTGGTATATACAAATAAAAATACGATCGGTGAAAGGATAGGTTTAATAAATGTCAGCATTGTCGTATATCCACTGACGAAGAGCAGTTCCCACTCGTGTGTAAACTCCTGGTTTTGTTGGATCGCCACAACCATCACCCCAGGAAACAATACCGGCAAGCCACCACTTCTGAGAACGCGCACTGAAGAAAAAATTGACAAGAGTCAAAAAAATAGTAAAGTGTGCATAATCTGTATAAATTTCCGAAGCTAACAAAGGCGGAGGTTTACAAACTCCCAAATGGGCTGTTATAACATTTGCATTAAAACTCTGCAATACTATGTAGAATCGTAAAATGCAACAACGCTCATAGTTGTACACATAGGTGTCGAGAAACAACGGTACCTCCATAAGGCAAAAGGTCCTCCTGAATCACCCTGGCACGAATCTTGCTTCAGCAAACCGCCGGCGCAGAACATCAGTTTTGTCATTCCGGGATTGGCAGCGGAGCAGAATGACTGCTTGCGGATTGGAAGTTTTACCTATACATGAAATAGGATTGAAAATTATAGCAGACATGATGAAGTGACCACCAGTTGAGAACCACTGTGCTAGGATATCTCTGGTGCGTGTTAAAAAGTAAAGGAAACATGCTGTCGATTTTTTGCAATCTAGTCATGAATTCCACATGGTTGCTATATTGGAGCTGTGATATTTGTGACTTTTGTAGTTTTTTTTAGGACAATCAAGTTAAATATGTTTCAGATCATACAGGAAACATTATTGAAGTGTACTTGATAGGAAAATCATTTTCATGTGACGTTTCAACATCTGATATTACCTCCCGTAAAACTCTGCGTTCTCGAAAGTTCTGTGTGACTCCCCAGCCAAACACCATTCCGTATTTGAAGCTTGTTCCAGTGAGAGGACGAGGTTTCAAATCGTCGTCTATATTTCCGGAGCGAGGAACGCAAATAGGCTGTAAAATCGGGAAAGACAAAATTTTGTGATGATTGAAAACAGTAGGTATAAAAAAACAAGTCGAACAAAGTGTTTAGTTGTATAGAGATAATGCTGAAAAGTTTAACATTATTGTATTTTCTTAACGTCCAACAAATAAACTGGCAAAAACAAATAACTTCAACATTTAAATTATTTTGAAGATCAAGACAAAATAATACCTTGACTCCTTTTGTAAAATTTAGAGGACGATCCAGGGTAAGAATGGCAATATCACCATGAAAAGTTTCTGATACAAAACTTTCATAGATGGTGATCAGTTGTACACCAGCTGACTGCTGGTATGGCTCAATCAAGTCAATGTTGGAATCTAATTTGCCAGCATAAACTTTAATTTCGGTTTCCAGCAATCCTGTAAAAAATGTGTTTACACATTCTGAAAATGCAGGAAATTGGACAACGCAAAAGCTATTAACATCTAAAATTTTGCAATACAGGCATGTTTAACTTATCTGGTAAAATCGATTTATTTCATTTAATGCCGACGTACTTTCGACACAATGAGCAGCTGTCACCACGCGCTGAGGTTCCACGATGCTCCCACCACAAAACAGACCTCGACGTGTTTCACCTTCATGGGTTGTCTGGACAGAAACATAACACATATACCTTTCAATATACTTATCTCGCCACAACAATTGACCCCAGTGAACCCTCGATCCTCACTAGATTCTGTTTTTTTAAAACTGTTTGACATGATGTTTTGTTGCTGTCATGACAAACAAAACATTATTATCTTACAGTGTCATTGTTTTTCGACTTAAGGTTGGGCTTAGTGTACATAAGATTGCAACAGTACAGTAATGGATATATGCATTCCGGTAGCCAACCTTGTATAAAAACACCATGAAGGGAGCGCCAAGCGGCGCCACAACTCGTCCTCCAACAATTTTCGGAGCCTTCACTCTATCGATGTGATCAATTGACTGGGCAAGACCACAAACTAGAATAACAAAAAACGAAAGGTTTCAAGCAAAACCAAAGAAGTTCTAACTATCACTTTTTCTTTGCAACTAAAATAGTAGGGTTTGTTATAGATTTACCATCGCTGACTCGAGATTGCACAGCTACGAAGCGCCTTGCCGTTCTTTCAACACTCTGGTACGAAAATTGACATTTATATTCCCCCGCCTGCTCGTAAGTGGCTTGGAAAATTGTAAGAGCGCGTCCGCCATCAGTAATTCGTACACGATGTTGCCTCTGTGAAAACGTAAATTATGCAAAATATTGACATTCAGTGCAAATATCAACCGAAAAAATGTTAAAACTGAAAGAAAAACAAAAGCACAGGTTTAGTTATTTTCGAAATAAAACCCTTGTTCTGAAAAACACCTTCAAAGTTTATCGTTCGAGTAATAAAATTAACTTACGGTAGACTTTCACGTTATTTGCACTTATAAAAATGCAAAGCGTCCTCTTATAGACCATGAATAAGCCCAAAGTAGTCCATTCTTTTTAGTTTAACTGAGAGTATTTGAACTGAACAGTATCTAACCCTTCAACAGGCAACATGGTCATCGACGATCACCGTTTATTTTAGTTTAACAATTATTTGCTTCTGAGCTATTGCGATCAGTGGCAACAATTTGTAACTTTGAAAAAATATAAGCACAAACGACGGAATCAATAGAAAAACGACTTTTCATGGTAATGTGAGATGATTAAAATGAAATGCCGTTTCACTGAAATTTGCTGGACCAGATTGTAAACATTCTTACTGTTTCAAGAATCTCTCGGTTTCGGTGCCAAATGATAACTGAGTTTATCACCAGTGGGACTGTGCAGACCAAAGTAAATGAAGAACCGCTCTGGATAGTTTCGTTTCCTCTGATACGAATTGTCCCATACACTTCTGCACACGTTGGACCTCTACAAACAGGTTATAGTCTTGGTAACACGAAGTACATTACCGACTAACTTGTGAATTTGAATTACCTAAATCCCTGGCGACAAACACAGGTAAATCCGGCATCATCCGAAGCATCAAGCACACATCTTCCCAAATTATTACATGGGTTGTTCGTGCAAATATCAGCTATAAGAATATCAAAAGTTTTTAAGTTAAAAAAGTGTTTTAAGTTACCTCTAATAGATTTAATAAAATAACGATATCACTAAAACACATGACATCAAGTAACCTGTAGCTGTACAACGTAATCCCTCTGAATCAAGTTCAAAACCATTGCGACACTGGCACCTGAAGCTTCCATCCGAGTTGACACAGATCTGTTTGTTTAGAAGACAAGTTATTTGTTTTGTCCAAATAGATACCAACTATGATATTTTACTCACATGCTGACAGCCTCCGTTGTTCTGCAGACATTCATCCTGATCGATACATTGAGACCGAGTAGGATTAGGTTGATATCCCTCAGCGCAATTGGTCACTGATACATAACAAAACAAAAAACGTGAAATACATTTGAACACCACGTGAGATATACCACGTCGATGCATTACTGAAACTGTTTTGATGCACCACGTAAGTGTATTGTTTGGCACAATGAAGTGAACAACATACACGGTGAATTTTTTGTAATGCCAATTAATTTGTAATGTCAATCAATTTTTTGTAATGTCAATATACCTCTTCCATCTGCCCCTCGGTAGGTTTCTTCTCTGCATTCTTGTAAGGATGCCAGACGAGATCTGAACAAGTCCGGACATACGCATTTCGCTTTAATTCCACCGGACGAAGTTGGAACTGCCACGCATGTGTGGCTACAACCACGTGTTGAACAAAGATTGGGGGCTGACAATAAGCATTGGAATCAGTTAAGTTTGTGCGCTAAAATCGTTTCAAAACATGGGGATTAGACTGCCTTAGTCGTCTTTATACTCACATGAAGGATTAGAGTACTCTTCGTCCACTACCAGAAAACCCATTGGTTTTGTCATGCCCTTCAGTACATACTGAGCAGACAGACCAGTCATTTTATTGAGACTGATTATAGCTCTGTGAGCCCAATCACTGTAGTAAGCTGCGAACGTAAAATATGATAAATTTACTGTTGATTTAAATACATAATTGTAAAATAAGGGATGTATGTGATTGACATTAGCAAAGTGCCAAGAGAGATCTGTCATAATTTAACTTATGAATAAATCTTATAGTGGGTTAACGCTTTACATTTACCAAAATTGTTCCACATGTTAAAAATAACCAAAAAAGGAATGTTGCTTTTAATACCTTTATCGTGATAAACTGCAACTGAATATGGATGTTTAAGTACATTTTGATTTTGCAACACTGTACCAGTCTGAGATCCGTCGAAGTTAGTCCATTTAAGTGCATGGAGAAAGGCATCCACCCAGTAAACGCGTCCAAGGGCAAAATCTAACAAGAAAGATGTTTGCTCAAAAAAAGATTTTGCATCTTTACGGCGAAAATAAAAAAAACTGTTGTTTGATTTTTTTTCCAATTTTTTATTTATACATTAAGATAAGTTTTTTACAGAAAAAAATCATCAGACAAAAATGTCGTATTTCCTAACCTATAGTCATTCCGTTGGGCCAACGTATATTGACATCAACAATAGTAATGCAACTGCTTCCGTCCATAGAGCAGCGTTCGATTTTGGGCTGTGTTCCCCAGTCAGATATGAACAACCACCTGCAATCGTAAAATAAGACTTTCCACATTAAAGTTTTATGAAAAGAATGTTTGCATTTCACCACATTACCCTTTTGCCGGATGTGTAACGATAGCCCGTGGGAGGTAGGTTTCGTTTCTGACAAAAACAGTCGCTACTTGCGTTTCGTCCAGCACTTGGGAGAGTTTGGTAACGAATATTGAGTGAAGGGCAAAATCGGACCAATAGAGATTTCCGTTAATCCAATCCACAGCTACTCCGTCGGGATGGCGAAGATATGAGGAATGGTTAGATCCAAACAAGACGGTTTCCACCGAAGTTAGTTGATTGTCATCACCCAATAATCCCCTTAAAACAGAGTCTTAAAAGTTTAAATTAAATGCGTAGGTTGTTCTTTATGTACTTTGCATTTGTTGGCGCTGCATCAATGCCCCATGTTTCATCTTACATACATTCTGAACTGCCTTAAAACACCGAAGTGTAAAAAACTTTGAAATTCTGTGCGGTTTTATACTAGGGAAGTAATAAAAATAGATAAATCAATCAACAATATAACCGATATGTGTACTATCTAGGTATCAGGGCAAAACAACAAAAACCTGTATATTCGATGAAGGGCGACATCCGACCAATAAACATGGCCACCACTTGGGTCGTACGCTACAGCCACGGTGTTCCTGTAACCCTGTGACAAAACGCTTGCTGATCCTCGCCTAAAACAAAGTAGCGTGTAAATAATGTGCCACGCAGTGCATAGTCAAAAGGCCCTTGTAAATATTAAGAAGAAAAAAAATTGGAATTAAAAACAAATGGAATTAAAACCGGTTTGGACCGGATATATTGCCTGAACCGGAAGGAAACCTGAACCTGAAAATGATTTGTTTTGAAATGGATTGATTGCTGCAAAATGTCTCAAAATTCCTTTCGCAAAACTTTTGCATACATCCAGGGGATGTAAATCAGAGAATTGGACAATGAACTGTTGGTGTTCATACCTTACACATGGACTTGGACTGGGTGTTACGCTGTTTACAGAATAAAGTCCGTTTTTTTTTAGTTTAGTTCTTTGTTTTGACAAATCTTTCGAATGTTTAAATTTTCTAAAATGCATATGTCTTATAATTAAATGTGTTTCTTTGTATGGTTATAATTATCCAATGCCTTGATAAGTCCTTCATAATTCTATAAGTTTTTAAAATTAAGCAGCAAAATGATCTTTGAGTTGTTTATGTAGATTGTTAAAGATAATTGCTAGTGATGCACCGAATTCGCTTTAAAAAGGGGTTTAAACCGAAACCGAGTATTCGGTCAAAAATTTCTATTTAATGGGTGTTTAATTAATCTTGTGTTATTGATGCAGGTAATTTATTTTATGACACTTTTAAACAACTTTTACAAAATGGAAGCTGAACAAAACACTAAATATTTCGCAGACAACCTGACTCATAGTTTCTAGATGTAACAATAAGCTATATTTTCCGATGTTTTAAATTGGCAACATGAAAAGTTTGGGCAATGATTGCACTTCAAAATTCGGTTTCGGCTGAAAGTTTTTCGTATCGACGTAACTACAAAAGTTTCGACCAACCGAAACTTCGGGGCATTACTGACAATTTCCCCATGATAACTTTCAGGGACCGCCATGTTGTGGAAAAAGCAAGAAATTCTGAAGTTTTTCACCTGCGACTCCAGTCATACTTAAAGTGACGTACGACCATCAGATCAGCCGCGACGAAATTGACGATGGTACCAGGTGGAGCCGAAGGAGCCACTTTAATACAGGTGCTTCGATCGCTGTTGGTTGGTTGATAACCATCTCCACATTCACACTGGTAGCCGCCAGGACGTGCCAAACAAAGTTGACTACATGAACGACCAGTGCAGCGGTTAGGTGCTAAATTGAAAACCACAAAATCAAATCTTAAAAAATGACTATTTCAATGAAAAACACAAGATGTTCATTTTTCTATGTTGTGATGTCATAAGAAAGGTCATTTAGATGTGTAGTATGTCAACAAATATTATTTACGATGGTTTCTAACAAACCTATGCTCATAGCAACCAACAAATATTTTCATAAATAGTTTGACAGAGTGGTTCCCAACTATTCCTCCATTAACAGTTTTTAAAAAATTCATTCCCGCGCAATACACCACATAAACCAAAGATCATTTAAAATTGGGTCTTTTATCAACTTCACAGGTTATATTCCTAAAGCTGAAGTGTTTATTTCAAACCACATGTAAAAATTAAAGTGAATTCCTCCCCTGGAGCAAAATTCCGGTCTATGGAACCACTGGTTTAACAGTAAGAAACGGTAACACAACAGTAAGAAACAGTTTCTTACATATTGGTTGTTGTTGGGCGTTGATAGCCTTAATCCCGTTGGGTTGTTTTAATTGTCCAGCTATGATGTGCATATTTCTGCCTGTTGTTTTATCCACGCTGAGCACTCCCATCGCATCATAACCGGTCCAAAAAACTAGCAAGGAGAAAAACAAAGTTCGCATTTATGAATTAACAAGCAATACAGCTAGACAGTTTTGCTTAATTTTCCTACAATTTTGTTTTTGAATATTCGTTAATACCCTTTGTGTCATCTATTGGAATTTCTCAAACTTTTGTGATTTGAATTCTTACATTAGTAGCACCACGCACAAAAGGATGCACCAATGGGCAGCTGGCAAGTTTAGTATTACTTTTTTCAAAGCATGCACAACTTAACCATTTCCGTATTAAACAAAGTCATTTTCAAACTTACCCCCAATATCCAAACTTACCCCTATTTCCAGAAACTGTGATTCCAATTGGAAACTGGGTAAGATCATTTCCTACAACCAGGTTTACACGACCAGATCCGTCGAATCCGCAATAGCTGATTTCTTTCAGTATTGCATCAGCCCAGTATAATCGAGAAGCTCCGTAATCTGCACAGTCAAGTACACTGTTATTGTGTGTTTTGAACAGCTTTTTTCTATATACAGCCCCTGCAAAGTATTTGTCTCTTTATAAAATGCACCATATATTTTTAAACAAAAGTAAAAAGGCTGTTACATCTTATTTGCCAGTAATTGCCGATTTCTATTGATTCCCGCTTTTCCTCACTACAACTTGTGTTATAATCTATTGCGTTGTGTGACGTAATAATCGACTGCCAGTTTTGTGTTATAACGCAACGTGGTTTACTTCTTTTTGTTGCTGACTTACGTGGAGCACGGTGTTGCATCGGTTGTATTAGAAAAGCCGTTTATTGTCGTGTTGA
The DNA here is from genome assembly GCF_965637545.1 of Phallusia mammillata. NCBI lineage: Eukaryota > Metazoa > Chordata > Ascidiacea > Phlebobranchia > Ascidiidae > Phallusia > Phallusia mammillata. Next base: position 16,513,736 of record NC_137255.1, read on the forward strand.
CGATTATTGGTGAGTCACTTTGTATATATATATATATGTGTGTGCGTGTGTTTAATGCAGGGTGGCGAACCGGAACTGAACCCGAACCCGCGAACCGGTTTGAGAGGTTAATTTAATTAAACCCGAACCGAACCCGAACCGAACCCGAACCGCTAATTACGATTTTCTAAAAACCCGAACCGGAGTTCAAAACCCGAACCGAAACCCCACATTTTGTTTGGTTTAAAACCACAAACCGGTTCGGACCGGATAATTTGCCCAAACCGGAACAAAACCCGAACCCGAAAATATACATTTTTAAAAACCTGAACCGAACCCGAACCCTTAAAAACAAAACCAAGTAAACCCGAACCGAACCTGAACCCATATGACAAGCGGTTCGACTCCCAGCGTTCTTGTACGATACTCACGTGAAGCGTGATTTTTCTACACTGTTCCTCTACATCAGGGGTCGGCAACCTTTTTTGCACCGCGGACCGTTTTTGAAAGTGAAATTTTATCGCGGACCGGTCTTAAAAAAACTACAAATATTTAGCAATAAAAACACCTAAATTAGTTTATTATCCCTGGGATACATGGGCAAAATGTTTTATACCAATTAACCTGAAAAATTATACGGCCCGGTAACGAACTCCTCGCGGACCGGTACCGGGCCGCGGACCGGCGGTCGCCGACCACTGCTCTACATAGCTTGGTAAGCATTGTGTATGACGTCATAATGGCATATTGTGGTCTCATGTTTTATTGTGTATTTAGGTGTGTGACAGTGATACAAAAAACACAAACCTATAGTTAATCCAGTTGCCACTTTGATTCTCGTGTTAACTATTGATGTGCATTGAGTTCCATCCATAGAACATTTTTCGATTTTAGGCGCCTCTCCACCATCACTGATGAACATGTGCCTGACAAAACAAGTAAAACATTTATTTTTTCCACTGCTACAAGTATCCCTGATTTTGCCCTATATGCCAATACTTGTAGGCTACATATGCCGGAAATGCACGCAAAAATTTCGAACTTTACTGTTTACAAATCACTGCTTAACAGGGGCGGCTCGTGCGAGGGGGCTGCGGAGCTGCAGCACCCCCAGTATTTTTACTTGACATTCCTATTCCAAGTTGTTATACAAAACAATCTTTACATATAGTTTTTTTATGTTTGATCAGTGTATACTAAGAATAACTTTTATGGCATTAATCGGCCTTTTATTAAAATAAAATTAATAAAAATTTTGTAGTAATTCTTTTCTTATTATTGAAATCTCCTTTCAAGTAAAACGACTGCGACGATTCAGGGTCATTACAATCAGATCAAGAAAATTCAGTGTGAAAACCACTAAATCTGTCGCTATATTTTATTTGTTTTATCAAAAGAAATGCATTTCGCTATAAAAAGCATCATCAGTGTCTAAAAACAAAATAAAAAGCGGGATAAAAGCAAAAAATACAAACAACACGCAACCCCAGAATAACCGCAAAAAGTCTTTCCTCTGTCTTACAGGACTGCAAATGCAGACCGGCAGGTATGGCGCTGATAAAAACCACGAAAAAAAAGGCGAGGAAAAGATAAGGGCGCAAAACGAAAAAAACAAACACGATTGTAGCAACAAAGCGATTGCAGTCACCGAACTGCCGGAAGGACCATCGCTTGAACATTTATTGTGGCGCCCGTTACAATTAGCCATTTGTTTTCACAAACGTCCAATTTTTCAGTCCGAGGTTCCTCTACAAAAACCACATTATAACATTGTGCAATGTCTAACTTTTTTTGGAAAAGTCGGAAATGTTTATTATGGTAGTGCTGAAGAAGGGCCGCGCGGTCACCCCCTACACTTATGTCGGACGTCCGCCAAACAGCTCGATGTGAATTCCATCGGGTCGAAAACTTATTTTTTGTTTGGCCAACATATTGTTCTTCACACACCAAACACGTGACAACATATATTCCGTAGTTGCGACACGAAAGTTGCTGACGTAAGTGAAACAGTCTTTGCTGTGACCGCAAGTCAGTCACCGGAAAAACCATTGATTTGGATTTGCCGTGGTGACCGCACAGCGCGCATTTGCCACAAGGATAAGATCCTGTTTTCTGAACTGCTGTTTCGTGCGCTAATATTTTGTAACGCATCAAGGCAGCGCCGATGGTGAAGGGTCGCTTGTATACTACACATGCTGATGGTTTCAACTGTATTGCCTAAAAAATGTAATAACTCAGTACCAACAAGCATTTTTTCAGCAATCAGAAGGAATTGTCACAGGAGACAACCACTCGGTTTCAGTGGCAAATATTACAGCCCATTACATCATCAAACAAGAAGTGCGTGCTGTGGGTAAAACAGAACTATTTCGTCGATATATTGACGACATAGTTTGGCTGTCGTATGGAAAGACCCGCACGTTGGCTGTGGAACGCGCCATACGAGATAGGTTTGCACGAAATCACCTCGAAATAACCTTTCGCTGCATCTCCACCAACGAAGATGGCGCTCGGCTGGAGTTTCTTGATGTACTGCACATCATAGACAAGACTTCGCGGGGTGGTTTTTACACCACCCACTATGTAAAACCGACGGCAAAAGGGAGATTATTCCTCAACGGCACGTCCCACCATCCACCTTGGATTTTTAGAGGCATCGTGTTTGGGGAGTGCATTCGTCTCCGTCGACTTAATGAAATGCATGACCGATATAGGTCCAGCCTCTGCGACCTTGAGGCAAAATGTCGGCGCTCCTGTTTTCCTTTTAAAGTGTATTCCGCCATACTTACTGCAGCAGCCGAATGGAAGGAACGTTTTGCCCCCCCCCCCCAACTTCCAGACACCGGAACGAAAAAAGAATTGTTTGGGCTACTTCCTTCACCAACATTCTACGACTGACCGACCGGGAAATTCAGTTGAAGCCATCAGCATGTGTAGTATACAAGCGACCCTTCACCATCGGCGCTGCCTTGATGCGTTACAAAATATTAGCGCACGAAACAGCAGTTCAGAAAACAGGATCTTATCCTTGTGGCAAATGCGCGCTGTGCGGTCACCACGGCAAATCCAAATCAATGGTTTTTCCGGTGACTGACTTGCGGTCACAGCAAAGACTGTTTCACTTACGTCAGCGACTTTCGTGTCGCAACTACGGAATATATGTTGTCACGTGTTTGGTGTGTGAAGAACAATATGTTGGCCAACCAAAAAATAAGTTTTCGACCCGATGGAATTCACATCGAGCTGTTTGGCGGACGTCCGACATAAGTGTAGGGGGTGACCGCGCGGCCCTTCTTCAGCACTACCATAATAAACATTTCCGACTTTTCCAAAAAAAGTTAGACATTGCACAATGTTATAATGTGGTTTTTGTAGAGGAACCTCGGACTGAAAAATTGGACGTTTGTGAAAACAAATGGCTAATTGTAACGGGCGCCACAATAAATGTTCAAGCGATGGTCCTTCCGGCAGTTCGGTGACTGCAATCGCTTTGTTGTTACAATCGTGTTTGTTTTTTTCGTTTTGCGCCCTTATCTTTTCCTCGCCCTTTTTTTCGTGGTTTTTATCAGCGCCATACCTGCCGGTCTGCATTTGCAGTCCTGTAAAACAGAGGAAAGACTTTTTGCGGTTATTCTGGGGTTGCGTGTTGTTTGTATTTTTTGCTTTTATCCCGCTTTTTATTTTGTTTTTAGACACTGATGATGTTTTTTATAGCGAAATGCATTTGTTTTGATAAAACAAATAAAATATAGCGACAGATTTAGTGGTTTTCACACTGAATTTTCTTAAAAATTTTGTATTATTTAAAAGAAATTTTTAAAAAAATAATAATAATAATAATAAGTTATCTATGGCGGAGCTGCAGCTCCAGTTTCGTGACGTTTCATGACGTTTTCAGTTGTGCGCATGCGCACTTGGAAAAGCTACATGCCGGGCGAAATAGGCGAGAGGGGGCTGTGGCTCGCGCAGCCCCTCCCGTGACGTAGCGCTGGTTGTGTTGTCTGCTTCGCGTCAGTGAGCTCCAAAGCCAAACCCGTGTACTGTGTTTTTAAGTTCGACAGTGAGTGCAGTTAAATAATTATTTTGCTATCATTAAATTTATTGTTTGACTGTTAGTCGTGACTTTATAAGATGACTGCAAGTGGGTTTTAGTTTTTACAGATATCATTGAATTAAATAAGTGTATCTAACACCTTGAAAAAGAAAAAAGGGTCATCTAACACCTTTAAAAGTCACAATTAACCTTTATAATAAATAACTGAATTAAAAAGATTTATGAAAGTATGGGGCAAAACATCTTCTACTACTCCAATGTCATGCAGGAATAAGCAACAACAAGAAATACTCAGTTTTAGTTCCTAATGCTACCAAAGAAAAATTAAATTTGTGACTTAGAAGTTAAATGCCTCACTGAAATTCAGGCAATATCAAATGCAGAACAAACAACTGCTAGCAACAGGAATTTTGAAAAGAAGACAAAAAAAGAGTGAAGACAATTTAAAGTGTGGCTTTCTTAACACACCATGTTGACAGTATTTGCAACCAATTGCAGTCATGTGTATTGATATAATGGACATGTACTGTTTGTCTGAACAGTAGCTGCTAAATTGCTTCACAGGAAGTGTTTCTTAAGAATGAACATTCTACAGACAAGATAGTAGTGACACCAAGCACATCCTATTGTTGACAAAGAAAAGCTAGTTACTCAAATGAAAATGTTTATGTAGATCTGATGTTCATGATTACTTTGAAAATAATTAATCAAGAGATGATGTTTTGACAAGTTAAATTACTAGGATGAAAAATCCTTTTTGCTGTTTCCATGATTCTTTCAAAGGCAAAACAGTTCTTTTTAACACTGAAAAAGATGCCAATTTTTCTGAGGAACACCAATATTTCCAAAAGACTTGCACTTGCAGTGCTAGTACTAAATAGAAAAACAGTTTCTTAGTTATCATTTGGGATTAAGGAAGAAGCTATCAATTATCATGCCCAAACTATAACTTCATGATTCATTTTGGTTGGAAAAAGAAACCACAAGATTTAATAATATGGTTTAAATTTAAGTGAGAGTGTTGTAAATTTTAAAGCTTGAAGGCGTTTTGCACTTAAAAAAGGAATGTTAAGCTATTTGCCAGCAAGCAGCAATTATAGCAGCTAAGAAACCAAAATACAATCAATAGTCTGCACACACAAATTCAAGAAAGATGTTTAAATGAACAAGTTCTGAAACCAATGCAATGTGGTTGTTAAATTTGTTAGTTATGATACCAATAAAAAGCTGTATGACTAGTTTTTTTGTGTGACAATAATCTGTGAAGTGTCATAGAATATGTTGAAAACGCTGACTGTGGCTAAATTTACTTAAATGAAACATGAAAATTTTTGTTGTCGAACTGAAATACTTCGACCTTTTTCGACTCATTTATATCTATTTTTTTTCTATATTTCTGTTGTGTTTTACCGTATTTACAACCGCTTCGTTTCGAAGCTGTGCCACGTGTGTTATTGTTTTTCACATTATTACTGAACGTTATTGTGTTTGGCCCGTCGCTGTGCAAGTAAACAAAATACACAAATGATGCCGTCTGCTCTTTACACTCGTGTACATTATTGCGTAACAAAAATCACGTCACAATGGAGTTGCTAATTAAGATTTGTATTACTTGCACAAAACAAGTGGCTAGAAATCTAGAAATGTAGCTTTTCAATATATTGCCAACTTATATATGTTCAGTAGAGGCTAAAATTTGTGGGGGCAGCAGCACCCCCACAAATTTTAGGCACGAGCCGCCACTACTGCTTAACCGAGGCATTATTTGGTGATTATATATGTAACTCATCATTCGAGACTCAAATCCCTAACACTGTGCATTGACCCATTTAAGACCTAATCCTTATAAGTTTAATGGTTATTGTCTAACCAGCAAAACTTTAGACTGCAAATCAATTTCCGACTTGCCCATTTGCGGGGTTCACAGCAATTCCACGTGGTGAGTAGGTTTTGGTTTGTTTGATCAAAGTCTTGGTGAAATTGCCTCTTGTGTTTGAAACCTTTACTGCATTAAACTCGCGATCAGTCCAGTAAAGATTTTGGTGGATCCAGTCAACTGCAACTCCATGGGGTTTGATGACCTACATGTTTTTTTGTGATATATATGATCCTCATATTTTTTACAAAACAAATTTTACGATATTGCGGGTTGAAAGAAAACGTCCGAAAACCTTTTCAGGAATTCGGTTTAAAAAAATGGTTGGAAATAACTACTTACATTGAGATCCGTTTGTACAAACGAGTAGCTTCTTGATCGATATGTAGGCAAATCGTATTGAACCCTGCGATTGCGTACATTGGAAAACATATTATAACTATAAACTTGACTCAACGGGTAAAGTTAAGTTGGAACAACCTTCAATCACAAAATGCATAATCGTAAGTCAGTTAGCTACATGTAGTTACTGCGTTTTTTGCCACAGCAAAGAAATTAAACATTGTAGACAACGTTTTTTACCTTACAATTCTTCGATGGATGCCATCGGTGTAGTAAATGTACTGTTGGCGGAAATCTATGTCTACAGCGAACGCGTCTTTCAAACCGCTTAGAAAGAAGTCCGTCCCGGTACTGCACAAGAACATGTAACTTTTTGTATGTTAAAATGTATCGTTTAAGTTGAGTGTTGTTTTATTTACGATTATATTATTTTAAACCGTAACATTCAAAAACTAAGCCACGTTTAATAAGTTTTATAACACTTGAAAAAACAATTTAACTAATAACGCACCCGGGTTTGAGGATACCAGCTTCGACTGCATTTGCCAAAGCAAAAACGGGAATGCTTCCATCGTCAGATAAAGCTGGTAAAAAATAAACGCTTTGCTTTATTTAATTCAGTAAGTCGTGCCTATACCAAACGAATAAAGTATAACTTAAACAAACCGTAGAAGTTTAACGGTAAAAGACTGTTGGAATTTAACAGTGTTTGCAACCTGTTGTGTATTGCACCTCATGAGTTTATTTATTGACCAAAACATATTGAGTATAGCCTATCTCACACCTTGAACACGAAAGGCCTGAATTCCATTTCCTGGCTTTTGAGTCGACGTTACGCCGTTTCTCACGGATGACACAAAAGAATTTGGGGAAGTTTGGGATGAAACAAGAATTGTTCCTCCGGAGCCAGCTGAAAAGCAGTACACGTTTTAAGAGTACTTAACAGATTTACACAACTAAGTTATATGTAACAAACCACAAAGAGTCTGATGAAAGTGGATATTGTGACACTATAATTAATTTCTAACATATATATTTTAATGACAAGGTTTTGAAAAAGTGAAAAAAATTGTGAAAAACCAAATGTGAAAAAGTTTTACCTGAAAGTATCCCTTGATGGATGGCGGCCGCACATACGTACGAGTCGATTGAATATACGCCAGTACCCCATAAAAACGAGGCCACCGTCGCACACGTGGAAGGGCAGTTAACTCGTAATGGCAAAGGAAAGTCATTGCCTTTGGTGTAGCATAAAGCATTACCTGCGTTCAAAAACGAAATCGAATTAATCACATGGGAAAAAAGTGAATTCCCAAAGCATGATTTCAATAAAGTATCAAGTACTTTCTACACTACTTTTAAACACTTTTTTTACTTTGCTATTGCATAATGCAAGCCAAGGCAGGAATTAGTGCATGTAACGGTATCATACTGTGCATGAGATTCTGTCATGTTACCTGATATCATGTGAAACTGATAAAACTGAAAATTAGTAATATGTACAACGGCACAATAAAGCATGCTTGGTGAGCCGCCAACGGATCGCCTTATTGGGTCAATGTCACAAATACTAATGCATTTTATTTGTCAGTCGAGTTTTTTGTTATTATGCAGAAAAAACTGTTTCACTGGAAGCAATAAGAGAGAACAGAAATAAATCACAAATTTTACCTGTACAAGGAGAACATGGTGACAACCGGTAGTTCCCATCAGCAAGTTTATTAACTGGGCACCAAGCCACCCCTGGACTAAAAAAGGAGCCGTGAGTTGAGCAAGATCGCTGTGTTTTGCCGTTGATAGTAAATGGAACAATGCAACGTTCGCCCTGGGCGGTGCAAGTGCTCTCTGTAACACAAAAACAATAACAGGATGATAGTTTTGCGATTACCGATAATCCGAAAGTGAGTCATTTCTTGACTGACGTAGACTGATTGCCTTGGGCAGCCTAATTGCTTCAGTCTTGCGCTATGTAAAATAGTCTGCAAAAGGGCAATAGGAAGTTGTTGAACTTGAAACTGGTCATATGTGGAATTTATCAACTTGTTTTTGTACAATGAACGCACAAAAGAAAAGCGGCGTTTCCAAACCTTCGCATTGCATGGATTTTATTGAACCCTTTCTTCACCTCAAATTTAGCAGAAATGAATTAGAAAGATTCCTGTTGTCAAACCAAAAAGGTTAAAGAGCACTGATTTACATGTCACATACACAAGTTTGGTTGTTTGTTAGTGAAATTACAATATGTGAGCCGATTTCTTTTCGTTTTGGGGCATTCAAAACTTTAACATACAGCAACTTAATTTTCGTCTTGCAATCGCGCAACGTATACTTAAAAGTGTGCCTATCAACTTGCATACATTAATTATTACATCTAAACAGTAACATAGGCTTACCGAACTGTCCCAATGCAGAATGGTCAATAATTATCAACAAAACAGAAATGCAGAACAGTGTCAGTTTCCACAACATTCTGAACTTGCTTATTCTACACCAGAACCTGCACTTGAAATGTCTGCAGAAACCAAAAATGATCAGAAAATATGTGCCTTTATAGTTTTGGCGCTGTTATAGGCCTTATCGAGCCCGCGGCATATTCGTTACCAATCAGGAATGAATGACTTTGGAAAAGCAACCATCGAAACCATCGTTGCAAAGTGAGTCACGTTCCATGTTTTACATCACTGGTCACGTAATGCAAAGTAAGAATGCTAAGGTCAAATAAGGACAATTTTATCTGCAGTCGGTGATGTAAGTTCCGAAAGCTTTCTGCGTAGAAATGCAAACAACCCTGGGAACAGGGAGTCGAACCGCTTGTCATATGGGTTCAGGTTCGGTTCGGGTTCATTTGTTTTTGTTTTTAAGGGTTCGGGTTCGGTTCAGGTTTTAAAAAATGTATATTTTCGGGTTCGGGTTTTGTTCCGGTTCGGCCAAATTATCCGGCTCGAACCGGTTTGCGGTTTTCAAACCGGTTCAAATTTTTATTCATTTTAATTTAATTCTACCCATCATCTACCTGTCCTTATCAAACTCCCAAAATATTTTGCAGGTGCACTGTTATTTTTGACACGCCCTATAAGTGTTATCTCGCGTATTCTTCAGTGCGTTGTTTTCAATAAAAATCATAACATTTAAAATAGACTGCATTTTTTACTGGTTCGGTTCCGGTTCGGGTCCAACGCCAAACAAAATATGGGGTTCAACTCCGGTTCGGGTTTTCAGAAAAGCGTAGTTAGCGGTTCGGGTTCGGTTCGGGTTTAATGAAATTAACCGCTCAAACCGGTTCGCGGGTTCGGGTTCAGTTCCGGTTCGACTCCCTGCCTGGGAATGCTTATAAGAAATCCCATTCCCAATACATTAAGGTTACCATATCTGCGTGAGCAAAATTCCGGACGGTTTTAATAAACATCGTCGGCGAAGTTGCGTCACAATGCATCGTATGGCATTTTGTACCACGTTACCAACTCAAACAGTGCCATTTTTGAGAAAAAATTCATTACTATCACAGTTAGAAAAAGCGCAGTTTTGTTTTTAAAAAGGTTACAAAACGGAAATTTTTACAAAATCCGATCATTTTAATAGATGGTTGTTAGCTTTTAAGACGCGTTGTTTCGCAGTAAAGTCTATCTTGAATCAAATCAGCAGATGCAACAGTTATAACGTAAACCTTGAAGTCCTCATTGAAAAGAACTGTTAAACTACTGTAGGTTAGGTTAGGCTCAATTCCGGATACTGAGAGGGTTTTTGAAAATTATTTCCGGACACACATTATACGTCAGGTAACCCTGCAATACATAACATCCAAATATATCGTGTGACAGGTTGTCGATGAAAACAATGAGTTTGCATGTTTTTTTTCGTCCACAGTACACAGGACAACGTGATTGCTAATATTTGCGTTGTATGATATCGATGGTAGCCCGGGTAAACAGGCAACACCACGCAATGCCAGCGTGTTGCCTCCGGCACGATTGTACAAGCACCTTCCTGTCTAGTGTACAAATTATTTCAGTGCCGCGCTCAATCCCACAGAAGAAGAATGTTGGACCTAAATGTTGCGTTACAAGTTGGTTTGGTCTCAAGTCTGTGCTTAGCATTTTCAGATATTGCAGCGACTAGACTTTTTAGGAATTCCAGTCTCTACGCAAGTTTACCATATAGCCTGCAGGGCACTTTGAAAATCAGGTTTGGGAATGAAGTAATTGTGTTGTGAATTATACCCTAGTGTTGGTAGTTGCCTAAAACGGTTTCTAACTCTGTTGATCATGATAACTTACGTACCTAAGTGAACAAAGTTTGCACTAAGGGGTACGATTTTGTACACTAAAGCCCTTTCTACAATTGAACACAGTTTAACTGCTTGCGCATATTCTGCGTTTGCAAGTATTCTATGCATCTATACGATGGGAACGGACGAAAACATTAACAAGGACCATTTACGGTAACACATTTCTGTGCCATAAATTCTATACATTTTTAAAACATTTGATGCAGGGGATATTCAAGACTCGCAGAAGTCAACCTGATTGCTGCTCTCGGATATTTATTTGCAGGTACGATTTTACTTGACGTTAGTGACCTGAGCAAGTATTGTAACAAAACGAAAATGTTGTGGGACTATTTATGCTATTGTACGTTCTATGACATTAGTTTAACAGTTAAAAAGCGACGATTATGTTACATCAAACTTATTATTAGGAAGAAACATTTAGAAAAGAAATATGCGACACGTAAAATATTGGTGTTTTTGACGAAGTTTAGCAGCAGTATACATTTCAACAGCTCTGAGAGCAACAAGATCTATCTTATATCTGTTTAGTCATGATTTGTTTCTAAGTGTATTGTTCCATGCAGATTTGTATTTGATGAATCGCGAAGATCCGAAATGGAATGATGTTTTGATACGTGTTCATCATATTGTTGTAATATGGGTGATAACAGTGGCTTTGGTAAGGAATTTACTACAATAATTTTACTATCGGTTGTGACCGTTTTACTTGTTATAGGCCTACGAATCATGCTGTTATTTTGTTATTTACTGTTTGATGGCAGAAATTTCCACTCCGTTTTTGACAAGTCGGTAAGGAAGCTATATAGAGTAAAGTTTGGCACTATACATGGCACATAAGCTACGTTAATAGATTTGAGATGTAATCTATTTAACGTATTTTATGAGATAGACTTATGCACGTTCATTTCTTTACATTTAATTTTATATTCTTAAATTTGTTTAAAATGATTGTTTCGATTTCCATCTCTAGTTTTAGAAAATCTAAACCTAAAGTCCGTCCTTGTTTATACCCTTTCAGTATCATTATGAAACATCTTAACCTTGGCAGCGAGCTTTCGCGTTTTGTAAATGGAATAATGCTCATTACCATTTTTCCACTATGTCGGATCGTTCCCATTCCTTATTATTTTTGGCAAGTAAGCGCCGAGTTTGGAAGGGCTGACTTCAGGTAAATAGATTTTGAAATTTCCATCGTTCCGTCTAACAAATATGAATAGGGGGTTAAACAAGTTTCCACATGCAAGCACTGATCTACAAAACCTTTAGATTGAGCTACTTCGTCATTTTCTCGTGGATATTCGGTCCAGTTATCTTGGATTTGATCAACATTTGGTGGTACAGTCTGATGATAAAAGCAACAATAACCGTGTTTAGCCAAAAGCAGAAACTAAACAATCAATACACTTGAAAACACATAATTTTCATCTGACAAAATTTATCCTATTCAATCTTGTAGTCAATGTGTAGATTCTTAACTATGCCTTTGTGATAGTGTTGCATGTGTAGCTATAGTTTCTGTGTTTTACTGTTGTTCGCACAGAAGTTAAAAATTAAACTTATTTTAAACTATATATATTTTTTAATTTTGCCGAGTTTTATTAGGCTTTTTTTACTGTCATTTGGTGTAAGCGTTGACTTATAGGCTAGTTTATGAGTCAATATAGTCGTTAAACTTGGTCGAAGGATTTTTTAGCATAACTAACAGTCCCAAACGAAAGTTATAAATAAAGAAAACTAATTAGGGTGCGTTGTATTAAATCTGAAAACGCAATAAACACGTATAACAGTAACCTGGGAAAGTGTCAAGATCTAATTTTGGGACATACAAGTTTCATACAAACTTAAAAGAGAAGAAGAAATAGTCAAGAGCGGAAACCTCGCTTTAATACAGAGGTATTATCAGATTACCACCCATCAGCTCATTCATTCGCCTGTACCGCTGAAGTGGGTATAGAAATGGGTATAGACACAGCGTTTATACCCTGAAGCGTAGCAAGGAAAGTTCCGAACAAACAGTGCTAGAGTAAAACATGCAATTAATGCGGCAACATGTAAGTATAATCGCTGTACTATTTGCTTTGTGTTGGAAATAATGCTATTTGTGTATGTGAACATGCAAAACAAAATGCAAATAAAAAAAGCTAATTGGTGCTCAAAACTCGTGCCAAAACGCATTTCCTAAGTTGTTTGCATTCCTAAGTTGGTCGCGGATTGACACTAGTGCCATAATAAGGTTTTAAGGTAGTTTGATTTGGCACGTGTGGTAATGGTTTTATGACTTATTTTAATGAAATGAGCAAATACGGCTGGAAGCGTGTAGTTATTATGCTTATACATAAATGTTAATATTTTAAGCATATAAATCTGCTCTATTGATAGCAAGCCATTAATAAAGCTGTTGTTGTAATCTTTAAATTCTGCAAGCAGCAAAGTGTGTTTTGAACATTTTTGAACTTTCATTGCCTGCCAGGCAGTCAGATGGAGCTCTAACGGGGCGAAAAATTTCAACCAATTAAATTATTTTCATTTTGAATTTTTTGGATTAAATAGACATGTCTAAGCTCCGTTGTACGCCACATTGTGATGTCTGGATGCCACAATTAACCATATTTCATAAAACATGCAAAAAATAAGTATTTATTCCAGTTTCTAAACAAAAAATATTTTGTATACATATAAATTGGACCAACACATTTTGTTACATCGCAAATTACTGTTTTGTCTACCGTGTTCCCATATTGTAAATTTCAGTGTAAATAGCGCTATCATGTGGATAGTTTCGCGCCTCGTGTTCGACAAGTTTGCTGGAAACGTCAGTAGTTCGTTTCTTTTGTCTAGGAAACTACTGTAGTTTGTTTTTCAGGAAAATTAAGTAAATCTTTTGTTAAATTTAAAGTAACCTGTTGCTGCGCACATAAAGTCTGCCAGTAATTCGTGTCCAAGTTGTTTTTGGTAAGTGTTGTTTTATTTGCTTGTTTATCTTGGTCAACATTATGCCAATAACCATTGTCTTGTATTGTTAAATCCTTGTTGTGACATTATGCCTGGTCTAAAGTGTACTCTGTTATTTACAGTTTGACTTGATTGCTCGTCGACAAATAACTGTTTAAAGTCCTGGTCAAAACGTTTCGGTAAGAGTGTAAAATTATAAAACCGGCGTTTTTCATTGTGTTTATGCCATGATATTTACTTTAGAAAACCGTCCGCCAGTCTAGAAGTAAATGCATCCTGCTAATTGAAGCCATCAAGGGCTTTGTTTCAATTAAACTGTTACAACCTTGTGTGGAGTGTTAGCTGGAAGAAGCCTGTAGTTGGGATTTGGCAGGCGCGTTTTTGATCCTAATTAGAAGTACCAGAGTGGACGTCTGTGCCTACTAGGAGCACCGAAGTAGACGTTACATTCGAAGTTTTCGAAACGTTTGTTTAAAACGTTTTGATTTAAAGTGAAGCTATGCCTGGAAGTGAAGGAGGTCAATCCTTTTCATCACCATTATCTAGACACCAAGTAGTGCTGAAAAAACATGCAGCACCATCAATGATCCAACTGAAGCATGACAAAGAATTACTTAATGACTGGTATAAGACTGCAGAAAATGCAATCATGTACAAAGATATTTCATTGGTCAATTCTGTGTCAAAACGTATTGAAGAAGTTTCAACTCGCTTGATAAACACATACTCTAAGTTTTTAGAGTGGGTACCATCAGGTGTAAAGCATGATGACTTTCAACTACAGTTACAGGAAGTCATTCAATGCAAGAAGGAAATGGAAGCAAGAATTGATCAATTTCGAACAAATTTCAAAATTCAGGTTGGAGAGAACATTGATGCCAGTTCTTTATCATTTGTGACATCTCCAGTTGCTGTTCGTACTTTCCCAGCTGTGCAACAGGCCCGAAGTGCCAGAACGCACTTTTCTAAGTCTACCCATTTTTCAGGAAGCTCTGTAAAGACACAGGGAAGTGCTTCATCCAGTGTAAAGCGATTGGAAGCAAAAGTTCGTCTTGAAAAGGCTCGAGTGAGATCATTGCATGTTGAGAAAACACAACAAATTGAACATGAAAAACAACAACTTCAACAACGACTTGAACATAAAAAACAACAACTAGCAGCACAGTGTGAAATTGAAGAAGCTGAAGCAGAAGTTAAGATTTGGGAGGCAGCTTCTAATGCGTCTCCAGAAGATATACATGTTAGATCAAATAAAAATGATATTCCAAAACCTTTTCATAATGATCTTGCAGAAGAAAATGAAGTTCTATTGTTGAAGCCCCCTACATCCAAGCACACCTCTCCGCTGGACAATGCTGACACAGAAAACCCATCTAAAGCAGAACCTGTACAACCTGAAAGTGCTGTTGTGCGGGGAATAACCCGCAGTCAGCAACTGATGGCAGATCTACCACCAGCACGCTTGAAGCCGAACGAGCCACCATTCTCGTATACCGGAATCGATTTTTTCGGTCCGTTTTTAGTGAAGCGCGGCCGCAGCGAAGTAAAGAGATATGGCTGCATTTTTACCTGCATGACGATGCGTGCCGTCCATATCGCAGTTGCCGAAGATTTGTCAACCGACTCGTTCATAAACGCCTTAAGAAGATTTATCGCTCGACGAGGAAAGCCGGTTGAAATTTATAGCGATAATGGAACTAATTTTGTGGTAGCAGAGCGTGTTCTACGCGAAGCCCTGGAAGAGCTAAACAAGGAGAAGCTGGAAGCTCATCTCCAACAAAAAGGAATAAAATGGTCGTTTAATCCCCCAGCAGCAAGTCACATGGGCGGCATATGGGAGAGATTAATCCGTTTGTAGCGTATCTTTAAATTACACGCGACTCGCGACAGTACTTGCGATGTTGGATTGTGTGCACGCTTCATTCTATTCAGTGTCTCGCAATAAACGGACGTAAAACAAGCGTGCCTACAAATGGTGACCCCGACGTGAGCTATTGAGTTGTTTTTGCTGGATTTGTAGGCTAGCTATAAATCAACTCACAGTCATGACAGAAAGCAATGTGACATCAGTTGCAGTCAAAATTCCACCCTTTTGGCCGCAAGATCCAGAGCTATGGTTTTTGCAGGTGGAAGCACAATTCACCGTCAGAGGAGTAACCCAGTCACTGACAAAGTTTAATCATATTGTTTCTGCTGTCACTCCTGAGATTGCCTCAGTGGTCAGAGACATTATTAAGCGTCCATCTAGTGAGGAACCCTACGAACAACTAAAGAATGCTTTGTTGCGAAGAGTAGGTATGTCACAGCACCAAAGGCTGCAAAAATTTCTTCGGCCTGGTGATCTAGGGGACCGCAAACCTTCACAAATGCTACGGGACATGGAACAACTACTGGGTGACGTGGAAGCTAAACAGATTCTTCGTGAGGTATTTCTACAAAGGCTTCCAGCAAACCTACGAATTGTTCTTGCTGCACTAGATTTGGATATAGCTGAGCTTGCCGAAAAAGCCGACAGCATGGTTGATCTAGTTGACCCACAGCCTCTTTTAGCAGAAGTAGACCAACTACAACAAGATGTTGCACTGCTGAAACGCAAACCAGCATTTGAAAACAGGCGAAAATCGCAAAGAAGCACGTTTCCCACGTTGTGTTGGTACCACAGACGCTGGGGGGATAATGCAAGAAAGTGTGTTTCGCCTTGTAGCCGCAAGGGAAACGTGGAGACCAGCCACTAATGGCGGCTGGTGCCGCTGGTCATTTTCGCCGCCTTCTACATGTAACTGACCAAGCAACTGGTCGGACATTTTTGGTTGATTCTGGTGCCGCAGTAAGTGTTATTCCTGCAAACCGGATAGATCGCAATACATGCCAACGAAACCTAAAGCTTGTTGCAGCAAACGGAAGTACCATTGCAACATTTGGCACCAGAAAAATTAACCTTAGGGGTGAAATCTTTTCATGGAATTGTATCATCGCCGAGGTCACGCAGCCGATTCTTGGCGCCGATTTCTTTCGACATTTTGGTTTACTTATTGATCTCAGTCGAAATAGATTGATAAATGCCAAAACATTTGACAGCGTCAAAACTGGCATTTCTAACACTGCCGCGCTTGGCTTGTTTGCCGCAACCAACAACAGAAATGAATTTGAAGCTATTTTTATGGAATTCCCAGCTTTGCAAAGTGCGGTATACAATGATGCTTCCTTGAAACACAACGTCAAGCACTACATTGTTACCAATGGTCCTCCCGCTTATGCCAAAGCTCGTCGGCTATCTCCAGACAAGCTAAAATGTGCTAAAGCAGAGTTTCAAAACTTGTTGGATTTAGGAATTGTTCGCCGTTCATCAAGTACATGGGCCTCTCCACTGCACATGGTGCTCAAAAAGTCTGGCCAATGGAGGCCATGTGGCGATTACCGCAAGCTTAACAAAAGCGCTATTCCTGATCGCTACCCAATTCCTTTAATACAAGATTCTTCAGCTAATCTACATGGTGCGACAATTTTTAGCAAGATTGACCTTGTCAGAGCATATCACCACATTCCGGTTGCTAAAGAGGATATTTCCAAAACCGCAATTATCACCCCTTTTGGATTATTCGAATACACACGAATGCCCTTTGGCATCTGCAATGCTGCTCAGACGTTTCAGCGATTTATGGATGAGGTGTGCAGAGGTTTAGATTTTGTTTTTGTCTATCTCGATGACATTTTGGTTTTCAGCCCTTCGGCGTCTGCTCACCGTAGACATTTGCGTTTGCTTTTCAAACGGCTTCAAACCTATGGGATTGTTGTAAATCCTGACAAGTGTGAATTCGGATGCACAACAATAGCCTTTTTGGGACATCAAATCACCACCCAAGGCATTTCTCCACTCTTAAACAGAGTGGAAGCCATCCAAAAATTTCCTCAACCAACGTCCAAGAAAAGTCTAAGAGAATACTTGGGACTAGTAAATTTCTACCATCGTTTTGTTCCTAGTGCCGCACAAATTTTGCATTCCCTGCACCAGGCACTTACAGACACAGAGAAAACTTTTAAATGGACAGAGGATTGCACAACTGCATTCAAGGCATCAAAACAAGCCCTGGCAAAATCAGTGATGCTTGTTCACCCTAAGGCTGACGCGCCTACACGAATCACAACAGATGCTTCAGGCACTGCGGTTGGCGCTTCACTGGAACAACGCCACAACGGGGAATGGAAACCAATAGGTTTCTTTTCAAGAAAACTTAAACCCGCAGAAACACGGTACAGTACCTTTGATCGCGAGCTTCTTGCTATTTATTTATCTATTCGCCACTTTCGTTATTTTGTTGAAGGCAGGGTGTTTGCTATTTTTACTGATCACAAGCCCTTAATTCATGTGTTCCAACGAAACTCTACTGCATTGTCACCTCGACAAGTTCGCCATTTGTGCTTTATTTCAGAGTTTACTACCGATATACAGCACATAAAGGGTAAAAGTAATTTTGCTGCTGACGCATTGTCGAGAGCCAGCATTAATGCTACAACATCATCTGCAATTGATTTCGCTCAAATGGCACTTGCACAACAAAATAATGAAGAAATTATTGCATATCGCACCTCGGTCACGTCACTTATTTTGTGTGATGTACCTTTGTTTGCAACAGAGTTAACGATTCTTTGTGATATTTCTAAAGGCTACCCCCGTCCTATTGTACCCTATGCGTATCGTCGCCAAACCTACGAGGCGATTCATAATTTGTCACATCCAGGCATACGTGCAAGCCGTAAACTGGTCTCAGACCGTTTCGTAACTGGGCACGAACCTGTCTACAATGTCAAAAAGCTAAAATCCAACAACATACAGCTGCTGCTTACAGCTCCTTTTCACTGCCAACCAGAAGGTTTGCTGATATACATCTGGACATTGTCGGACCTCTTCCCGTTTCTCGGGGATGCACTTACTTATTCACGTGCATCGACCGATTCACTAGATGGCCAGAAGCTTTCCCCATGACTGACGCAACAGCGCAGTCTTGCGCAAGAGCTCTACTCTCTTGGGTCTCACGTTTCGGAACGCCTCAGACCATTACTTCAGATAGAGGTCGTCAGTTCGAGTCAACACTTTGGGCCAACCTTAGTATGTTATTGGGTGTCCATCGACAACGAGCAACCTCCTACCATGCCCAATGTAACGGCATTGTGGAACGAATGCATCGTCAGCTAAAAGCCGCTTTAAAAGCACGCTTAACAACCACCGATTGGATGGACCATCTTCCACTCGTACTGCTCGGAATGAGATCTGCTGTTAAGGAAGATATTGGATGTTCAACCGCCGAATTGGTGTATGGTGGTACACTACAGTTGCCCGGGGAGTTTTTCACGTCGTCAACTGAACCACAAGATCCAACGTCGTTTCTCTCAAAACTACGAGAAGCAATGAGGGATTTGCGACCGACCCCGACAACCTGGCATCGACATTCTCATAACAGAGTGCCCAGCTTATTACGCAATTGCAGTTTTGTTTTTGTTCGAAACGATGCGCACCGTACACCCTTACAATGTCCCTATGACGGTCCATTTAAAGTTATTCAAAAGCACGCTAAGTACTTTTGTCTTGAAATTAATGGGCGACAAGACACTGTGTCAATTGACCGTTTAAAACCCGCCCATATTGAACAAAGTTTTACGTCGCAAGAATTTACCAATCGTGTTGTACCTGTTTCTCCTCCTATCGTATCTCCCCATCCAACAGTGACGCGCTCTGGTCGTGTTATTAATTTACCTTTGCGTTATCGTGTATGACTTGAACACTGGTGGGGGGTATTGTAGCGTATCTTTAAATTACACGCGACTCGCGACAGTACTTGCAATGTTGGATTGTGTGCACGCTTCATTCTATTCAGTGTCTCGCAATAAACGGACGTAAAACAAGCGTGCCTACACGTTCTATACGAAAAATCTTGAATTTGATGCTACACAAGTCACCGATAATAAGTGAAGATACGTACGTTGATGGTGGAACGTATGTTGATGGTGGAAGTTGAAAATATACTCAACTCCAGGCCGTTGACGCCTGTCACGTTTAGTCCAAGCAACGACGTTCCTTTGACACCTAATCACATTTTGTTACAAAAGCCAAGCCCTGTCATGTCACCTGGGCAATTTGACGAAAAGGACAACTACACCCGCCGTCGGTGGCGCCAGGTGCAGTTTCTCGCCGACGAGTTTTGGAGACGATGGGCCAAGGAGTATTTACCAACCATCGCCTTGCGACAGAAGTGGCCAGACAGAAGAAAAAATATCGAGGTCGGCGATATCGTTCTCATTGTTAACGAATCTATTCCCCGTCGAGGCTGGGACCTTGGTCGAGTTATAAATACCTACCCAGACAAACATGGAGTTGTCAGACAAGTTGACGTCAAAACGAAATCAAGCATCATCAAAAGGCCAATTGCAAAGTTGTGCCTTGTTGTTGAGGCTAGCGGTTCCCAAGTGCATCCGACACGCCTCGACAACTAAGTTAGTCGTCGATTACTAGTGTTGAGCGTGGTGCACTAGATTGAAAGAAGACATGAAGAAATGAACGCTATGCTGTTGAGCTAACACCCACGCTTGTTTATTCATACAGGCGTTTGATTGCTGCAACTAGCCAATTAAATTGGCAGATTTTCGTCGCTATCGCGTGTGAATTTACGATGTTTTTTGTGT
Organism: Phallusia mammillata; assembly: GCF_965637545.1. NCBI lineage: Eukaryota > Metazoa > Chordata > Ascidiacea > Phlebobranchia > Ascidiidae > Phallusia > Phallusia mammillata. The sequence goes on from NC_137255.1 coordinate 16,533,905, forward strand.
TTGTGTATTGAAAATGTACTCTTCTGAGCCGTACATTTGTGGAGGAGGATGTTACATCGCAAATTACTGTTTTGTCTACCGTGTTCCCATATTGTAAATTTCAGTGTAAATAGCGCTACCATGTGGATGGTTTCGCGCCTCGTGTTTGACAAGTTTGCTGGAAACGTCAGTAGTTCGTTTCTTGTGTCTAGGAAACTACTGTAGTTTGTTTTTCAGGAAAATTAAGTAAATCTTTTGTTAAATTTAAAGTAACCTGTTGCTGCGCACATAAAGTCTGCCAGTAATTCGTGTCCAAGTTGTTTTTGGTAAGTGTTGTTTTATTTGCTTGTTTATCTTGGTCAACATTATGCCAATAACCATTGTCTTGTATTGTTAAATCCTTGTTGTGACATTATGCCTGGTCTATAGTGTACTCTGTTATTTACAGTTTGACTTGATTGCTCGTCGACAAATAACTGTTTAAAGTCCTGGTCAAAACGTTTCGGTAAGAGTGTAATATTATAAAACCGGCGTTTTTCATTGTGTTTATGCCATGATATTTACTTTAGAAAACCGTCCGCCAGTCTAGAAGTAACTGCATCCTGCTAATTGAAGCCATCAAGGGCTTTGTTTCAATTAAACTATTACAACCTTGTGTGGAGTGTTAGCTGGAAGAAGCCTGTAGTTGGGATTTGGCAGGCGCGTTTTTTATCCTAATTAGAAGTACCAGAGTGGACGTCTGTGCCTACCAGGAGCACCGAAGTAGACGTTACACATTTAAATACGCTCCAAAAAGAGTGAATAGATGCATTTCACTCAATTCAAGCTATCGACATTGTTACAACTTTGTATTTGTTTTTTAGCCATTTAAACTAATTTGGCCATATTTGTCTGAAAACTATTTATGTTTTGTTTTTTGTTGGAAGACAACCACAAACACCCAAAGTTTGAAAACCCATCAACAAGCAATGTTAAGAAAGTTTTGGACTTAACCGGCACAAAAGAAAGAGATTCAACACGGTGCATGTCAAATATATCACCATAAGCCACCTTCTAGAAAGCACAACAGTCACACATTTTTGTCCATAAAGCACAGTATTAGGTAAGCCTTCTAACCCTTCCAACACGAATGGGCCGCTTTGTTTATTCATACAGGCGCTTGTTTATTCATACAGGCGTTTGATTGCTGCAACTAGCCAATTAAATTGGCAGATTTTCGTCGCTATCGCGTGTGAATTTACGATGTTTTTTGTGTTTGTGTATTGAAAATGTACTCTTCTGAGCCGTACATTTGTGGAGGAGGATGTTACATCGCAAATTACTGTTTTGTGTACCGTGTTCCCATATTGTAAATTTCAGTGTAAATAGCGCTACCATGTGGATGGTTTCGCGCCTCGTGTTTGACAAGTTTGCTGGAAACGTCAGTAGTTCGTTTCTTGTGTCTAGGAAACTACTGTAGTTTGTTTTTCAGGAAAATTAAGTAAATCTTTTGTTAAATTTAAAGTAACCTGTTGCTGCGCACATAAAGTCTGCCAGTAATTCGTGTCCAAGTTGTTTTTGGTAAGTGTTGTTTTATTTGCTTGTTTATCTTGGTCAACATTATGCCAATAACCATTGTCTTGTATTGTTAAATCCTTGTTGTGACATTATGCCTGGTCTATAGTGTACTCTGTTATTTACAGTTTGACTTGATTGCTCGTCGACAAATAACTGTTTAAAGTCCTGGTCAAAACGTTTCGGTAAGAGTGTAATATTATAAAACCGGCGTTTTTCATTGTGTTTATGCCATGATATTTACTTTAGAAAACCGTCCGCCAGTCTAGAAGTAACTGCATCCTGCTAATTGAAGCCATCAAGGGCTTTGTTTCAATTAAACTATTACAACCTTGTGTGGAGTGTTAGCTGGAAGAAGCCTGTAGTTGGGATTTGGCAGGCGCGTTTTTTATCCTAATTAGAAGTACCAGAGTGGACGTCTGTGCCTACCAGGAGCACCGAAGTAGACGTTACACATTTAAATACGCTCCAAAAAGAGTGAATAGATGCATTTCACTCAATTCAAGCTATCGACATTGTTACAACTTTGTATTTGTTTTTTAGCCATTTAAACTAATTTGGCCATATTTGTCTGAAAACTATTTATGTTTTGTTTTTTGTTGGAAGACAACCACAAACACCCAAAGTTTGAAAACCCATCAACAAGCAATGTTAAGAAAGTTTTGGACTTAACCGGCACAAAAGAAAGAGATTCAACACGGTGCATGTCAAATATATCACCATAAGCCACCTTCTAGAAAGCACAACAGTCACACATTTTTGTCCATAAAGCACAGTATTAGGTAAGCCTTCTAACCCTTCCAACACGAATGGGCCACTGAGTGAAAGCTTAATATAATCTGTGTGGAAATTATTGCAAAGTGGTAAAGTTCAGTGCTCTGTTGAAGTTCATGTTACAACATCAGGCACATTATGTTGCATTCCTCACCTCGAGTTCCACCCACCTCCTGAATCTTGCATTTATTTGCGGAACAATATACAAGGTGAACGCTCTACAAGCAACGGTAGTAAAGTCACATTTTGGATAATCAGCGCATGGGTTCGATGTTAGTTAATTCAAATCAATAGAGGATACAACCGCAATTTGTCTGTGAACGCCGCTGGTGAAGTGTTGGTGTGTCATCCTAGCTTGTTGTGTGCGACCATTCACTGGGCAACGACAAAATATTTTTTTACTGGTATCTGTAATGTTTTAACTGATTTTGACTAATTCTAGTGCCCTGATTTCAAAAATGCAATCGGTTGATCTATATCACGTCTAGTTTTTCTGTTACGGTATATCCACGTTTGAAAAACAATCTATATGTATAGTCTACACTATAGTGAAACTGGTTTCGAGTATTTTATTTGGAATTAACGTTGTTGCAAGCACAAAATTTCGAATTTAATTTTAAATGTAACAGGTGGACACTCCTAACAAACAAACAAATTGTTTCAAATTTGTAAGTTATCAGGTATAGGCCTACACATGTACTTTGTTAACTTTCGGAACTGAGTGGCAGCAATATCGTCCTGTTTAACTGACCAACAGCAGTTAGCCAGGACCACATTATTCCCTCTTCCCTGACACGTTTTGTTTTACTGATATCCTGTTGGAACCTTTCAGCTTAATTCTCATCATTTATACCCCTACGTTTTAAGGAATGTGTAGATTTATACTCATTTTCGTACCGATTTTTTTAGACCGCTAACTTAGTTATGTACTCTTTCTAATAATTTCAGTCATTTTCTACTGTTTTTGTCCATTACTGCAATATTCCAATCAACATTAGGTAAGTGGAGCCCATTCCTTGTCCTAAACCCCTCAAGCCACATCAAAGTGTGCAAGATATGCACATTTGATACAGATCTTTTTTTTCTTTTCAGTTGTGTTGTATAGGTATTCACCAGTAATGTAGCATTAAACATCTTGGTAATTCATGCAACACCTTATAGAGATGACCTAGCCACTATTAATTTTAGTTTTACCACCTTGCTTTACTAGTCTGAAAATCACTCCATAAAACACGTATAGTTTAAAGTTACCGCTAGCCTGCACCAACCATTTTAGACAGAGCATAAGCATAGAACGCATATTCATGCTATGAAACTGACCGCACTGTAGGAAATTGATGTGTATAATGTAACAAAACTTTAACAAACACATAAAAGCTTGATTTTAAAGTCATTGAATCTGTATGGTCATACATTTTGATTTTGTAAATAACTTAAAAAGTTGATCTGATTGAAGAAAACCGTAATGATTTTTGAAATCAGCACCCCAAAATTAGTCAATATCAGTTTTAACATTGAAGACACCAAAAATTGTGTTGGCCAGTGAATTATTTATGCGACAAGAGATCACCGGCACTGAGAAATGACCACTTGCAACTGGGCGATTAAATTGTTTCGTGTACAGTCTAACAACTTTTCTAACTCTGTGTGGTCGAAAACATCCCGAAGTTTAGCGACTGAATTCTTCATGAACTGGCACAGAAGACCAAGAACCGCAACGATATTTATGAAGAGTGGTGAATAGCGGGTGGCTGAACTTTAGTTACCATAGTATATGCAAATAAAAATACGATCGGTGAAAGGGTATGCTCAATACATGTCAGCATAAATTAAAATTAGTCAGTTTCAGAAGAAGCAACATATAATTAGCTTAATGGCATCATCAGTTCCTGCAAATCCATTGCTATAGGCGGTTTCGATCCATTACTCGAACTATTTTGATGCACCACGTAAGTGTATTGTTTGGCACAATTAAGTGAACGACATACACAGCAGCAATTTTATTGTAACGCCAATTAATTTAACATACCTCTTCCATTTGCTCCTCGACTTGTTTTTTCTCTGCATTCTTGTAGGGAAGCCAGACGAGATCTGAACAAGTCCGAAAATACACATTTCGCTTTAACCCCACCGGATGAAGTTGGAACTGTCATGCATGTGTGGCTACAACTTCGTGTTGAACAAAGATTGAGAGCTGTCAAAAAAATTGCAATCATTGAAGTACGTGCGCGAAAATCGTTTTAAAACACGACTAGATCGCCTTAGTCGTCCCTTTACTCACATGTAGGATTAGAGTATCCTTCGTCAGGATCAGAAAACCCATTGGCTTTGTCATACCTATCAGTACACACCGCGCAGACAGTCTAGTCATTTCATTGAAACTGATTGTAGCTTTGTGAACCAAATCCCTGTAGTAAGCTGCAAAATCCAAAACATAAATTTCCTGTTGATTTCGTGCATAATTGTAAAGCTGGGGATGTAGTTGATTGCCATTAGCAAAGTGCCACGAGAGATGTGCAACAATTTAACCAAATGTCTGGCTTTTAAAATAATTAAATCTTGCAGTGGGTTACTGTCTTACATATGCCAAAATTGCAAGTTGAAAATATCTGAAAAGAAAGTTGCTTCTAATACCTTGATCGTGGTAAACTGAACACTGTACCAGTATGAGATCCTTTAAAGGTTGTCCTATTAAGTGCATTGAGGAAGGCAACTACCCAGTATACGGGTTGCTGCGCTGTCTTTAATTATCAGAAGGCGTGACTCCATGCGCCTCCAGACAGCACAGCAGGGGCGATCGCTTGTGTCCTAAAATTGTCTTTAACGCGCCTTTCCTTGCGCTCAAACTCCAAGACGCCAAGAGCTGTATAACGAACTCTTTTATTCTGCAATGTGACCGAATGGTGGCGCTCGAGAGTATGGCAGCACAGCGAGTGCAAGGGTCAAAACAAAAGGCGGTTTCTGCAACAAGTTTAAATTTAGACAAGGCAACAGACAGAATTTCAGTGACATTTACGCTTACCAAAAGGACCGGACTCATTTAAATGCAAGCGATCAGTAGAAGGTCTGTAAATACAGCATCAATAACATCACATATAAACATCACTTAATCACACTAGTGTCGGACGGCAAAATTTTAAGCAACAATAACCTTACCGGAATAACACGTGGGTGGACGACGGCGGGATTCACGTCTGAATAAAGGTTTCACACAACTTCATTCCGAAAGGTTTACAACAAGGTTTAAACATGTTCTTACTGGTCACTAAATGTACAATTCACACAATGGTCGATTCAGTTTTTAACAGCATAATTTTCCTGTTCCATACACAAAAACAAACAGACCAGTTAAAAAACGCACGGTGACGCTGTAAGTTCCAGTTGCTAATAAACACGAGACGGCCTCGCTTACAAGATGTGATACCAATAAACAATGTCAGGTTGTGACATCACAATGACCGTTCGTTTGACAAACAGTATTTCAGGTTGCACAACACTGCGTCATACACACGAATCAAGGCTACTGGCGGGAAACATAGAAAACATTAAGGCGGGAAACATAGAAAACCAATCGTTTATTAGGTTATCTGGTCACCTAACCTAAGCAATAAATGTTTGTATAGGTTTGGAGTTAAATTGTCCATCTTTTACCTTTTACCACTGGTTCCCAACCAGACATTCGGTTTGTTGTTTACATCATTTGACTTGTTTGATGCCGAAATTATAACTTCATCGATTTAGGAATTAAACCGGGTTTGCCATCACTAATTGTTGTGTTTCGACAGTCGACTTGATTTCCTGGTTATAAAAGATCGTTTAAAGTTGGGAGTGCCCTTGTAGTTATTTTATGACATATTCTACGACAAAACAATAATAATATCTTGTTAAAGATGACCAACTGTTTTCGTTTTACTCACCCGTCGAGTGTTCAACAAAAGAAAAGTAATAAAACTTTAACTCACATCCATATATCACTACGTTAAAAAAATTCAACCTTCGTGATACATAATTATGATCAAATAATGCGAACTTAGTCTATTCATCAAAGCGTAAACTTCAGAATCCGTTTAGTTCATTGTGTTTACTGTATAGGTTTAGCTTATGGATGTAGAATGTTTACGTTTATGAGGCCAATCAACATTTTATTTACACTTGAGTAGGCCACATAGATTGTTTTAGATGCCTGGAACAGTGGTTTCCAAACCATTTCATTTTCATAACACATGTTTTGTAAAATTCCGGAATTGGACTTGCGGCCCAGGATAAATTCAATGCTAAAGCCATTTGAACACTTTAGCAAAACAAATTCTCAAGCTGCTAAAAGTAATTCTCACTTTTACACTGCAGCTTTTTGGATTTCAATTCACCTAAATACAATTTGCTTGATTACGCATATCAACAACCTATAAGAGCGGTGACATTACAGACAAAACTAACATATGAAATTATGCGTAAACAATTGTTACTTGTGATAAAAAAAAAAAAACTTGATTAACACGCAAGTAAGATTGTAAATACATGACCTCTTGAAGGTCAACGAAAATCGTCAGCCATTTAAGAACCAAAAACTTCAGTTTGAAAAAAGCTGGCCTAGAGTGTGAGTTGCGTAGCGTGCGGTACCATGGTCTTTAGGGCGCATGTGGCCCGCGGCTTCAAGGCATGAAAATTGGCCCTGAACAAATTTTGAGCAGGAGACCCCTGGTTTAGGCAATGACTTCAATTCTAAAGCGGTTTCGACGGAATTTTTTAAAAAGCGCAGTTATGTTTTTAAATAAGTTACAAAACGATAAGTTTTACAAAATCCGGTCATTTTAATATTGTGTTGATAGCTTTTAAGACGCGTTGATGAAAAGAACTGTGAAAACTACTGTAGGTTAGGTTAGGCTAAATTTTGGAAATGGAGAGGGTTTTTGAAAATTATTTCCGGACACAAATCATGTCCAGGAATTCCGGACGTCAGGTATAACCCTGCAATACATAACATCCAATTATGTTGTGTGACAAGCTGCCGATGAAAACAACGAGTTTGCATGTTTTTTTCGCACATCAGTACACAGGGCAACGTGATTGCTAATATTTGCGTTGTATGATATCGATGGTAGCCCGTGTAAACAGGCAACACCACGCAATGCCGGCGTGTTGCCTACGGCACGATTGTACAAGTACCTTCCTGTCTAGCGTTCGAACAATTTCAGTGCTGCGCTAAATCCCACAGAAAAATAATGTTGGACCTAAATGTTGCGTTACAAATCGGTTTGGTATCAAGTCTGTGCTTAGCATTTTCAGATATTGCAGCGACTAGACTTTTCAGGAATTCCAGTATCTACGCAAGTTTACCATATAGCCTGCAGGGCACTTTGAAAAGCAGGTTTGGGAATGAACTAATTGTGTTGTGAATTATACCCTAGTGTTGGTAGTTGACGGTTTCTAACTCTGTTGATCATGATAACTTACGTACCTAAGTGAACAAAGTTTGCACAAGATGGTAATATTTTGTACACTAAAGCCCTTTTTTACAATCGGACACAGGTTAACTGCATGCGCATATTCTGCGTTTGCAAGTGTTCTATGCATCTATACGATGGGAACCGACGAAAACATTCACAAGGACCATTTACGGTAACACAGTTCTGTGCCGTAAATTCTTTACATTTTTAAAACATGCGTTGCAGGGGATATTCAAGACTTGCAGAAGTCAACCTGATTGCTGCTCTCGGATATTTATTTGCAGGTACGATTTTACTTGACCCGATCCTTAATTATCTGAGGAGGGGTGAATTGGGGTTAAAGTATTTTACAAAACGAAAAAAAAAGTATTTTACAAATTGTTGCGTGGCAATTTATGCTATTTTACGTTATATGGAATTGGCTCAACAGTTAAAGGCGATGATTACATCACATCAAACTTATCATCAGAAAAAAACATTTCAAAAAGAAACATAAGTTATGATACGTAAAATTGTGGTGATTATTGACGAAGTTTACCAGAAGCTCTGAAAACAACAAGACCTATTGTCTAGCTGTGTAGTCATAATTTGTTTTGTAGTCATAATTTTTTTGGTTAAGTATCTTGTTCCATACAGATTTGCATTTGATGAATCGCGAGGATCCGAAATGGAATGATGTTTTGATACGTGTTCATCATATTGTTGTAATATGGGTGATAACAGTGGCTTTGGTGAGGCATTTACTGTTATAGTTTTACTATCGGTTGAGACCATTTTACTTGTTACAGGCCTACGAATCATGCTGTTATTTTGTTATTTATTGTTTGATGGCAGAAATTTCCACTCCATTTTTGATAAATCGGTAAGGAAGCTATAGAGTAAAGTTAATTATTCACTATGTGACAAAGTTATCTATTGTTTGGGGCTGTAATTTATGTAACGTATTTTATGAGAGAGAATTGTGAGTACCTATATGCACGTTTATATTATAGAATTTAGGCAGTTTGTTTAAAAGAATGCTGGTGTCAATTTCCATTTTTTATTTTAGAAAATCTAAACCTAAAGTCCTTTCTTGTTTGTACCTTTTCAGTATCATTATGAAACATCTTAACCTTGGCAGCGAGCTTTTGCGTTTTGTGAATGTAATAATGCTCATTACCATCTTTCCACTATGTCGGATTGTTCCCATTCCTTTTTATTTTTGGCAAGTGAGCGTCGAGTTTGGAAGGCCTGACTTCAGGTAAAAAAATCCATGGTTTCGCTTTGTAAATATACATAGCGTGCTGAACAAAGTTCCTTGGGTAATGAGTAATCGTACAAACTTGACTACCACACTCAAGGACCAACTCACTAACATGACTTTTAGGTTAAGCTACTTCGTCATTTTCTCGTGGATATTCGGTCCAGTCATCTTGGATTTGATCAACATTTGGTGGTACAGTCTGATGATAAAAGCCACAATATCTGTGTTTACCCAAAAGCAGAAACCAAACGATCAATACACTTGAAAACACGTGATTTTTGTTTCATTAGGGTTTTTTTTCTTCTTCAGACAAAACTTATCCTATTCAATCTTGTAGTCAACTGTAGATTCTTAGAACTGTGCTGTTGTGATAGTGTTACATGTGTAGCTATTGTTTCTGTGTTTTACTGTTGTTCGCACAGAAGTTAAAAATTAAACTTTTAAATGTTTGACGAGTTTCATTAGGTTTTTTTTATTGCCATATGTAAGCGTTGACTTATAGGCTGGGTTATGAGTCAATGTAGTAATTAAACTTTTATAGCAGCAGCAGGTCGAATGATGTTTTAGCATAACTAACAATCCCAAACGAAAACTATAAGTTAAAAACTCTATAACGTATAACAGTAACCTGGGCCAATATTTAATTTTGGGATATATAAGTTTCATACAAATTTAAAAGAGAAAGTGTAATAGTAACGAGTGGAAACCAACGCAGAAGTATCACCAGATTACCATCCATCAGTTCATTCATTCTCCTGGAACCGCTTTGTCAAAAATACAATCGATGTAAAGCAGGGCTTCTCAACCTTTTAACGATCTCGTACCACTTGGGCGCTCCGTACTGCCACGCGTACCAACAAAAGTAAATACAAAATAGACAAACCTACAAATGTGATAGTCTAAAGTTGGTAACAAAATGGTAGTTTCAAATTTTTCAAAATTTGTTTCTTGCATTTCCGATCTATTTTTAGCTTACAACTAGTGATGCACCGAAGTTTCGGTTGGCCGAAACATTTCGGCCGAATACGCTGTTTTTCGATGTTTCGGTTTCTTTTTTGAAAATTCGGCCGAAACCGAACTTTTTGATTGCATGGAATTAATACCCAAATTTTCATTTTCGCCAATACGAAACATCACAAATACTTGCCACATTGTCTGCGAAAAGTTACAAGTTTAGTGAAGCTTTCGCATTGTGAAAGTGATTTTGGTTGTCATAACTGAGTTCACTTGCATCAACAACACAAGGTTCAGTTAAAAACACCCATAAGAAATGCGGTTTTAGGTTCGGCCTGATTCGGCCGAAATTATTCGGCCTCGTGGCCGAATATTCGGTTTCGGCCCGAACCTTTTTAGGCGGGTTCGGTGCATCACTACTTAGGCCTACAACTAACATAATTTATTGCTATTTGTAACTTAAGCTATAAAACAGTAGGTGATATCTATCAAGAGCCATCATTTGACATAATAACGCCCAGTGTCCTACAGCGTTTTGTACGCATAGGCGCCGAGTTTTACAAAAATGCAAGGTGGCGGATCTGAAGTATGACGTCACTGATGCGTGCAACCACAAGAGCTCAAAATTCGAAGCCCAACAAGTTTCCTATAGAATACAACGTTTGTCACAATTGGAAAAAAATACGTGTTGAAACAATATTATAACTTAGTAATATTTATTTATATTTTGAAATAATTGTTTGAAATAATATTTATTGTGGGAACATGATGCTGTAACGTTTATTAGAATTTTAACGGCGTTTAAAAAAAGTTTCGTCAAGTAATTGCTGCTTAGCATCACCTGACGTAACCATTTATCACAACACATTCGCATTGTACACAATAATGGCCAAACATACACTGGCAAACAAATGTGTGTTTGGCGTCATAAACAATACACTAACCCAGGGGCGGGCAACATACGGCCCGCGGGCCGGACCTGGCCCGCGACGGGATTTTGAGCGGCCCGCAGACAGTTTCTGGTCTTACATGATAATGTGGCCCGCGGCCACAGTCTGCCGCAATCCCCCACTACTTGTTTACTACGTCAAAATATAGTTGTAACGGACAGTAACGCTACCCAATAGCAAAAAAAAACTTTCCCGCCGTTGTTACCATTGCACGATACATCCATTGTTACGACATAACTGCCAACCTTGTGTGTGGCCTGCTTTCACGGTTTCCTTTGTTTCCACACGTGTAGCCTAGTTAGTATTTCTGCAGTATCTAAGTCTGTGGTTTATGCATTAAATTTGCTGTGGCGAATAATTTTATGTTATAGTTAGATTGTTTGGACTGTATTGTAATTGTGACGTTCTTGATTGTATTTGGTTTAAGTGGTCAAAAATCCGCTTTGAATCACTGGATAAATACGCGATTAATGTATCGATTCAGGAATACGGCCCGCCAAGTACTTCATTTTCCTATATCAGGCCCGCCGACTGGAGAAGTTGCCCGCCCCTGCACTAACCCAAACAGGTGGTAGTTTTCAGTAACGTTTTGATGCTATTTCGTCAGCACGCTAGTTTAAAAGCATTTTTTTCTTAATTTTCTTTAGATTTTACGATACCGCTATAAACAAACCAAAATTTCCACAGTGGCCGCCACCGTGCTTTACAAGACCAAGGTGGCGGCGCCACCCCGCCACCGCCTACTCGGCGCCTATGGTTGTACGGCTTTTCAAAGCAACTGTGCTTCTTGTTGACAATTTACATGACCTGTATTTTGAAGATCGTAATGATACGAAACAACAGGAATAGTTACGTAACAACAAGAACAGGTTTCGGGGAATTTTTTTCTGAACAAACCAAGAAGATAAATAAAATAGCAAGTTGTGAATCCAGGTTTTTGTGAACAAAACGGAAGCTACTCGCGTACCACCTGAAAAACCTTCGCGTACCACAGGTTGGGAACCCCTGATGTAAAGCCTATCCCAAGGGGCTATAGACCAGTGCAGTGTTTTTAAGGTGTTTTGGGGGACCGAAACGGTCTATGTTTATAGAGATCAGTGATCAGGCCCCACAAAACATTTTTTGTATGTAATGAGTAGGGCAAATATTTTTTGACTTGTCAAAAAAAGTCAACATTTTTAGAATAGGTCAAAAATTGTCAAAATTGTTTACAAAGTCAAAATTTTTTACAAAGTTAAAATTGTTTACAAACTGCATTGTCGTGGTGTTGTAGAGGTTGCACTGCCAGCAAACTATTCGTTTTACACCTTGTAGCCTACTTTATACTGTTGTAATTGGCCCATTGCCCCAATTATTGCGAATCATAAACCATCAAGTGAGTGAAACAATTAGGTGGATATGGCGTGATGCTCAACACACCTCAAAACGTGCAAAAGTTTGGTAGGTCCCAAGTAATTTTACGGCAGCTGCAGGTTAGGTGCAGCTCTTGCTTTGGTTTTGCTTGAGATACTTCATGTATCTTTCGTTCATACAAATGTATTGAATAATTTTCGTTGTGTCTTAGCTGCAGTTTTTTGGCAGTGATTTTTAATTAGCTCATTCCCTTTTCAGAATAGGCTAGGTCTATGTTCAGATTTTTGCCCTTCTGTTGTTAGACTTTTGCACATTCTTTCGCTCTAGTTAGATTAGCCTAGTCCAGTGGTTCTTAACCTTTTTATAACGGCCGAACCCCTACGATATTCTTCAGCCTTTGGTCGAACCCCAAAGTTACATCCTAGGTTTTTGCCCCATTTTCTTTGGTAGGTCATAATTAGTTTTTGTTCAAACGTAGTGGCAACAATTACTGTTTGTCATTTTGTTAAATTCTGACATAATAGTACAAGCAACTTGTTCATGATTGCTTTAATTCCGGCAATTTTTGTTTTTACCAAAATGAAGCATTGTATTTTTAGCATCTGTACACAAACATGAAAAAGATGAAGAAATAAGTTTTTGCTGCCAACAAAATTTCGTTGCTTTCTGCTTGCGAACAATGCTCTTTGTTACGTCAAAAAAGATAATTAAAACCTTAGTGCAGGGGTGCACAACCATTTTGCTAGGAGGGCCGCATCGCAGATTCTTATTTCACCAACGGCCGCCATTTACCGGCTAATTTTTATTTTAAAATGCTTGGTTGATATTATGTATTTACCATCTAATGGCGCCCAAACAGCCCAGATTAGTTTCTAGCTCGGTACACAGATTGAGCTGCACAGCGAGGAGATCAGTCTTAAGTATTTATGATGTCATAATCTATATTGTGATGCTTGTGGTACCTGTTTTGTTCGCATTGTTGGCACACAATAGGCGTACAAAAAGTCTGATACATATGGTTATTAGGCTGGTAATACTCTTTTTAGTACCACAAAAGCTGTTTCGAGATGTTTAAAACAGCCCTGCCTAAGTTTAACCTTCCAGTGTTTTGATATCTGGCAAATACAAATTGCCATTTTTAGCGACTATAGACCCTAAAGTCAAAAACGAGTATTTGTATTGCACTTCAAAAAGACCTTCGTCGAACCCCTGATCCGGCGTTGCCGAACCCCTGGGGTTCGATCGAACCCCTGTTAAGAACCACTGGCCTAGCCATATTTTAACTTTTTGAACGATAATGCGTAATTTAACTACTTGAATTCTTCATAGGTCAAAATTTTGTCAAAAAAAAGTTTTTTTTAAGGTCAAAATTTGTCAAAATTTTGTAGGTCAAAATTTTTCGTTTTTTAGGTCAAAAAATAATTGTCCTAGTAATGAGAGATGTCTATGCCGCCAAACAATTTCATGCATGAATGAGTCCAAAACAGAAACATGTCATTTTCATCAAAAGTTGAAATGTGGCAACGTTAGATATTGTGTTGTATGGCATGACTATGTGGTGTAGGGTCGGATGTCACATTATGTGTTGAAACCATTAATCAATAATGAAACATTCTTGTTTCGTTGTGTTGTATCCGTTTTAACGTTTGATTTAGTTGTCGAGTAGTGTGTTGTCGTTGTAGGCTGTAGCAGTCTTTTATTATTATTCTTACATCTTTTATTGCCTAAATAACTTAATTTTATATTTATTTTATTTCTTGCTTAGAACTGAGGATGCCATTATATCGGCGAAATCGATATTATTTGTTTACAATACATTGCTACACAAAAAACACAGATTGATTTAGGTGTACTGAAAGCTTCAGTTTACTAAGTTACAATAATGAAACATGTTTGATTTGTTTTGAAGTTGTTAGAAATAAGAGATGAATAAAAAAACGATATGAGCGTCATGCCATGTTATTTTTATTGTAACAAATCATTTTTTTTATGTTCATAGCGATGTTAATTTAAAATATATATTTTTTACTACAATTACAGACCTATAAAGGTCTATAGACATTTTTTTCTGTATGCCATAAACATTGTCACCGATTTACAAACGACTGCACATGCAGTGTACAATAAACTTATTTTTTTGTTTTAACCACAGCATCTGATCTCCAGCTCAATATTGCTAAAAAGCACCATGTTGTTTTTGGTGTGTACTGTTATGCTGTTTAGTCCAACAATGGGACAATTGGTACCCGGCATGTATTGTGGTGAAAGAAACTGCTATGATGTTTTAGAAGTTGATGGCCATGCTACTCGTTCGGAAATAGCCAAAGCTTATCGCAAAATGGCTCGTGAATTCCACCCTGACTATTTAAAAAGTAGAGGTGCCTCGGAAAATGAAATAGAAGAGGGCGTTAAACAGTTTCATCTGATAGCAACTGCCTATGAAACTTTAAAAGAGACCCATACAAGGGATGAATATGACTATTATCTTGCTCACCCAGAAGAGTATTACTACAATTACTACAGATACTACAAACAAAAAATGCCAAATGTTGATGTGCGTGTTGTCCTGGGTGGTACAATCACTGCTATTTCAATATTTCAGTACATTAGTTGGATGACTTCATACAACACAGCTATAAACTATATGGCTCAAAATTCAAAATACAGAAATGCTGCAAAAGAAGAGGCAAAATCAAGAGGATTGTGGCTTGAAAAAAGGTATAAAGGAATCATTTTTGAAAAATACTAAAAGTTCTTTATGTTTAATTAGGTAATTTTCAATCCTACAACTTGTTTGCAGTGAACAAAGAAAACAGATGCGGTATAAAACAAGAGAAGCAATAAAAGAAGACGAGGACAAATTGATAAAGAAGATAATTGAGGAAAAAATGGACATTCGTGGTGGATACCAAAAACCGGCTTACACTGATGTGTTATGGGTACAGATTGTACTGCTACCCTATTACCTTTTCAAGTGATTATTTAAAGTCAATTAATATCCATTTGGATGTTCGGTCTTCACTAAGTAGCTGATATTTTAGATTTTTTTGGTTTCATATCCGATGGTTCATGGATTACACAATTCAGAAAAAGGAATTCACAGATGATGATAAAGTTTATCTAATATGCAGAAATATGAAGATTAGACCATTGCAGTGGGAACTGTACAGTGACAAGAATAAACATGAGTTTATGGATAAACAACTTTGGATAAAGAGTAATGCAGTGGTAAGTTTGAGTAGAATTGCATTATATGAGTTCCAAATATGGTAAGTGCTCATTTACACTTTCCCAACTAAAACTAAGTTGCAGTGACGCTCAACTATGGCAACGGAGCAGTATTTTCTCTCTTTTGTTGCCGAATTGAAAAAAGTGCTACTCTCAGCGCAATACATGACGTCATGCTTCCTAACTGTCGTTGCTATGGTGCAATCGCCCAAGTGTGTTGAAGAAACATAAGCAACGCACACACACTCTTTAATTGGCGCACACGCCGCAGTTCGTTTCATTTGTGCTTTCTCTTGTAGTCAGGTTTATTTGAAAAGATATGTTACATCGCATCGTAGCCAAGGGACCCAACATTTAAATTTAGGAACTTCCCTATGACGACAGTTTATGGCGTTTTAGTCTTGTTTTGGGTAGTTTCCCTTATAAAGGCATCTCGCTTAATATACACGTAAAATTGTTTCTGACCTATTTCGTTTTGTAGTTCAAACCAACGCGTTAAGCGGCAAAGCGCTGTGCATATTTGTAAGCAAGCCCAAACCCGAAAGTACACGACTGAAACCTGGTCAAACTTCCAACTTCGGCGCATTCTACAGCGCAAGGGTGCAAAGGCGAGCTGCATCAGTAACCCGTTATTCAATTGACAAAAAGAATAATTCATTTTAGCAAACCTTTAAAGACTCAGATTGTGGCGCTACTTTCTAGCTTACTCAGCAAAACTGCAGCTGCAAGATTAGCGTGACTGTCACGTGATCAACGTGTGATCGTTGCTTCAAAAATTTAAACCAGCAACAAATACTAGAGGAATAAATGCCTTTCTTAATCGTTGATCCACCTGATAAGTTGCGCAAGGTCACGAATAGACGACATAAAATATGTCAGTCGTTGGCACGTTCCCAATTACGTGAATCTAAACAACATAGTGTGATTACTTGCCAGCTAACATTTTTTACAACCATTACGTGTTTTACATTTAACATTTTTCAAATTTCAATACAGTTTAATACTTCGAATTTGGTGCAGTTCTCACATAGTAAGAAATTACAATCAGCGTCTTTGCCGGAACACCAGTTTCGTAATTTTAACGTGTTGGACTCTTTTAAACGCTTGTTATATCACTATTGGCCATTAGATAAGCCAACAATAAAGGAACAATGTGCACGGCTTTGAGATAACGATTCCTAGTTATCGCACAGCGGTAAACTGAACGCCGATTTAATCTCCTAATAACTTTTCAAAAATATTTTATGGCCGAGACGTTTCATTTTCAACGTTAGATGCGTTATTTGGTGTAGAATGCAAACATGCATCTACGTTTTTTTCGCGTACATTACCTCCGGAGGATTTTACTATCATATCGTCGTCTTTTATTCGAAAAACTCGGTCTGTTTGACTTTCACATAGAGATCATCAATCCGGTTAATCGCATATTTCGTTGAAAATCGATGCGAATATCCGGTTTATGCGATAAACCGGTATGCGATTAACCGGACGATTTTCTTAACAAACGATGGGCGACGGTTTGGGATTTTGGATTGCGATGCAATTAAACGGATTATGCGATTAACCGGTATGCGATTAACCGGATTCGTCTGTATCAACAGTACATATATATACCAGATTTTGCAGAGCTGAATTAAAAATTAAAATTAATGTGGCAGAAATTAAAAGCAATTTCTTTTTTATCTAAGAGATCTCAAAATTTAAAATGTTAGTTATTCATTCTTGTATGAAAACCTTTAATGAGTCACTTGGATATCTTAACTGATTTGTTTTCTTTTCAAGACTTACATGGCTGAAAAGGCTGAAGAAGCAAAAATAAAAATGGCAGAGGACCCAAAGATGAAGAGATACAGACGGTGGATGAATAAAGGGGGGCCAGGAAGAATGACATTTGAAGAGGGTTAAACACCCCAAAGAACATTAAACAGCATTCTCAGTGCAATACGCAGTTAATTTCGTGTGACTTAACACTTCTTTCAAATGTGAAAGAACAAGTGTCTGTTTCACATTGTGATTAACACAGACATATTGCACACTTATCATTCTGTTTAGGGGTGCTAGATGAAAGTACAGTAAAATTCCATGCGACAAAAACCTGCCAGAAGTTAAAGCTATGCAGCATTTACAAAACTGCTGCCATTTGTGGTATTTTCATCGCTTTCTGTTCACATCGATGCAATAATGTATTTATTTGTGTTTAGACACAACCAACTGCAAAGTCTGTCGAAATAGTGAAATGCTCTTTCAAAGTGTCATTCAAGTAGTCGTATATTGCAAATGCTTTTAGTAAGAAATTCGAATAAATTGAATTATTTATGGAACGGAACAATGCATTACTTGTTAAAGGCGTCGTTTTTAACAGAAGAATACTTAATTCATCATTCACAAATTTTAATGTTTGCTGTAGAAAACTTTTATCGTCAGACTTGCAGTCCAATCAGCAGTATGGGGCAAACAGGATTGCCTTTCAGACTGCAATGTATGATAAAATATGTTTGAAAGGACAGTTGTCTACAACATTTTTTGTTGCAGCGTATCAATTTGTACAGAAATGTTTACATAAAACTTATAGATTTCTGTATATTAGGTCGTTAAGCCCGGAATTTCCGCGAAGCAAAGTCTAAAATCAGACAACCTTCGATTTCGAACAATGCAGAACATAAATCGTGCCTGCTTTCAGCCCACTTGACAACCTTGGCAAGTATTTTCCCAGGGTCGTTTTTGACACGGAGTCGAAAATAACGACAACCGAAAAATTAAGCCGCCAAGTTGGCCGAGTGGTTAGCGCAAGCCGCAACCGCCTTGTGACAAGGTCATATGTTCTAATCCCATCTCGGTTGCTTGTGTTTTTTTTTTGTTTTTGTTTTCTTCACGGGGTTCGAACCCAGGAACCTCCCGGGGACGAATCCCGATCAGGCGGTTGCTTGTGTTTCCCTGAGCAAGAAACTTAAGCGGCATTGCTCCAACCCAGTGGTTCCCGATAGGTTGTACTAAATTGGAGTCACTAACTGCCTTAACCAATAAAATAAAAATGAAACAATTAAACAAACAAACAAAGTTTCTAGACGAACGAAACAAACGTTTTCGAATAAATCCTTCCATTCATACGAGCCATGACATATCACATGTCATATTTTTGCCAGAAACAATCTGTTCCAGCCACTCCTTGTTCGTATAAAATACTTCGTGCAGTTTACTTCTAGCAGGGATTTGACTTGTAATTGTTGATGTCAAAAAGAAGGACAAATTTTAGAAATAAGGACGGTATGGCAACCCTGCATATAACTAAACCTCGCGTTATATAATGTACACTCGCGGTCATATTTTTTATCAAATGGACGTCGAATGGTAAACTTGCTTCGGTTCCTCAAAAGTGCTTACGTCATAGTGTCGACTGTCACAGTCTTGTCTCGAATGATTTTTGTGTGTGAGCGACAGCTGTTTTGGTCGTTGTTTAAATCTGAAAACAAAGGCGAAAAATTGTTATTTGTCACACGCCTATGATGTTACAGTTACGCTAAGTACAAACAAACGAGCGGATTTTTGTTGTGGCTTAGGCACAGAATACAAAAGTTTGTTTAAGCTGTAGGTTTTTGTGTGGTGGTGTTGAAGAACTTGAAACTAAATGAGGAAATATGACAGCAAATTGCTATCTTACAACCGAGAGTTGTTTGTATCAAACCAGAACAAAGATGAATTTATAACGACATTATAACAAGTGGTGGTTGTTTTATTTTCAACCACAATTAATACAGATGTTTGTACTTGTGCCATATTGAATGTAAATGTAGCTTTTCTGATACAGATCTGTTCAGTTGTCAAAGTTTGTGAAAATTGTATGTACAAATCCCTGTGATTGCATGTACACATTCATCACCAAAATATTTTCCCCACCATTTGGCATTTAAAGGCCAAAATGGACAGAAATGAAATCCTAGCAAACTTTCAGGTAAACAATGAAGTACTGCTTTGTGTAAGATTCTGTAGTTCTGTCACTAAAAAAACTGTTGATCAGATTTTGTTATCTATTTATGTGTTTATTTTATGATTTATGTACATCCTATATCACATTTTACTTTCCACTTTGTAGGCATGTACAGGAATTGATGATATTGGAGAGTGTATGGTTATTCTTGAACAATGTGATTGGAATTTTCATAATGCAGTCACTGCTGCCTTGGCCGACAATCATTTGCAAGGAAATTCTTCCCAATCTGGGTAGGTATTTTTACCTGATCAAGCATTGCACAATAAAAATCCTTAAATTTCAATTTATACTGCCCATTCAGGGTTCAAACGGAGGGAAGGACAGGAAAAATGTTGACCTTTTCCTGTACTTTGGGTGGAACGACAAAAGATATTACCCTCGATGACTCCAATACTGTTGGTATGTATAAAAACAAGTTTTTACTTATTTGTGCTGATTTGTTGTATATATATATGTTTTTCACACAGGTGATCTAAAGCAAATTGCCTCAATTGAACTTGGTATAACCCCAAGTGAAACTGAATTTGAAAAATGGCCAGCTGTATCACATGTGTTACGACCAAATAATAACACAGTGCTTGCCACTATGGGTTTGCCCCACTTTAATAAATTGACTGTGAAAATGACTCCATTACCTGGTGTCACCATAGCAGAGGACACTGGAAACAGCAGTGTACCATTGGAACTTCCCTGCTCTATTTTTAATGAGTAAGTATTTAAATAATTTTAAGGTGTAAGCAGTAACCATTGTGCACATGGTTGGATGGTTGTTTTCAGCAAAAAGATTTTAATGTGCAGAAATGTAACACCTTCAAATGATATTGTTGACTTGACCCGAACATACAAATTGAAGATTTCAAATGTTGAAGACCAACAGATTCACATTATTGACTGTGAAGGTTCAAAAACTTTAAAAGAGTTCAAAGAAGATGCAGCTGCTGTCACAAGAATCCCCTTAGATCAGCAAGAGTGGAGAGGCTTTCCAAAAGGAGACTTTGTTGACAATGACGTGAGTAACAAACTAATTGTGGGTTCATATAGTTATTTGTTGCATAAATAATTCCCATTGTTTGATAACAATGGCCTAATGGTCCATGTGGCCACATTTGTGTATACAAGTGCAGTGGTGGTTAAAAAGTTTATGTAAAATGAAACAAAAAATAATAAAGAGGCAAGAAAGTAACAGCAGCATGAGGGGTAGTGGAGAAAAGGCAGACCAGCAAAAAAACAAAGCTAATAGATTGTCATACAAGAGACCTTCTGGGTTAGACAAGGGGTTACATAAGAAGTGTCGGTACAGCCACCGTCTTCAATTACTGGCAAGAACAGGATTAAGTAAGTAAATTATTGTTATGAAACATTATTAAATTATATGAAGTCAAAAGGGTTCAGAACATTGGCTTTTTGCTTTCAAGCATTTCTTGTTAAAGAGACCAATCCAAATTGTTTCTTAGTATCTTCAACACTTTAATATGTTTGTTTTTGTTCTTTTTCCCACCCTATTCCAATCACCCCAATTCAGGCTACCCTTTCTAGCCTAAATCTTGAGTTACCTGTTCATTCTCTGCATATTAACCGAAAGCACAGTAAAACCATTCCCCCACACCTTAACCCCTTTGCGGTACTGGCCGGAGCCAACAACTTTCCTATTCATCACAACAATGGCTCGAGTTCCACGTTGCCTCAACCTATGGTAATTTCGAGCAGTGATGATGAAGAACCTGTGGAGACATTTGGAGATGATATATTTAATGATGCTAATGTAGGAGTAAAAAGAACAATTAGTTTAAGTAAGTTTTATCTGTAACTCCTTTTGATTGTTGAGTTGATATGACGGGCCCTGCAACACAATTACATTTATTTGTGCTCATCATTTTGTTGTTGTTTTGTAGTATTGTTGTTTACAGATGTAATGTGATGTTAAAAAACAATAACAAAACCGCATGCATTTTTTTGTACAACTTTTAGTTTATTAACTCAGCTTATCAGTCATTTTCCTATCTATTTTTTTAGTGCCTGAAAGAGCAACAGATGAAGTAATTGCACAGCAACAGTTCAAATCAGAATTTTTATCGAGGTATGCTGAAGGCCCCGACTTTTACCTTGACACACTGACTGCTGCTGTTCAAAAAGCGTTTGGATGTGAAGCACGGAAACGAAAGCTTTTAGGCAAGTTTACATTTTGTTCCTCAAAGGATTTGAAAATATTGTATTAACACAATTGTATGCAACATAAAGCAATGAAATACATATTGTTGAGATTTTAATTGTTATTGTTTCTTCTCAGTGACAAAATAAAGGCTCACTTACATAAGGTTATTACAATATGTTGTGAGGTAGCAAAAACAATCCTAGCCAATTCTTATAAAAACAGGCTGTCAAATATGTCACTGTATTGTGACATCTGGATGTTAGTGTCTCCTAATTAAAAATGCAGTGTATTTTACTGTATAAATACAATTACTGTCACTGTTTTCTGAGAAAATCCACTAATGATGGTGAATATAACTTACATTAGATCACCTAGCTCAGAGATGGCGAACCACTGACCCGCGGGTCACAAAGTGACCCACCACGTGAATTCTAGTGACCCACTTGTAGTTTTAAAAATTTATACTGATTACTATAGGTAGGGTTACCAGATTTCCAAGATTAAAAAGCAACACAACAGTTAACTTAACGCTCTTTGCCACATTGCCTATTGTCTTAAAATACCGATTGTTGAGTCAATTGTGAGGCAACAGATGTGCTTATTTAAACGTAAAACTTGAAACGATTTGTTGTACCTTTGTTGACGCTGTTCGGTTCCACATATTCATGCGAATCCTTGTTTTCACGCATGAATTTCATACAACCATGTGCCAGGAATCGTCTCAGCTCAGATATGACTGCTGCGTGTATTAAACTGAAAACTACCTAAGATTGAAGAAAAGATGCAACAACAAGCATCTTAGCATTGACATTGACATACAATAAAATATGTGACCCACTTCGTTTTCTTTCCGAATTTTGATGTCATGTTTGACCCATTCAACTAAAAAGGTTCGCCATCCCTGACCTAGCTAATATA
Organism: Phallusia mammillata; assembly: GCF_965637545.1. Classification (NCBI taxonomy): domain Eukaryota; kingdom Metazoa; phylum Chordata; class Ascidiacea; order Phlebobranchia; family Ascidiidae; genus Phallusia; species Phallusia mammillata. The sequence goes on from NC_137255.1 coordinate 16,556,445, forward strand.
TCTGGGGTTATTTCCCTCTTGCACCATTTGTGACCTAAAGCCAGAGGCCCAAAGTAAATGCTGTATGATGCAGCTAACCTAAGGCAGGGGTCCGCAAATAGGGGGTCGCGACCCAAATTTGGGTCGCCAGACCTTCCAGTCTAGGTCGCGAAATATTTTCAATTTCCCAAGAATATAAGCATCGCATCTACAGTATTAATAAATTTCGGCTTTTTTTCAACCTTTTAATTGTCATTGCATTGTTACATATGACTACGTAACTGTTACATACAGCTATATAACAATGCAATAAGTTAAGCGCACCTGTGCAGGCAGTCATGCATTTTCTGATTAGCTGTGTTCTCAACACAGAGCCCACAGTTTTCATTTTTTAGAATAAATACGTTCGTTTACCTACTGTTTTATGTGAAAATAGCAATTTACAATAGCATAATATAGTCTTAACGTTGATATTTTGTTGCTTAGTATTTTCCTCAAACTTACACGCTAACAATATGCTTGGGTCGCGAGAACTTAGAGCAATTTTTTTAGGGTCGCGCCTAAAAGTATTTGCGGACCCATGGCCTAAGGTAAAAGGTTATTATTCAATTTTTCTCAATTGAACTGCATCCTCAGGCCTAGTGTAAGTTTCAAATTAAGTTTGTGCCAATGTCAAAAATGCTGTTGGAATTGGGCCAAGATTAAATTATGTAAATGTTTTTTGCTCCCGAAAAATGTTTAAAATGCCACCAGCAATCAGAATGACATTACTTTAAGTAAAGTTTTTGCCAGAAAGGGAACTTAATTCATAGGTTCTCAACACTTTGTCCATTGTTGTTAATCATTCCAGCTGTTTATCTTCACCATGACGGAAGTATTCAAAGTAACGTCTTCTGCAGTCAGCTGCTCGCCAACCAATCAATTATCGAGTATTTGAATGCCCATTTTATCACCTGGGCATGGGATGTCACTTCAAGCTTCAACAAAGAAACGTAATTTCTACCTGTTTATGCAAAATGTTAATTAAATCGCAAATTATGATACTTGCACAGTTTTTAACTCGTTGGCTCTTATCCGTAGTCTTTTCATTTCGCCCTGTTTAGAATTTTTTGTCCAATGCAATCCAATTAAATATTTTTAAGTTTACTAAACGTTTAAGTACTTTAGAGCACATTTTTAAAAAAGTTCCAACAAATCTATTTAGCACATTTATTGCAAATGGTTTCTTCAATCTTTTTTGACCACACTTTTTGTATCAGCTTGTACATTTTACAAATGCGATCTATATTGTCAGGTTTTTACGTTCGTGTCAACGTTACCTGGGTTCGGGTGTTGCTGACACCGTGCGGCGGATGAAAAAAGATCATTTCCCGATGTTGGTTCTCGCTCAAGGCAAGGGTCGTTCCTGCGATGTAACCGCTATCATTCAAGGTGAGTTTGATTTAAAAAAATTTTTGAATTGACACTCCCAATTACATAAACCACAACGCCGTGTTTACCCTTGAATGATGAACTTCACCACAACAGTCACATGTGTATGTGTGCACAGGGATTTGCCAGAAAGTTTGTGTTCAAGCTTTCTACTAACCTTTTTGTCCTCAGGTATTTTAAAAATTTTCACACCATATTATTAACGTTACTTACTTGCATATACATGTGTAGGTGAATGGTATATAAATAGTAAATTATTAGGTACAATGTAGAAAATATACAATTGCAACATATGAGAAAGCCACTCTTCAAGTTTAAGAAATATTAGGGTCGCATCAAAAAGTTTGGAAACCAAGTCAAGTCTTTCAGCGTGTACTATCAAGTTTCTTTGATAGATACCTAAATATTTCTTTGATAGATTTTTAAAGTGGGTCGTACCACAAGATCGATACTTAAATCTAAATTGTGCTGTGACGTTGTTTGAAAGCACACGGATGTGATGTGTGACGTGTTCAGGTTTTTTTTAAGGTTTGGTTTGGCTGACCGCTAAGTAGTTTTAAGAGACCGCAAGTGTTTCATTTAAATACCAAAAAATAGCCATATTTGCTTATTTGCTTGCAAGTCCAAATTTTGGGAAACCGCTGGAGAAATTTGGACTGGACGTGTTTGTCATTGCCAATTTGCGTTAAAGTTGTTTGTAAACCTGCCCAGATTGCCTGCTAAATGATAATGCTTCAGTAAACTGTCGTTGATTATTCGTTCATCTTTTTTCTAGGTAATTCTGAACTAGGCGAGTTGATGGCGAGGATGATAAAAGCTGTTGAAGATGCGGAGACACAACGAGAGCAGGACATACGTGAAGAGGTTAGTACATAGGAAATCGTCTAGTCCCAGTAGTAGACGATGTAAAGATTTCTTTTTGTAAACAATCGACCGATTATTAAATGTGGTGAATCCGATATTCGTTCTATATTTGCTGTTGAACGAGATTACTGTGTTCTCGAAAGGGACCGTCTGTTTCTGCTTTTTTGTTTTTTTCAAAAATACCGTTACTCCTTCAGGACGCGCGAAAAGCAAGGGAGCACATCAAACGAGAACAGGAAGAGGCCTACAGACAATCACTGGAAACTGATAGAGCAAAAGTAGGTAACATGTAATAACTGATAAGACACGTGGCAGCATTACGCCTGATTCCACCTTATTTTCCATTTGAATTTTTCTTTTATTATGAATAATGTCCACGAAATAAAAGCTCTACCAAGCCCAACTTTTAGTCGTAAAAGCACTTGAAGCCTATACGAGGGTCTGCATGTTTTTGTGAGTTCGAGTAAAAAGACGGAAAATTATAAAAAAAACGTTTTTTTTCATTCAGATGTTAGTGGAGCAAGAGCAGATGCTGAAACAAGAGGAAGATGATAGGCAGAAGAAGATTGAGGAGGATAAACGGTTGGAAGAGATCAAACGACTGGAGACTCTTGTTCCTCCCGAGCCAAGCGCCGATTCTGGGGAAAAGGTAACAGAAATGTTTAGGTTTCAACAAATACAGCGCTCTGATCACTAAGGCAGGCGCGTTGTGAAAAAATTACCCAAACATGTTACTTGACCTCCAAAAAATACCTTGCCTTATATGTTATGAAGGGTCATAAAAATATAAAATTCTATACATACTGTCAGCAACTTGTTCCCTGTATTTTAAAGGCCGCAAATACTTTAAGTTGTGTAGAAATTTATATTAGCCGTATTCACATACTTTTGACGTTTTTGTAGGTTAGCCGAGTTAGGTTTCGTGCTCCCGACGGTTCCACGTTTCAAAGGTCTTTCCTTGCAAGCAACACACTGAACGACCTGGTGAACTTCGTTGGTTCTCAGGGTTACCATAGAGATCAATACAGAATTCTTAAGTCTTGGCCGAAAGTCAACGTGAGATTATTTTGGCTTTGTGTTTTTCTGTTAAGTATGGAGTTTTATATTTAAAATTCATCAAAGCTAACATTCCGCTTGTAATTTGTCGCCCAACGTTGATGCTGACTAACAGTTGTAAGCGGGACCATATTTGAAGCCTGAAATCCGGTTTAAAATCAATTGTTTTTTAAAAACAAAGCCCGAACCGGACAGAAAGATGGAGAAAAAACTGCCGAGTGTTAAGTCAAGTCCGTTTTTTTGAAACTTAAACCCGAACCCGAATAGTCCGCTCTGTGCTGACCAACGTCGCCCTTGCAACAATAAATTAATGGAAAATGATATTTTTGCCAGATCCTCGGTTTGGACCTCACTTCTACCCTTGAATCGAACAAGATTTATCCGCAGGACTCGCTAATTATCGAGGAAGTACCAGACTACGATGTGTAACTTTTCTTTCTTTCGTGTTATTCGACATTAAATTATTGCGCATTGCAGGCCAACGTGATGTCACTGTTTGTTAAAAAAATAGTCCACGTCTCTCGCTACAACAGACGACCACTCGCTGCTCGTCACGTGACCTATGTAACTTTACTCTCTTTTCGCGGTTTTAGGCAATTTTTCCTTACTGCTTTTGTCAAGCTTTCTCTTTGCTGCGTGTTTCGTCAATTATTTTTTGTGGAGCGGATTTTCAACTTCTAACATTTTCGATACTTTTTCCTACAAAGGCTCGAACCATCAGCCCCCATTAACGCCACGCGGCGCACTTTGATGCAACAAGCTTTTGAATTGTTGTGTACATCAACCGTGCGTAATTACTCTGCAAAATGGCGCAGGAATTGTACGTTAATTGTTTGTTTTCAAAAAGCCTGGTCTTCGAAAGCTTATAATCCCCAGATAATAAAATTGTACGTCTGCTAATTGTTACGCGTTTTATACATATTTTCTACACAAAAACAAACAGTTGTAGTTCGTTTATTCCACCCTGCTACCGTTAAGATTTGAATGCACATTTCCAAGTATTCAAATTTCATTTTTAGTACATGGCACGTTTTCCGTCAGCACATGTTGCCACATATAAGGTATAATAGCCTATTCTCTGTTCGTTAATCTGATGTGTTAAAATCGCACACTTTCGCCTCATGGAACGCGTTCTTGTCTTTGTATCCGTAAAGCTTTTAGCGTTGAATAAAACAAAATTGTATGTCACCTCTTTATAAAGGTTGCTGGTGTCTGCATGTACGAATAAGGTGAAAGTAGGCTATGTTTTAGGTCTAAACATGACCGAACTTGCTGGTTTATTAAGCAAATTAGTGTAATAAGCCGGGAAGCCCTCCTGAGTTTTGCATCGATACGCGGTCATTTGGATTGCTGAAAAAACTAACGCAACATAAACTTCCAATTAACAGGCTACACAGGAAATGTGAATTTACCAAACAACATCAATTCACCACGAAGCCAAGTTGATTTTAGAACGCACAATGTTGACTAAATTTAACTTTAACTTTTTTAGCTAGTAGCTTTAGAGCCAGAAACGATATTTTTAAATAGAGCCAACCTAATTTTTTACATATTTTATGTCTTTTTTCAGATCTTAATTGCTCCCCAACGTATAAAAGTTTAGCTAGTAACGCCCTAGAAACGCCCATGGTAAATTACATGCTTGAGCAGCCACCCATATCCAGGCGCGTATGTAGAAACCCAAAGCAACAGCAAAACAATTACCTTGCTGGCTTTATTAAGTTGTGCGGCGGCGTAAGGTCGCCACATGCTTAGAAGGGAACCCTTGTTCGGCGCCAAACAGCATCATGAGAGGAGAGGCAATCGGTAGCGATCCAATGGTCTTCGGTTTTGAGAGTATCAATGAATACCAACAGGGCCCAAAATGCACAGACATCGTCAGCCTTACCTACAACACTTTATTGCACAAGTAAGTGCTCTTAAGAAGATTGCACATTTTCAGAAAATAGAAGGCAATATTGGTTTTACAATGTCCACACTGATACAAATGTAGTTCTATAAAATGTTAGACTGTCTTGTAGCTTCATTCCCAAAGTTTTCCACTTTCTCTTTTCTGTATAATTTGAACAAGCCACAAACGCAAGGTAGACAGTGCACTTGTGTGTAGGTGATGGTGAAACTACACTTTTTTAAAATAATTTCCGTAAGGAAAAAAATGTTTGTCTCACTAAAACAAAGTGTTTCTACAAACTATCTTTGCAAAGTTGTGACATGAATAGTGTTTTATTTTGTTTTGGTCGAGTGGTGTAGGATGTCTTGATAATGAAGTTCAAAAGAGTTTTTTTTTTTTTTTACCAGTAATAAAGATACAAGTTGATTTTGTATTCAAACTTTTTTCTGTTGACAGGTACATTATTGTAGATGGCCGAGGTATTTTTTCTTGGTCACACCGAACATCATCCCCAAGGTCAACTTGTGAGCTCTCATTTCCAAAATATCATAATCGCATGCTACGGTGCTTAATCTTTTGTGAAAAGCACAATGTATATTTTGCTATATGTCATGATTATACCCTTCAGGTAACTTGAAACTAATTCAGATATGATTATTACTGTTTACATTTTTTTACGTACATGCCTCCCTACATTGGATTAACGTTTCCTTTTTGGGAGCTAAAGCGTTGTGACAAGAAGTATGAAAATGTATTCTTGTTTTTTTATCCGACCTAAGATTTGATGCACTGCATTCCTTAGATGATATTTTATGTTATGAAGGTTTACAACAAAAATTTTGAACCAACTTGCAAGGTGGAAAATCAAAACATGAGGGCTATTCAGCATGTGGTTTTTAACTCACAACAAAATGAATTAATAACTACAGGAATAGCTGGCACAACAATATGGAAATATCAACAAATGACAAAAGCTACTTTCCATGAAATCAAACCTATGGCTAACTACAGGTACATTATCTATTGCACAAAGTAGTGGTGCACATGTTTTTCATGTTGTTTTCGTGCAGCCTAATTTTCAAGTCCAATCATCACTTAGCTGAGGACATGTGGTGTACAAAAGTCCATTTGGAAGAAGAGACTCAGCAACTATACTTCTGTTGTGACACTGCACTGTTCGTGTATAATGCACACAGCATGAAGCTTTTGTGGCAAATTAATAAGTGTGTAGGCATTGCATGTCATTTATAATGCATTTTATGAGAATGCTGTTCTTTGCTTTGCAGTGCCCATGGATCAGCTTTGACAAGCATTGCATATTGGTTAAAAGGAAAAATGCTTGTGACTGGTGGAATGGATGCCGAGGTTAAGGTTTGGAGCAGTTTGGGAGGACACATTTGTACTTTTCGTGGACATTCAAGGCCTGTGACAAGGTATTGTGATGTTATTACTTCAGTTTAATTAAAAACATTTACATGTTCTTTTATAGCGCTTTTGCATAAAAAGTCTGCAGACATATGACATTCAAATTACAGTACCACATATACTCACATTTCAAATTCAATTAGTAAATCACACTCTTTTTAGTGTATAACCTAATTAAAAAAAGCTTTACACTGTACTACTTTATCATCTGATGAGAATCGGGTCACTATAAAACAAGTTGATTGAATGAATTACGGTTTGATCAGTAACATTATCCAAACACAATGTCTTGTTTAGTATTGTTGTTCATCCACACTTAAATGGCTTTGTGATGTCTGCTTCCCTTGATGGCACTGTAAAAGTTTGGTCACTGTCCATGTTGGAGCTGATCTACAGTTACAGTGTGTTTGCTGACGGTATTGATTGGATGAGTGTAACACCTGATGGCTATGTATGGTGTGCCACTGTCAGACAGGCAAGTTTGTAGACACTTACATCAATTTGCCAATTACCCCATACCTTGTATACAATAACACTTTACCCTATCATCAATATGGCCAACAGATTAGCACAACTCCCCCAAGCCTATGAGATTGTGGTTTTGAATATTAACTTACATGTATGTACCCATGCAATGAAGTTCATTGACAGCATCATTGTTAAAATATTGCAATGAGGCGATGCTTTATTTATGGGTATAAAATAAAACATACAAACAATGTTGTTTTTATAGCTGCTGGTGTACAAGTTCAACTCATTTGCTGAGTTCTGGGGCCACACTCAATGTAAGGTCACAAGACTACAGGCAGTGGAAGATATTCAAAAGTCAAATAGAATTATTGTAGTCGGAGATGATGGTATGTATGATTTGTAAGTATTTTGACCTAAGTAAAATGATGACAAAACTCAATATATTGTCATAAATGTACCCTGTAACAAGGTAAAATCATGAGGTTCATAAATATTAAAAAAAGTACATGATCTGTTTTAACATGTGAGTTAACATTCTATCACAGTGGATATTATTAACATGACATGCCAAAATTAGTTTTGCACGTTAGTATACATATAGTATACATGTAATAGCAGTGTGACGGAAGCCCCCTTTTAGTTTCTAGGGTTCTTGATGTGGGTACTATGGTATTGTGTACCATAACTTTTGGTTGCAGCTGTAACTATTGTGTTTACTGTTTTTAATTATTGCTATCCAGGTAGCATTCGATTATTTAGAGAATCAGTCCCTGAAACTGATGTCCTCTGCACTGTGCTTCCTCCACCCACAGTTTCACTAACAGAATCAGTGATGGTAGTTTCATACAGTCGATTCAATAACATCTTCTTTGTTTTATTAAATCCATGGAAGATATGGGTTTACACTGGGAAAACTGATCCAGCTTGTAGGTTGGTGTTTGTATTTTTCAGCTCCAAATATTCTTGCTGCATGTACCATAACAAATTTTTAATAGTTCATAGTATAGTAATTTTGAGAACTAAACTTTCACTGTGGACTAATTTTTCCTAAATCACACCTTTCTAGTCCACGGTTATTAGGTTTTCATATTTTGTAGATAACCTTGCATCAGTGTATATTAATTACCAGGACTTATATTTTCAAGGATTTTCTGTTGTGGCACTTATCTTGTAAGATCCAAACAGTCAACCTTTCATGGTGATTCATTTGTACCTTATAACAGGCTTGCTGAATGGGATGTTGCAAAGATACAGAAATCCTCACCAGGAACAGAGGAGGACAGCAAAGCAGCTAAGAAGGAAGTAATGCTTCCTCAACTTCAAAAACATGTGATGAACAGACCTTCTGCAAAAGATGGAGGACATGGAGTAATCAGCAACTGTTCGTCTCTTGAATGTGTTTATTCCTCACAAGGATTTCAATTTCATGAAGAAAATGGCATTTGCTCGGCGAGACCTAGGTATGTAAAACTGTTTACAATCTAACTGTTGAATAAGTAGTGTTGTATCAAAAACCCACAAAACGCTTGGTTGCAGGAAAGCCTATTTATTAACATGCAAAAAAAACTGCAAGATTTGTTGTCATATGAAAAAGTTACTACAACTTAATTTATTAACTTTTGTTGCATATTGCCTTTCAGACATTTATTGGCAATTGGATTAAAAGATGGAAGAATATTGTTCATGGATCAAAAGCAACGAGGCCTCAAATATTTTGAAATGCAAGTGAGCAACGGACCAGTTGTTGACATTTCTTTTGACTTTTGTAATCAACGACTTGTAACAAGATGTGCAAACATGGACAGCGTTATACAGGTAACATTGAGCAACTAACTAAAAATCTTATAATATTTCTAACTGTGCTTTCTGTATGTTTTTAGATCTGGGGTTTACCAGGCATTGACCAGCTGTTTCGGTTTACATTGGAAAGCAGCTTTACTGCATATGCTTTGTTTGGTAACATATTTGTAAGTGGCTACGACAACGGAAGTGTAGTCCTAAAAAACTTATCAGGTAGTGAGTGTTTAAACATAATGCATGCACTTGTATCTTGGCATCATCAAAGGTTATTTCGCACCGTTTCTTTATTTTTAATAAAATAAAAAATGTAAATGTGTTTAGGAATCTTTTTAGTGTGTTAGAAATTCTCATCTTTTCTAGACAACAAACAGTTGATCCAACTAGGAATCAAAAACTGATAAAATTTTCAACTGGAATATTTTAATATCTTACAGAAAGTCAACCAATGATTGACTTGGAAAATATATCAGGATTTGGGAAGTTAGAAAGTGATGGTCTGTCTGATGATCACAAAGCACCAATCATAGATATCAAGTCATGTGAACCTCAAAAGATATTTTGCTCCTGCAGGTTTAATTTCACCCCTAATGATTTTTGCATGTTTTATCACAAATATTACATCCATCACTAAAGCTTTTATCTTATTTTACTTGCATGTTTAATTATGCAATTGTTTTATTTCTACAGCATCCACACTGATATAACACATCGATAGATTAGTTGACATAATTTTAACTTTGTGAAACTGGAATGTTAATCTGGGTTGTAAGGTTATCAGGCTGCTTTGTTTGTAGATTCATACACAATATTTAAATATTTCAACCTTTGCTTGTTACCAAGTAAACTTTTCCATATTTTTGCATGACAATTGCCTTTACTTTTAAAAATGCTTGTTCACCTTTTTAGTTGCATGATAGCAAATTATTGATGCTTCATTTGCATGACACATCAACTAATATTATTAGACCTTCTATAACATGCTTTTATCAGCTCTGATGGAGTAATGAAAATCTGGAACTACAGTAAAATTCTGCTGAATGAAATAGTACTTGATGAAAGTTTGTCAAGCTGCACATTCATTAATTCTTTTGGTGATCTTTTAATTGGCTGGAAACGACATGTCTTTGTGATTTTCCATCACCATGTATCACCTTATCACCAATCATGCATGTCTGTTGACAGTCTGGAATTTCATGACTGTGGTATGATATCGTACTCCATAAAAAGCATTCTCAATTCTGATTTTAGTTGCATGTTTTTTAAACAGTATTCATGTCATTGTTTTGTGTTGTTGCTTTTTACAAAAAAATTCTCAATTGTTAAAACTACCTAATGTTGGATGGGATAGAGTCAGAAATTTATGAAGACCCAGCAATCAAGTATGACTCTCATTTTGAGGAGCAAGAGGACTCCCCATTGACCATGCAAAAATACCTCATCCCTTTCAGTTTTATAAATGTTGAAGACCCACATCAATTTACTTCTATTGAAAATCAACCTGCCAAACAGGAAGTACGCTGACTGAAAATAATGGATTGCAAATGTATACATTTGTGTGCCAATGAGAGTTTATCATTCTTTGCTAAACTCTTCAAACATAAATTATTGGAATACTAAATTATATTTTTGCGTGTGGTTCAGGACTGAACTTACAAACATTTTGTTCTTTAGGATAGTGAAACTAGCAGTAGTGAGCAGTCTTTGCATGCACCATCCGAAACCTACATTTCTCCAGCATCTTCATATGATTGTTTATCATTTCTAACCAGTTATCCAGAAATCAAAAAGTTCCAGCCACTTTATGACTCTGAAGGTAATACTGATATCAGCTATGGAGACAATTAGATACAATACCAGTTAGACAACGTCTTGTGATGTACTTTATATTGAAATCTACAAATGTTCCATGTTTGTTGTTTTATTCTATTATTCACTTTGCTTGTTCTTGTATGTTAATATACGTTTAAAAAAACATTGTTTTTTAGGTATTAATTTCCCTTATTTTGGCACTTCACCTGGCCCAACTCCAACCGAATCTTCAGAGAGTGAAATTGAGATTGAAAATAAAGATCATGTTGAGGATGTGTATGATCCGGTGATTTGGGTAAATGTTTTTCATATCTCCCAATTCATTGTTCTTTAGTACTTGATCCAAAATCAAATTTGAAGAGCCAGTGAAATCTGTTGTATAACTTTGGCAAAATTTCTTATGGTTATCTGTGTAGAAATCTGAAGTAGCATTAGATGCGGCACAGCAGGTTACATTGGCTTCAAACGTCTACAAAGCCGTCAACCTTATGAAACCACAAGTCCCAGGACTGGAGATTGTGGAAGGCCCAGTGGAAGATGAAAGACCATCATCTAGGTAATTTGGTTCCGTAGCAAATACCACATTTAAAAACAAATTATAGCACTAATATCACAAATAGCAACTCAACAAAGTTTTAAGCTGTTGAAGGTCAACATATTTTTTATGTCAATTTTTTGAAGATTTGCAAATGCTCGAATCGATGCTCGTGCAATGATGAAAGCAGCAGTCTCCGCTGTCATTGCAGTAAACAAGTTTAGTAAATCTGCACCAACTACACCAAGAAAGACCAGGGTGCGGTCTGCTGCTGCAGTAAGTTTTTCAGTTGTATTTTTTCTGATTTTTGCTAAACCGTACTTCATACTACTGACAGATCAGAGCAAAGAAAAAAAGAAAGGAATCAGTGAATAGCCTTACAGCACAGAGAAGACGCAGTGTGACTGTTGATGATGTGGATGAAGAGTCCTCTTATCAAGTGTCAACTGCTACATCACCTGCCGTGACCACTGTCGGCTTTGCGGTAAGTTAGTTTTTCCATTGGCTTAGTCATAATCTTATATCAGAAACAAAATATAGATGTTGGTTTGTATTTAAATTTGATTCAGGTCAAATTTAGAATGTCATTAAATTGTGTACCTTATTTGTGAAAGCAAACTACACAATGCTTGTGCTATTTTTATCTAAAGTTGTGTCATTGAGATACCATACTAGTGAAACCTTACTAGTGAAAGAATAATTTTCTTGAAGTCTGGTATAATGTTCATAAGAAAAAATACAGGATTCATGTAAAATACATACATTTTTATTTAAAAATCTAAAAAAACATCAACATGCTTCTTGTCATGACATGTTATTCTATATTTATTTGTTTGCTTCATTCCTTTTCTGAGTGAATGCTTCCTTGATGTTGTTGAATTGAATTTGATGAGACAGGTCTTGTAAATACTGCAGGGGTTGGTGGTGGAGAGGTCACTATAACATGAATTTGTTGTCGCCATGTACTCTGAGCATTGCTCGGTGACACCCTGGCACCTGGCATACAGCTTCTACACCTGGCAGCCAACCGAGATACTTGTCGTTTAAACGCACAATTAAATCTCTGGTTCATGACAACATATACCAAAGGACTAATGAAACCATTGCTCACTGTCATCACAAAGACCCAGAAAAAGGCTGTGGATGTCATTAAACTCTGCAAAAATGTATAAAATACACTGGTATATCATACAAAAGTATTTAAAGTTCATTCTTTGTACTTACATCTGTGGCAACAATAATTGATGTTGTCACAAAAATAGGAGTCCACATCAACACATACAATACGACCAAAATCATTGATGTTTTAATCACTTTCATTTCAATCCTTGCAAACATCTGACCTTTACCAAAAAAAGAAGTTTACAAATTGAGACACTGCTAAGTTCAGGCGACTCTATTTTACCTGTGTAGTGTGAAATTTCTCGGCGCATTCGATTGAGCTTCACCATTTTGACAATAATGTAAATTTTGTGATATTTGTAGCATACAAAACAAAGTGGTAAAATGTAAATCATCATAAAAATCATGCCAAACCAAGCGTAAAGATATGCACTGCTTGTCCAGAAGATAGTACAAATTAATGTCTGAGATAAAAGATAAATGAAGTAACATTTATAACGTTTAGTTACATACAATTAAATGTCAAAACTGATTTGTAATTTAAATGTTTTAACTAAGCCTCAAAATGAAGGTCTTATATGTCTTACTGCAGTTTTGTTTGGCAAATTGATAGTTATTCCTGAGCTGCACTCATCTTTGGAAACTGTGTAGACATCAAATAGTGAATACAATGGAATTAGAATAACACTGCTAACAACGGCCACAAGGACAATTGCAGCAATTGTTTTGTAAAGCTTTTTTCTTGCATCATTGCGAGGTAGCCTTTTTACAAAAGTTGTGACATGGTTGTATCTGCAAATATCTACAGTGAAATTTATCTATTGTTTACTCTTTACATTTAAAACTAACATGTTGTAGAATTTTTAATTATTTCTTGTTTGAAAGATATTTTTAAATGTAATTATTTTTTCCTTCTTATTTATAAATGTTATAAAATTAAGATAAATGAGTTATTCCTATTTTTTTACACAAAGTCATAAAATTCTCCACACAGTTTTGGTTTAAACACACCAATTTAATTAACTTTATACTATGAATTTAAACCTAAAAACAATGGTTCAAATTACCGGTCAATGCTAATGAGTGCCAGTATCCATATAGCAGTGGATCCAGCAATCGCCAGCAAATATATAGAAACCTTGCACCATGTTTGCCCATATTCCCAGGATTTTGATTTTCTGCTTGCTGCCACCAGTGGAGATACACAGTTAAAAGCAATAAACACAACTGACATTGCCACTAAAAATAAAACAATTAGTCTTGTCAAAAAAACACGTTTTTGATATTTGCACAAAAAATTATACCGGGTTAAACATTAAAAACGCATCTATCAATACTGCACTTTAAAAACAATTATTGTAAAAAAACATAATATTATACAGTGGACAACATTTATCTGAAAAACATACCCAATCCTTTTTTTATTTTTAAATAAATTCTGTTTAACACGATATACATTACTGCAAATACATTTTTATTACAGAGGTGCCACTTTACCTACCTATATAATAATGGGTCGTAAATTTCCTCAGCGTTGTGTCAAAAATGGTAACAAGCAAAATTGTAAGGTTGATAATCATGGCAAGACTAAAAGTGATGTACAAAACTGCAATTTCCAGTCCTGATTCTACTTCTCTCTGGTCAGGCGGAAAATCATAAAAATACATAAACCAAGTAAAAACTGTCACGTTTTTTTCTCCATTAGAGACGAACACATACGAGCATTCACCCATTTTGTTCCATAGGTTTTTGGTTGTATCTGCTTTTGTGTTGGTTCTGACATTATAAAAATGTGTCATGGGGTTGGAAACTGAATTCTGTTGTTTTTGTAAATATTGACGTGCACATTTATTGATTTAAAATTAAGAGAAAGGTAAATGTTGTGTAGGCACATTTTTTGTCGTGAGAACTGGACGATACTGGAAATACCTACTTTTATCGTAAATCCAGATATCATTATTGATTGGCTCCTTATCATGTACATATTTGTCAATATTGGTTTTTGGTCTAATGGAGTCAGTTTTTTGGTTGAATTTGTAAATCTGCAGATCAATCCTGCTGAAAGTTTCATCTTGCATTTCCGTTGCCAACATATTGTTTGTGTGTGACTTGCTTAATTTCATGTTTGTCAATATTGAGCAAAAACACACATTGATTATTAATGGTTCCAAGTGTCATCCCCTTTGAGCACAGATTGCTGTTTCAGTGGTTTTAAAGTTAATGTTGTTAATTTGATGAATCAATCTGTTGAAGAACCGTTCTTTTAGTTTTAGGCTTATTTTATTACAGCATTGTTACAAGACATAGGTGCCTGTGATTTTCGTGATAACCCCTTTGTGTGTTGGTTCACTGCATTTGTTTGAGGTTCACATTCATAGTATTTTACAAATGTTAACATAACAGGGTTTCTTTCCGCTGGAACTCTGTTGATTGGCGCGTTGCTTCACAGTTTTAATCAACACAAGCCCCCAGTGTCTCTAATCAAAATATTTAGCTTGGCGTATTCTTACCATGGCGCATCGCCAGCACGTGACCAGCTCCCTATTGTCTTGTGAAGTTGGAGTGGCACCACCAGCCACCATGGCAAGGACCCTCGACAACAATCAACGTGTAGTTGGAAAAATCTGCACTACATTTTGTCAGCTTTGTTTTGGTTGAATCAAGCGTTGCAGCTGTGTAGCGACAGTTGCGCATTTTGCATTTTGAGTGCGAAATTCTTGTTCACTATCCTTCAAGAACAGTTTGTAAAGGGCTCAATTGATAGTTTTGACCAAGGAATTCGGAGGTAGTGAAAAATCAGTTATTTGTCATGTCGGGTAACTGCTCTTCGTGTTCGTAAGTCAATATGTCAGCTCGAGAGTCGTTTCAAGCGGTGCCATTGCCACCAAACTGTTTCTACAAATCCTTCAGTGGCATCGACATCCATCTGTTGACGCACGGAGTAACGCGTGTACAAATCCCGAACTGTTTGCCTGAGCTGAGGGTAGGATAATGGAAACGGAAAATGTTTTTAGACATCAGTTGCAATTTTTAAACCAAAACGTTTTTTTAGGGCAAGGAAGTTCCCTTCGGAAAAAGCGTGTCAATCCCAAGTAAGCAAGGTCAGGTGAAAGGTCAACGGGCAGTGGTAACAGCAACTAAATCTGCAAGGCTGACCAAGGCTAAAAACCAAGGTGATTGATTGTCTCTATTTAACTTTTGTGTTTTAATAGGTGTGCTGTTTTAGATCACTGATTGTTAAAAAAAGTAAATAGATTTACACTGGAATGTGTTTTGTTATTTTTTTGTAGAAAATGGCCTTTACTCGCAATGCGGCTTTCTTGGCGCTTGTTTCAGTATTTTTAACCGGTTTTAATTGGTTGTCATATATTCTTCACTGGTTTATGGCAACCAAAGTTTCTCAACTTCGCTGACCAAAAAACGCATATTATTCCCCCGTCGTTTTGTGGCAAGCGCAAAGATCTTTTTTAGTGACGAAGCAGTTTCACTGTGTGATAGGTCAAAGAGCTGGCAAAAAATGCGCCTATTATACCATTGCATCGAATTTGAGTTTTGCAAATGTGGCGGATGTGTCTCAAGTACTGCACTCCCATTGTGTAGTAAAGATACAGTGCTCTTGACGAGCGAGCACATTTCGTCTTGTCCTTCAACAAAGGGTCTGACGTTGTTTACACTGTAGCGTGTTGTAGAAGCACGCCCTCGACAAGTCAGCGATTGAAACTTGAGATATTTTATTGTATCGGCGTATAGTATTGTGCGTATCGCTTCATAGTCTGCAGTAGTGGAGCTATCTGGATTTCAATTTATCAAAATTGTTTTCGTAGGGAGGTGAATTTGTAATTCGAGTTCAGCCCATCGCATTTTGTCATTTAAAGTTATTCAGAACCGACTGGCAATCACGGAATCCTTGTTGGGTTTCTGTTTATGCATAAACACATTTACAAACTCTCGCTTTGTGATTTTAGCGTCGGGTGAAGTGTTTAGTGGCGATTTAGTTGCTTTGTTCTGTAAGGGCAGCGGCCCCTGTACCTGCACTTTCCGAAAGTAGTTTCTGCGCTAGCATGAGATTTTTTTGTACAAAATCGTATTTTTCTTGTAGGTGACTCTTTGAAAACAAGAAAAAAAGCGCAAGGTAGCAAATCTGCTTCCTCATTTCAGCAAGATTCAGTAAAGCAAATCAAAAAGAAGACTAGAAGTTCTTCTCAGGCTGGTTGGTAATGTTTGGTTGAGCAAATTGCTTGAATAAAGCTAATCAGTGTTGTAACATTTACGTGATGTTTTGACTTTTAAACGTGCAGTTTTTGTTCAAAGGTCCAAGGTTACAAAGTGTGCCGGAATTCGTAAAGAAGCCTTTGCACGAAACTTCTGCTGGAAGCGGGGTCAGTATGATGTACAATTTTTAGACACATGGTGCTTCAAAATAAAAAGTACCTAAAAATCAAATTGAGCCACTTGACTTTACAAGTACCCTATTCTTTCCAGCGCTTCTTGTTTATTTAGTTTGGAAGGACTAATTTTTTTCTCACCAGTTATACACTGTTAAGTTTGGTCGTTTGGTTTAATGGTTTGTTTGACAGAGTGGCATTGGGGTAGCGGGCGGAGGGGGTGGGATTACCCAAGTTCAGATGACATACAAACGACCGGAATTGTTCAAAAACGAAGAAAAAAGTAAACAAGTTGAAGTGGACGAGACGTCTAAAGAAACCAGTTTAGACCAGAAGAAATCGTAAGATGCGTTGCTTATTTGACAATGTATACCTACTTGGCCTGTTTCCCCCATAACTTTTGCCAAAGATTAAGTTTCCAAATATAGTTTCGTTTTCTACCTATATAATGCATCGTTTTCCGGTGCATTGACAAATGGTGAATTTTCATGCTATTATTCTCAGTTCACATAAAAGCTGATAGTCGGGGTATCCATAAAAAATAACAAGCGTTTTAATGATGTTATGCCCAAACAAAACAAAATTTGTTTGAAACAGGGAAGAGTCCCCACAAAAACCTGCATGCAACGCAGATCCCGGAGCGGATTTAAAGTCAACCAAAGATTTTCTGCAGAGATTTCTCCAATCGCCAAGACCCAACACAACAATGAGGTTTGTATACAAAGAGATTTTCCAATTCAATACTTTACAACAGTGCTGCGCGGTGTTAAAGCCCGCGGGAAAGCTCCGCAAAGTGACAACTTTTACAATCTTTTACAACCCTTCAGTTTGATTTACTTTATTTCATTTCGCTTTACTGTGTAAATAAACCGACTGCAAAATACTGTTATAAAAGTATTGAAAGTATATAAAAGTATTGAAAGTATATAAAAGTATTGAAAGTATATAAAAGTATTGAAAGTATATAAAAGTATTGAAAGTATATAAAAGTATTGAAAGTATATAAAAGTATTATAAAGTATATAAAAGTGTTATGATAAGCAAGTTTATGTCATTTACCACGCAATTTGTTGTAGTGGTTTAAGTCAATGAAAATCAACCGAAACATCCAATGTCATTTTGTTTAACCCCTAACTATCAATAGCTTCTTACATATTTTATTCGTTTGCAGTGGTCGGGGTGACAAAATTGCAGAAAAGGATAAGCGACCAATAACACGCGGCCGGACAAAGTAAGATGACATTGTAAACCTTCGCAATGTTTTGAATCGTACTAATATATCACACACAGTCTATAAGCGATGGTGAATTTAGAGCAGTGGTTCTTAACATTTTTGTCACGGTCGAACCCCTATGATATTCTTCAGCCGTTGGTTGAACCCCAACAAGTTGCATCCTAGGGTTTTAACTCATTTTGTGCCTTTGACCATACGTTTTTGCTTACAACATAGTTTCATTGCTGTTTTGCTGCTTACTAAGAATACGCACAGTGTTCTTTATTATGTCAAATATAACCTAGTTACAACCTTCCAACGTTTTGCCATCTAGTAAATAAAAATAAAAAAATTTTTCGCGTCAATATACCCCTAAAGTTTTATTAAAATGTTTGAGTATTTGTACTTCAAAAGACCTTTATCGAGCCTATTAATCAGCGTTGCCGAACCCAGGTTAAGAACCACTGATTTAGAGAGTAATTTGACATTACTTGCTTGTCTAGGTCTGGAGACCACGTCAAAAGTTACCATGACGACGAGGACGACGACCCGGATAGAAGCAAGCTGGCGGATGTGCTCGATTATGACTTGCATGCCATTTATAAAAAAGATGGACTTCGTTTCGACGAGTGTTGGCAGGTTGGAACTTTACTTTTCAAATGAAGAGTTTGAATTGTTGCACTTTAATGCAAATTGTGGGTGGTCACATCAAGTGTTTGTTGATCTTCAATAAGATGTTTATGTTTTTGTGTAGGAACGAATGTTAGAGCGATATCAACTTATGAAGCTGCAACGGGAACAGCGCCACTATGCGGCAGCTAGCAAACGAACGATGCTCGAGCACGATCGAAAGTACAAGATACTTTCACATAAACCTGTATGTATTAATATTTCTCTTTTGAAGGGCTGCATAGTATAACCCAGGGGTTCCCAACCTGTGGTACGCGTACTACTAGTGGTACGCGAAGGTTTTTCCGGTGGTACGCGAGTAGCTTCCGTTTTGTTCACATAAACCTGGATTTACAACCTTATATTTTGTTTATCTGGTTTTGTTTACAAAAAAAAAACATTCCCCAGCCTATTGTCATTGTGACGTAACTATTTCTGTTGTTTCGTATCATCTTCAAAATACAGGTCATGTCAATTGCCAACAAAAAGCATAGTTGCTATGAAAAGCCGTACAACACGGTGGGCGTTAATTGTGTCAAATGATTTCTCTTGATAGATATCATCTACTGTTTTGTAGCGTTGAAAGAAATATGATTGGAACAAATTAGTTGTTCTGCAAGAAGTGGTACCACAGAGAACATTGATGTGCTCTATGGTGGTACGCGTGGCAGCGCAGAGCGTCCAAGTGGTACGAGATCGTAAAAAGGTTGGGAACCCCTGGTATAACCAAAGCAATCGTTTTTAAAATATTGAAAACTACTCATAGTTGAAAACAGGGGGCTACATCACAGTCTTTCTTTTGCATATCTGAGGTGTGAATGTTTTTTGAACTTTTTTACTTTCATTTCTGATTTTTTGTTACGGTGAGCTATCCTTGTTATCAAAAATTCACGTGTTACAATTTAACTGTTGGAAGGTAATTTTGGTGGTATATAATTACTGAATGGTCGAACACAAGTTGCATAAGTACTGACAACATATAAACAAGTTTTACTTGTTGGCGGGTTTTATAATTATTAATCTTACCCCTAAACTAAGTGCAGTATTTTTTTGTATTGAAAACATCTTTATACTTAGGAACTCATGTATCACGATACATTCGCCTGGTACGAGGATCACGCTCGATTTGCTGAACACGTGATGAACTCTCCTCTATTTGCCGGTGACGCCGATAGAGTCGAAACCACTGACGGGTTTGTGGCGAAGCAGTTGGATGGTCCGGTGTCTGCCATCTCCACAAACCGCTCGAATCTCGCCCCGCCCGCTGCCCGACCACCAAGCATCGCTGAAACCTTACTTCGTTCCGCATCTAGGCAGGACCTTGCTACTCCGCAGAGCGAAAAACCTGATCTAACAAAGAAGTACAGGTTCGTAAGATGTCGGTGATTTTTTTCATAACAATGTTGATGGGTATGATATTCTACCCAAAGTCCGTATTGCCGCAGCCTGGGATCGTTCGCAAACACCCTACTGGTAAATTGAAACCCTGTGAATATACTGTAACGTACCACGTTGTGACATTGTTGTAACTTTCGTGAAGAAGGATTGGCAAATGGCCTGAAATGTTATCACACCAATATCCTAAAATATTGAAACATTATATCTTTTCACGTCGTAATGTTTCGTGTTCAAATTCGTTGTCGGTTTTTCTACGTGCTGTAAATCAATGTTATATAGTTAGACAATTGCATATTGCATTGTCAATGGAGTTATATATTTCTCAAGCCTCTATTTAACACTGAAAATGAACGTTTTAACAGCTGTACACTTGAATTTACGCTGGTGTCAATAATCGCAGATTTTCCTTTCGTCGAACCTCGGATGGTGACCAAAGTTCAACAATCGACTCACCAGCTCGTCCCAGCACAGCAGAATCAAGAGGCATCGTTACTCCCATGCCGAGCCCCGTGCCAGCTGCTACTCCAATCAGTGTAGCCAATCTCCGACAGGCGTCATCGGCTAAATCCATGCGAAAGTTCTTAGTCGAACGACCCCGATCAAGTACTTCCATACCAGGAAAAACGAGGTATTATTATATACAGTAAAACCGAAAGACTGTAAATCCTTGGTTTAAACAGAATCAGTCGGTTTTAAATGAAGGAATATATATTTCGCGTATGTGGCATCATCAGTTCCTGTAACCGAAATACAATACGATATAAAAATGATTGCTGAAACAAACACGATAAAATAAATAAAAGCAGTAAAACACTAAAACAAGATTTTACTGTTTCAAACTGTCAACGCTGTCTAAACCAACCTCAAACACAAACAGAACAAGCGAAAACTCCGGGCACTGAATCAAGGGAGAAAAAAATGGTTTGATCTATTACTAAAGTTATCGTTTTGAGGTATTATTATGGGTCCCCTTCCCTGAAGGGGACACATATTGATTTTACTCGAATTGTTTTTTTCTTTTTCTTTCTTTTTTTTCTTCTTTTTTTTCTTCCCAAAGTTTGTCCGACTCGTTTTTCCATCAAATGTTTAATGGATTTGGCTGAAATTTACACAGATGGTAGATATAGTTATGTAGATGTGCATCCCACTTTGTTTTTGTTGGTAACTCCAGTATTTACCCCGTTAGCCCCCTAAAATGGGTGAGTTTTTAAACAGTGTCAGAATTGGCTGAAATTTGGATTTCTTGTATAGTATGCCATTTATAGGTGTCGATTGTTGTGTTCAACCCTGTAGTCCTAACATTTACCCCACAAGCCCCTAAAGTGTAAAACGTATTTGTATGTTACTGGGCACCACAAACGAAAGATTTCTTTGGAGCAATAGTGTTACAAGGGCAACCAGTTGTATGTTGCTCGTTGGTGGGTTGCTTGGTGGTAGTTTTGCGCCATGGCAGTTAGGGACTTGTCAACAGCGTTATGACGTCAGAAACATTAACGGATGTTGCTCAAAACACCTCTAGTGGTCGAAATTTTAAACATTGGCAGACCGGGCTGAAATTTTGCAGTACTATTGATTGAGTCATTGTGTTTTTTATATATTTTTTAGTTTTTGTGTCGAACCCAATTAGTTGCCCTACTAGCCCCCTAAAATGGGTCAGTTTTTTAAAACGTTAAATAGGACATACTTTAAACAAATATCTGGGGTGAATCTAATTTTATAGTTTGTATTCTACATTTAAGCCCAGTGCCGATCACTGTGTTTTACCTTACAACAACCGATTTGTAGGTCGGTTTTTCGTAATCATAGTCATTGACATCAGCAAGATTTGTTATTGTTTTTAAACGATATTGTTTATAAACCATTTAAAATTTATGCTTGGATTAAGTTTCCGCCAACATATATGTGAAAAACTACCCGTTGTTGATGGTGTACAAACTTGCCGCGTAAATATGTTTTATTATCAAAGAACCATGTCACTTTTACAAACTGCTCCCAATGTAGATACGTTCTTATCAAATCGGATCCACCACACTTTACAAAAACCACACGTACGCCGAGTCCAACCAAGCTGGAGGAAGACCTTCTGAAACAGAGGTTTCCAAGCCAGCATCATCAACTCATGCGTTCGCTCGGCAGACTTGAATCCAGCCAAGACAAATGGTACAGCGACGCAAAGTCAAGTGACGACGACGATCAACAGTCTCGTAGCGCTAGGTATTCAGCCGTTAGTCCCCGAAGAAGTGGCACCTTTGAAACCACACCCCGCTCTCTTGTGGCTGGTGATTCGACCAATGGCCGTTCGTGGAGGCGTCCGTCAATCAGAGAAAGCGCCCCGGCTGTTTTACAAGCAAGAGACCCGTCGTTGATTTCCGTTCTGCACCGTAAAAGCTCCAACTACGTCCCAGCAGCTTTTAAAGTTTAATTTCAAGTGTATTGTCTTTGTAGTTTTTGTTTTATTCACGGCATAAAATTTACCTAACACGCTAGCTATATCCAACACTGTGTCGATATGTATTCTCACGATTATTATTTAACGATTTGTTTAATACATTGCGTCTTTGACTGCATTCAGAAATTAGTGATTAGGCCTAGTCTAAGCTCAGATTAAGTGGGTGGCAAATTAAAGTAATGCTTGGAAATCAGGCCTGGATTATCGACAAAAATATGTTTGGTCATTTCGTAATTTGTGTTTCAACTTTCTCTGTCTAAATGAATTTGACTTTTAGATGTAAAAATCAACCAATGGGAGAAAGAGGGGTATGATTTTTCTGTGGTATGTTGGGGCAAGATTAGGAATCACTGGTTAACGCAGACCTTACATATAACCAATACGAATCTTGTTGCGCGTGGTTGCATAAGAGCCACTACACAGAGAATTGTTGTCTTAACGCACATTCATTGGTTCAGCTTGTTCGCCACTCACCAGCATATCTAAACACAAACCTTTGCGCTAGCACGAACGTAATCTGTTAAGCTGTTTGTTAGGTAAGTTAATATTTACCTCGAAGAGATGTCAGAGTCCACCTGGCTCGCTCCAGTTACAAACTTAGGGGATATCGGTTCGTATTGGACAGCTAAGAAAGTGAAGCAGGAAGATCCGATTATTGCACCACCCAAAATTATCATGCCACGACAAACAAGGCCAGGGGAAGCTTCGTCAACGAAAAACAAAGGAGTGTATATTCTTGACGAGCGTGAAATCGGTAAGTCGAATTAGATTATTAAAAAAAATTTCACGATCACATTTATTCTGCGAAAGTTATAAAGCACGTAAGACAAGTGACGTGTCAGACACATTATCCGGACCTACAAAATCTTTTTACAATTTTTAAACAATCGTTTGTGAAATGAGATCTTCTCATTTTTAACTGTTTAACCAAAAACTAATAGGTACAGTCATTTTTTAAAATTTAAACAGTATAAATTGTGTATAAAAACCATCAGTTTTTTGTACTGTATTGGATTTTCTGTTTTACCACGGTACATTCTCTTCCACGTTTATTTTTCGTTCCGGTGTAACTGAGAACTGTAGTAATTTATGCAAAGCGGCGAATTTTTTGAGTAAAAGATTAACAGATGCCAATATGCCTGGAATGCGCAAAGATAAAGATGAGGAAGCTGGTGAGTGTTATAACTATTACCCATATAATACAAAAACTATAGGAACCATACATTTTTACAAGGCATGCGACCATGCGTTTAAGTTTTGCGCAAGGGATACTGTTTTGCCGAACATTTAATGGGCAAAAGTTTACAGATGTTTCTTATTTTAAGGAAGTGGAAACCCATTTGCTTATATCGAAAGAACCGCTGTCCTGCAAGAAGCAAGGATCTTTCAACAAACCCCAATCAATCCTCGAAAATGCTGCGAGATTTTAACCAAAATCATTTACTTGATCAACCAAGGGGAAATAATAACTACCAACGAAGCAACGGAAACCTTTTTTGCAATGACAAAACTGTTTCAGTCCAGTGATGTAAGTGCTTGCATGTAAAATGTGTCATGTTTTATCAAATGTGTAACAAGTACTTTAACTATGCTCCTACTTATCAGGTGATTATGAGAAGAATGTGTTATCTCACGATTAAAGAGATGGCAAAGATGACTGAAAATGCCTTCATTGTCACCCAAAGGTACATTATTTTAGTTACAACAATATAGTTGTAGTCATTTGGTGATTTCACTGAATTTGTATTTTTTTGTTTCAGTTTGACAAAGGACATGAATGGAAGGGAGGATATCTTTCGTGCTGCAGCTGTCCGAGCTTTGTGTGCTATCACAGATTCAAGCACCTTGCAAGGAATAGAACGATACATGAAGCAGGCAATTGTTGACAAGGTACTGATCTTTCCACCAGGGCCAGTGTATGATATCTTTATGTTATGTTTAACTGTTTTTTTTCAGGTGCACTCTGTTGCAAGTGCTGCTTTGGTATCAGCTTTGCATTTGACTAAACACACCAATGATTTTGTCAAGCGCTGGGTTAATGAAGTACAGGAATCTTGCTCTAGTGACAATGTTATGGTGCAGGTACTTAACAAGTAGTATACTTTATGAATGTGACAGTTTTCAAACTTAATTTTGTTTTAGTATCACGCCCTTGGTTTGCTGTACCACTTGCGGAAAAAGGATCGCTTGGGGACATCCAAAATGGTCAGGAAATTTATGAAATCTGGTTTGAAGTCACCATTTGCCTACTGCATGTTGATTAGAATAGCTAGCAAGCTACTCGAGGAAGAAGACGCTGGGTAATTATTTGTTTTAATACATTTATTTCCTACTGTGTGACCAGCTTCAGAATTGGTTTAGAAAATTGGCTTGTGTATGTGTTGTTCCTTCTGAATGAAAAAATAAGGTAAAACTATTTTTCTTTAGACATGACAGTCCACTGTACGACTTTATTGAGAGTTGCTTGCGCAACAAACATGAACTAGTGATCTATGAAGCTGCATCAGCCATTGTCAACATGCAAAACTGCACCGCCAGGGAATTAGCCCCAGCTGTATCAGGTAACATAGATAACTTTATACCTTCGCTGTGTTGTCAAATATTTAACTGCAACTAACTAGGCCACCATAAAGTTAAACTCATGTTCCTATTCTTTAAAGGTACACTTTTAAAATGTATGAATCCCAAACTTGGTTTCTATTTTGGTAATGCAAATTTGGTCTAATTTAGGAAAAGTTACACTTTAGTGACTGTTTATCATTGTGTCGGTTTTTAAAACAGCTCATGTTGCTAGTTTAGCTTACAGACTAAAAAATGGTTGGTCAAATTTCTTTTGATTTATTTTTCGTAAATATTTAGTTTTGCAGCAGTTTATATCCTCTCCTAAGCCAACAATGCGATATGCTGGTGTAAAGACCCTTAGTAAGGTATTGGACCTTATTCTCCAAAAGCCTACATGCTTGCTTTCATTTTAGTCAAGCAATCTAGTTTAATTTGGCTTGATGTTATGTTACAGCTCTGCAACATACTAACTTGCCAGTTACACAATCTTGTGTAGTTTCCTTTTGCACTTCCACTCCATTTGTAGTGGTGCTTGATTTCTTTTTGAAGGCTTCTGTTGCGTAACTCTGTGCCCACTGTTTTTCTGCAGTCCTTCAGCTTTTTCTCAGTTCACCCAAGCCCTCATTTAGATATGCTGGCGTAAGAACACTAAACAAGGTATTACTCACTTTCATGATACTTCATTCCCACTATGCACCAAACATGAAAATTTGTCCTCATGAACTATATTTCATTTGAAGCTAATTAATTGCAGTTGCATGTTTCATTTACTAAAGAGTATTTATTGCCAAACAAAATTTGAAATTACGGTGCATTTTTTGTTTTTATTTTCTTTTAAATTTTAATCAGTGCTTCACATAACTTTAATGCTCAATTAGCAAATGCATGCTTTGTGTCTTTAGCTGCACCAAAATGTTACCTATTTTTTGTTTTGCACATTTTGAAAAAAATGTGATTATTAGCAGTATTTCATTGTACAATAGCAGCTTTTTTGCTCTTATAACAGCAATAATTTATTATTCTACCTATTGTTTTTAGAAGCAAAAGTTTTTTGTTAAGTTTTCTGTACCTTCAGTATATATATGTTTATGCTTGTTGTCAACTACTAAAGGTTGCAATGAAACATCCATCAGCTGTCACTGCCTGCAACTTGGATTTGGAAAATCTTATTACTGATGTAAACAGGAGCATTGCTACTTTGGCTATTACAACTCTACTTAAGGTAAGTATTTGTGTAATGTGAAAACAATTACATATGAATTACCTAATAAATTTGTTAAGTCTCATAATTGCCCAGCTTTTATGTGGAATTAATAATTTTGCCATCTTTTCATAGACTGGAAGTGAGAGCAGTGTGGATCGTTTGATGAAACAAATCACATCTTTCATGTCAGAAATTTCTGATGAATTTAAAGTTGTTGTGGTAAAAGCTATTTCAGCACTTTGTCAGAAGTATCCCAGGAAACATGCTGTGATGATGAACTACCTGTCATCCATGCTAAGAGATGAGGTAAGTCTATGTGTTTGGTTTATTCAGTGTACTCATTTGAAAATATGTTAAGTAAGTGCTTCTTAATCTACACTATTTGACATGTTGTGTTGGTCTATGCTAAGCTTTGAAACTGTAAGATATATATTTCTTGCATATCATGTTATTTCTAAAATGGTAAACTGTAGTGCTGTACTCCTAAAAGGATTTCAGAGCTGCACTAAGGTTTTAAGTTTTAACAGAGCCATATTATTTTACCGAGCCTCAGCTTGACAATGCCTGGCCTAAGCAATATTAAATGACTTGTTGCGTAAAAACGAAAAGTAGTTCATGTGTTACCTATGAATTTAAAGGGTGGATTTGAGTACAAAAAGGCTATTGTTGAATGTATCATAGCAATCTTGGAAGAGTCACCAGAATCTAAAGAAAGTGGTCTTTCTCACCTCTGTGAATTTATTGAAGTAAGTATTGTTGGCTAAATCTCAGCTTTTACTTAAAACCGTGAACCATTTAGTATTGTCCAACATAAACTCAGTGAATTACCTATATGTTGTCTTGTTTGCAGGATTGTGAGCACACAGTTCTTGCCACCAAGATCATTCACTTGCTTGGACGTGAAGGGCCCAAAACTCCAAACCCATCAAAATACATTCGGTTTATATACAATCGTGTTATTCTGGAAAATAAAGCTGTTAGGGCTGGTAAACATAGCATAGCATACATAGTAAATGTGTTCCATGGTGGAAGACTACTCTTTTTGTCACTATGTAGCTGCTGTTTCTGCCCTTGCACGCTTTGGAGCTCAGTGTGATGATCTTCTTCCAAGCATTCTGTCTTTGCTGTCAAGATCAATGATGGATGAAGATGATGAAGTACGCGACAGAGCCACATTTTATTACCACACTTTAAGTCAGAAGGACAAGCCCCTCACTTCTGCTTACATTCTTAATGGTAAAAAGTGAAAAAGAGTGTTTTTATAGTGTGAGAATTGCTAGCTTTTGAGTACCGACTATAAAAGGAATTTTATTAAATTTCTTTATCATTTCTTTATCACTTTATGATATTTGTCATTAACAGTAAACGGTTGGTGCTTTTCTACACAAAAGTGGCACATTTTCTTTTTGTCGTCATTATGCTGAAATTATTTTCTGTAATGACATGGGTACTTTTCATTGATGATTGAATTTACAAGACACAGAATAGATATAACTGGATTTTTATGCAGGATGTTAAATTTCATTTTTCTATTCTAGGGCTGATGGTGTCTGTGCCAGCTCTGGAAAGGTGTTTACAACAGTACTTGAAAGAAGCCAGTGATGAACCATTTAACATGAAATCAGTGCCACTCGTTTCAATACCTACGAATGAACCCAAACCTGATGGTAACAAAAAATATGATTTTAGCATGTTATTTAATTTTAATAAAAATGTGTACTTTGTGCAGAATTTTCAAGCAAGTCTGAAGAAAAACCGGTTGCTTCCAGGCAGGAAATATTTGCAGGTATGTAGATTTTATGAATTGTTGTTAACAGCTTCTATGAGTCTCATTGTTGATGTTTTCTGCAACATTTTTTAATGATATAAATGCAATGGTAAAAGGGACAAGCAATGTATTCAAGTACATATAGGTGGTAAATCATAACATCAAATTTAATGCTTTTTGTTATGAAACAACATATTTAAAATGATTACCACCAAACAGTCATCAGGGTTTGGTCAATGCAATGCAATTTTACCTGCATATTTTGGTTTAACTCTGTTTTGCTACTGAAAGCTGACCAAGCATACTGTAACATCATTAATTAAGCAATCTTGGTAAATATCCTGTAAAGTGTTTCCGTAGATTTACTTATAAGTTAAAATTGGTCCTGTTATACTACATATGTATATATTCAACTGATCAATACTTTCGCTTTTGCAGAGCAATTGTCCAGGGTGCCAGAGTTTGCTGTACTTGGTCAGCTCTTCAAGTCATCAGATCCAGTTGAACTGACAGAATCAGAAACCGAATATGTGGTGAGGTGCACCAAGCATACTTTCCCACAGCATATTGTGTTACAGTTCGACTGCACCAACACACTCAATGATCAAATACTGGAAGGTGTCACAGTGCAAGTTGAACCGAGTGATGGCTTCGAAGTCATTGCATATGTTCCTTGTCCCTCGCTGGTGTTTAATCAACCTGGTAAGAAACACTAACTGTAATAGTGTTTGATTTTCAGCCCTATCATAGTTACCAATAACGTAACTTTCGAATCAAATTAATGACTTACTGACGTTGGTGCAAATTTATCCACGTTTTACACGATTTTCTATGAGTGGTTTTAAATGGAAAGGCAGTTTGTTTGCATACATGTATTTCGGGGTTTAGAA
This sequence comes from Phallusia mammillata, assembly GCF_965637545.1. Classification (NCBI taxonomy): domain Eukaryota; kingdom Metazoa; phylum Chordata; class Ascidiacea; order Phlebobranchia; family Ascidiidae; genus Phallusia; species Phallusia mammillata. The sequence goes on from NC_137255.1 coordinate 16,585,366, forward strand.
TGTGTTAGGGTTTTGGTTACCATTTTTTTTATTCCAGTTTGTTTGTGATTTAGGTGTGACGTATGCCTGTATCGCGATTCCCGACGAAGACCCCACTGACGTAACTACCACGCTATCGTGTATTCTGAAGTTCCTTGTAAAAGACTGCGATCCAAACACTGGGGAGACGGACGACGATGGATATAACGACGAATATGTGGTATGTTGCGCTTCGTGGGATGGTTAAAATCCAAGTTTATTTCTTAGCCTTGGACTTACTAAACTGCAAATAATCTGCACATGTCTGTTTTTAAAACCGGCCCTAATGGCCAAAAACAAAACGTAAACCACAGAACCAGTTTTGACTGGTCCTTTTTTTAATACAGAATGTGAAAATAAAACAGTAGAACCGCCGTCGGGATAAGCGTATACTGTTATTTTATATCCCACGCGAGCCTATATTTTTACCGCCTTGCTATACGGCAACGTATATTAGGCCTTAGTAGAGTTTAAAGCCAATTTGTAAAGTTGTGACAATGTCAAATTGTTTTGCAGCTTGAAGACGTCGACATTACGGTCGCTGATCACGTGCAGAAAGTTCTCAAAGCGAATTTCGGGGCTGCTTGGGAGGAAGTGGGTGACGAAAATCAACTCGAGGACACATACGCCCTTTCTACAGTCAATACCCTGCAAGGTATGTACTGATACAATGTTCAAGCAAATTGTTGTCATATTCGTTCTTGAGGAAAAGCAGGTTCTTTTTGAATGAGGAAATAATGACTTAAATTTTTTCAGGGTGAAATATATATACACCTTAAAACAAAACCCTATACCACTTGTTTTCCATTAGTCTGTACTCAAAACATATTTCGACCCTTCATTTCGAATTTTGCATCTCAAGGAGCTTTTATCGCATGAAAATTTGCTGTCTTAAAAGCTTATTTAAACCTAATGCAATTTATTTCCATATACTGTGACATTTTGATCAATTTATTACAAATGCGTTTTTTTTCACAGACGCCGTCAAGGATATCAGTAAGTACCTTGGAATGCAGGCATGCGAGCGATCCGACAAAGTACCAGAAGGCAAATCAGCCCACACGCTTTTCCTTGCCGGGGTCTTTCGGGGTGGGCACGATGTCTTAGCACGAGCCAAACTTGTCCTCAAAGATGGAGTCACCATGCAACTGACAGTGCGAAGTACAGACATAGATGCTGCCCAGGTTATAACATCGGCGGTCGGATAGCTGTGGGATGCTTCTTTATATGTTCACATGTGCAAAAAGCTTTCGTTGCCTTCATTTTCTACACGTGTTCACTTCTTGTAAATCTTTATTTCAGTGCTTTGTTAGATACTGGTCATTGATGGGTAAACTACAACCAAAAACAAATAAACAATAAATAATCCGCTATCTAATGTGTGTGAATGGAGTGTTAGCCATTGCAGTTGTTGTGTTGCGAATTATTATGGTCATATGTTAAGTGATATAAAGTTCCTCTCCAGAAACGATAAGTGTTGAGCAGTCCGATTTGCAGAAATTTTTCATTTGCGGCAATAAACAAAATACACGAAATACATAAAAAAGTTTAAGCAATGAAACAGGTACGGTAAGTGGATAGCTACGTGTTTTTGTATCGAAAATCATTATCGTTATAAAACGCATTGTAATGTGGGTTTTGAACGAAACATACCATATGATGACAATAGAATTTCTAGCGAGAGGAAAATTTGGTTGTGAAAAAATAATTAAAGTTGATAGAAATTCATGCAATATTTTGCCTCTGAGTCAGTGCCTTGTTTCTCTATGGCCGTGGATTATAATCAATAATCTAATTCTAACATCCCAGCCACATAACGCTTTTAGTAGCGGTGTAGCTGCCGCGCGTTTATCATCCTTCCACCAATTGTGCCCTTACCTTTGTCGCGCTTTATAACGTCCAAACGTTGCGTAGCTATTTCCGGCTTGGTGAATATTTAACGCAATTGTGCTGCTACGATTTGTATCACCGGCGAAATAAACTCAACTCAGCTCAACATATCAAAAGCTGTCTCACTGGAAAACCTGAACACTTTGGCCAGTCGGTACAAAAATGGCACACAGCCAAATTTTAATTTAAAAAAAAAGGTTTTAGCAATAGATAATATTACAAGACTTAACGGATCTTTCGATTTGTAGATAGTTATTCCGATTTAAGTGTTTCCACATGAAAATACACTGATTAAAAATACAACAATATTTGTGTGATAATTTCAGCGTGTCTTCAAGGAGGTGATTTCCCTAACATAAGTCGGGATTGTCGCGTTTTTATTGGTCGAAACCTTTTTTACGTCACAGATGAGAGAAAGCATGGTAATGTTGTTTTCTTTGCAATTTTACTTCTAAGTGCATGTATTCCAAGGCGTAGTGAATTAGAGTGTAGACAGTTCAAAACACCCTGGGAAGTGTGGGTTGTATGAATAACGGCAAGAGTTTTTTGTGATTTATTTATAAGTATGCAGGAAGTGGATAAAGAGTTGTTTTCTTTGCTTCACAAAAAATCCTGGAGCAAGGTAAGAATAAGAATGCCGTAAAAACCTGGTTTATTGCAGTTTATTTCCACGTTTGGATTATTTGCACAATAACCCATATTTCCTCCGTGTGTGTTTTTAGTGTTATTTCCATGCATTTATATTTAACAGATACGATTTGGACTCTTCTGTGAAAAAAAACATTGAAAACTTTTCTAGCATATTAAAAGATCATTATAGCCAAAATTGTAATGAGAATTATAGTCCAAATTGCAGTAAGTGTGCCAAACTTAAACAATGGCACAGGTTAAGTTTTAAATTGATCACACATGCATAATGCTGTGTTTTTTTTATGTACGATGTAAACCTGTAAAAACAAAACAGTACCAGAATATATAAAGCAGAAAACAAAAGAATTTGCTGTGCATCTAAAATATACATGATCGCTTGGTGCACCTTAATATCACTTTAATATCGCTTGGTGCACCTTTATATTGCTTGGTGCGCATTTATAGCGCTCGGTGCACATTTATATAGCTCTCTGCAACTTTATATTGCTCGGTGCATGTGTACATTGCTTGGTTCGCCGTTATATCGCTTGATGTACCCTATATACCGTTTGCTGCACTTTTGTCTTGCTTGGTGCACCTTTCAATTACTCGGTTTAACCTTACTTAGTGATATAAAGGTGCACCAGGTAATATAAGGGTACACCAAGTGATATAAATGTGCACCAAGCGATGTTAAGTTGCACCAAGCGATATTAAGGTGCACCAAGCGATATAAAGGTGCTACAAGTTATATAAATGTGCACCACATGATTTTAAGGTGCACCAAGTGATATTAAGGTGCGCCAACGGGTGATAATAATGCACCAAGCGATCCTGTATATTTTAGATGCACCCAAGAATTTGCATCAGTTACACTACCAAACCAATTGTGTTGGTGTCAATTGTATTTTTTGCAACTTCTTGATATCCTCATATTTGTAAATAACTACTAATTCTTAGTTTTTTTTTATCATTTACAACTGTTATTTAGAACTTAGATATTTCCAATATCAATGAGTGGATTCGATTATCAGCTGAACGATGGAAAGGGTTTTATACCATGGAACTTGTTTTGTCTAGATGCACAGAAGATGTTATTTTGAAGAATGGCATATCTTGGATTGAAATTGCTGCAACCACTGTGGTAAAGGTAAATAACCTGCTATAAATGTTCAGTTTGATCATCAATGTTTGTTTCTTGTTTAAGAACTTTGTAAATGACACTGATTGTGTTATCGTAGTGCAGAAACAGAACAATGGTCTGCATAAAGTGCTAAATTATTCTGGTTTAGAAATTGAGCAGTTTCAGGTTTCATTTATACATAAACCAGCTTGAAATTTAGAATCACATTGAGGAAAGCGTACGGACCATAGCTGCCAGCAATTTTGCAAAGTTGTTGGAAATATCCACACAAATTCCTTCGGTGTCTAAAGAACTATCATCCAATCATGTGATTAATATCCTACAACTTCTACTGTCTTCTGATAATTGTGTAAGTGTAAATACATGCAACTAATTTGCACACAATAAAAACTATGCACTGTTCTAACACATAAGTTTATCATTGACAGAATCCGGTTCCATGTTTAGCATGTATGGAAGCAATTATGAAGCACTTTCCAGCACCATGTAACCCACACAAGGGAAAAGTCTCTAAATATATTTTTCCACATACTCTGAGCTTGAAAACTAATGCTCAAGATGCTGCTATAAGGTATGTTTTACTGTTGTCATTGGGGTAGTGAGTTAAATGTTGTTTTTTCGCAAAACAATAATCATGCAACTTTTTTCCAAAAGGTGTTGGAGCATGGTTGCTTTGCTTGGTGGTGGTGGACAAGGAAGAAAAAATCATGCACTTCAATGGGAACAACAATTTGATGAAACGTTGAAGGCTTGGAAATTTATCAGCACAAACCTGTGGGATCCAAAGCTGGATGAAGGTAATTTCAATTTATAATTTAAAATGCAGATTATGCAATCATGTACTGTTGCTTTCAGGGGAAGTTGATCCATCTATTGGAAGTTTATCTTTTCATTTTGATCCTTTGCCATCCTCTGAGCCAGATCTATCAATTACATTGGTTCAAAGGTAGTAATGTTTTACAGTTTCTCTTCTATGATATGTGCCCCTTTCCCTGAAGAGTTTTATACTTTGATGGTTGGTAAATTAAAAGTATTCCGTTTTAATAAATTTTTGTTTTAATTTTTTTTTAGATTTCTGATGGTTTGCAAATGCTTGTGTGGGCTATTAAATCTAAATTTTCCACATCTTTTAAATGTTTCTGTTGACAAGATTTTTAACCTTTTGATCGCAAATTTTGATGTCACACCAAAGTCACTGGTAATTGTTTTAGTGAACTAACTTATTTTTTGTCTTGTATTGCTTTTAAAAGTATTCATTTTTTTCAATTTTTCTTAGTTAACTTATTATTACACAAACTGCAACTTTAAATGGTTTTCAAATCAAAACCTTTTTGTTACCTAATGACAAAGTTGTTTTTTTCATTCCATTTTGCAGAAACACATTATTGAATCTCACCTTTCTGTGGATTGTCTGCAAACGGTTCACATACATTGTCTTTATGTGTTACGCGCATGTATTGAAAGGTTTGTACAAATGTGGAATGGGAACAATTGAACTGAAAGTGTCCATTTTAGTTCCCAATTACTTCTATGTTTAGTGGTCATACTGCACTGTGTCGAAGAGCAACACAAGTCAATCGCATGTTTTTGAATTTGCTTACAATGTGGAGGGATACAAATCCTACTTTTGGAATGTCTAAAAATTGTATTAAAATTCGACTGAATATCTACGGTGTAATGCTCTATTGGGTCGAGGTAAAAGAGTAATAGAATTTGAAAACAATAAGTGATTTATTTTTGTGATTAATAATATTGATTGTATTGTTTAGTATTTAACTTTGGATTACTTTTTAAAGAGTTGTGGATCCAAATCTAGGTTTCTTATGGGACAAAAGCATTTTACCCAGCCGCTGTTGGAATACATGGTTGAGAATTTTTCACTGATTCCAGATTATGAGCGGGTACTGCTGTTTCAAATGCTAATTTTGAACACAATTTGAGCATTGCTTTGTTCACAGGGTAATACAGATATTCAAGCAAAGAAACCAATTGTAAGTGGTAGAAAAAAATCCAAGAGACTCATAAATTCTGATGTATCCTTTTCAAGAATTGTTGATTCCTCTGCAAACTCTCAGGTTTGCATTGCCTCACTGAAAGGTTTGTGAAATCAGTAGTATTTGCTAAAAAGTTTACTTGAATTATTCAATAAGTTTGTTCACAGTATTGCGGATTTGCATCTACTCCAATGGATCTATGTTGCCATCCTTTGTACACAAATCTCTCCAAAAACATGTCATCCTTTTATTGATGGATATTATGCGTGCAAAAAATATAATTCCTTACACACAGTAATTGGTTTATATAGCATCACATTTGTGAATGCATTTCAAGATCTCCACATTGATAAAAATAATTGTCTGAAACATTTTTCAGTTGTGCTGGTTGTCGAAAAGAGTTGTATCATCTCCTGTTAGCGCTGACAGTTGTTCCAAGTCCTGAATACCCAGCACCTCTTCAACTGGCCTTAACTATCATCAGACATGGAAGTGCGCGTGATTCTGACATGGATGTGAGATCTTTCTGCATGGAAGCCAGTGCTACTTTGTCAAATATTGTTCGACCTAGAATCCCTGCTTTAAACAGGTTAAGCAATTAGTCAGGACTATTACTTGTGTGGCCTCTTTTAGTAGTTTTGTAATCACATACAAGTTAAAAATGTTGGTTACTGATTTTTTGTAAACATGATTGGCCAAAAGAGGCTTTATGTACTGTTGCAAAATTTGTATGTTCACCCAGATCAATCTGCCTTTATGATGAAATATTACAAACACCACCATAACATTGCAGAATACTAATTTTTAGAATCTGTCCAAGTATGGATGTCATAAGAAGTGTCCAAACATCTGCTCAATACACAAGTGAAACACATTTAGTGCATGTAGAAGAGTCTGAGCAGCCCATTTCTCAGACATCAAATGAGGTTGAAATGAACACTGAAACAGATGTAAGAAGTTCAGAAACATCAACCTCTCCACTACTGCCTGTGAACTATGAGGAACAAGGTTATTTCGTAATGATAATAATTAATACAGCACAACTATCAGTGGGTCCTTATAAGTTAAGATGTTTTGTTTCTCTATTTTTCACTACTGTTTTTTATGTTATGAAACTTTTACATGTAACAGGATACAGATCTAATCTATGTGATATATAGATTGCCTTTTAAGTCACATTGACGTAAAAACAGTTTTAATGCCAGCTGTCATTTTTGTTAAATATATGATTAAAGCTGTGTTAACTTGTTCTTTAGAATCTGTGGCAAAAACCATTAGTGAGACAGAATCTAATGACGACCCAGTACCTGAGGCAAATCAGCCTGTAATGAAACTTCCTGTCACATCAGGTAACTGAAGTAGCAAAAACAGCAACCATTTGCCATACTTTGCTGCTATGTAAAATGTCAACCATAAGAGACTTGACTAAATCTCTCCTAATTTCTAATTTTTTTCCGAACTTTTTCGATTCAAAGGATTACATTTCTAAGTGTGAAAATAATCTTTAAAGCTCTTTGGTGTTTAGGTAACAGAGTAAGAAATTTATTTAAGCGTCATTTTTTTCTTTTGTAGACGCCAGTTTCCTTTCGCCGTTTCGGAATACTCACGAGGTGGCAATAGAGAGCGATTGTGATCACGATGTTAATAAGTTGGGCGAAAATTCTAGCAATCATGAAAATCAACTGAATGAAATTTATTTAGGTTAGTTTTAGGAAAAAAAAATGTCAACAAATGCCGTTTGTTTTTCTACAAATGCAAAAATCTGATGTATATTGTACTTTTCAATGGCAATATGAGAATTAAAACGCTTTTTTGTTGTATTTTAATGATCATGAATCGTTTTTTATAAGTTTTCTGTTGTGATTTCATTTTAAGATAACAACAGCACTAGAGGACAAAAACGAAAACTCGAAAATACCCAATCGCCTACAGCTGATATGAATACCGAAGAAAACGAACAGAAAGTGGCAAGTGGTTCATTTTATTTTTTTATTTTTGGTTCACGCACAACACAGTACCTTCATGTGTCATCGAATCAACGGACCTTTACCGCAAACCTTTCTAGACAAAGAAGTAATTGCTATAATCACACAGTGTAAAATTGCAAAATGTTCTAATAGTTTCTCGGCCATTAGTATATGTAAGGCTTCTGATAGTAATTTTTATGCAAAAATTAAATATTCAATTCTATTTTTGGTTTTATCCTTGCTACAAATTTCGCGGGAAAATAAAACAATTACTAAATCGGTTGTAACGAAGTGCTTGGGAAAACCAAATATTCACCCACATAACGACACAACTAAAGTGGCTTGACAACTTTTGCTTGGCGTGTTGTGACGCATACGGATGACGTGAATTTATTAATACCTTCATACGCGATTATTTCTGCCTCCAACAAGCAACGGTTGTTTTTGTGTCTGTGTTTCCCTTTTGATCGATAATTTCAGAAATAGCATTTCACATGACAAGAATAAGTCAAGTATTTTAGGGTCATTGCAAGTGTACATTGCAGTACGAACTTCCGTCAAATTATTTCTGTCAAAAAATCGTATTGAATGTTGCAAAACTATTTTAAATGTTGCAAAGTGTTCCAATTTTGCAATAAAACTGTTTGGATATTAATAGTTGGTAACGTGCATCGTGTGACTATTTGCAGTTTGGTGATAAAAATCGGCCATCTATAGGCCTACAGCACAAAAACTTAGGGCAACAAATAACTACATAACGCACACGTTTACGAACTTTTTCGGCAAACAAAAAAATACCCGAAATGATCTTTCGAACTGTTTTATATTTGCGTGTCTGTCGTCAAGCCCCTAAAAAATCTGGAATTTCATTACATGACACACATTGCATCGAAAGTTTCATACCCTTGTCGCACAAGTCATATTCCCGTGTACGTCGTAACACCTATTCACACAACAGCGTTTACTATACAGGAACTCACTGATGACATCACAGCAATGTTAAGCGACTTCGTTGATGCAAGCCCTGATGACGACACATCTGGTGGTGATCAGTAGCAGAGCCTTTATTCGAACTGCCAACTCCAGACCATCAGTCATGTCACTTTTAAAAGCTCCGTGAATCATCCTCGAGCTTTCTGTCATCCATTGACGTCGGGTTTTTGGGACTGCACAAAAGCTTTAGGAACTCGAATTACGAGCTAATAATAGCGCATGATAAGTAAAATGTAGAGTTGCCTTCAAGTTTCTTGGACAAGTTGTGCATGGACTTACCCAACTACAACATTAATTCAACTGTTTGATTTGAACTTGCAAGTCGCATGGTGCCGATGAATTCCAATGACAATAAACGTAAATGCAAACTCTTGACAATTTTGCTCGAGCACACAAGACAATAATGGGGTAGCGTAAGGTCACAAACTGGGTCTTCCCGAGCTCACATGTATTTTTTTTATTTGGCAATAGGTTGAGTAAGTGCATGCTAAATGTTTGGGAGCATCATTACCTGCGACAAGTTTAAAAGCATTTTACCTGTCATTTTATTTCACTATAATCACCAATAGTTTGATGGGACTTTAAAGCAACTCCTTAGGACCCGTAGGTGATAATTTCTCGAATCAAAAGACAAATATAAATTTCAAACACACTTCATTGTGTGGATTACGAAATAAAAAGTTCTACGCGACAAGGAACAAATCTTTTTGGGGTGGATGTTTTTTTTATAAGCCCCCACTCGTCTCCTTCCGGTAAACAACTCGCAGCCCCTGAGTGCCCATGGGACCCACTTGAGACCCATTGCACTAGAACAGGGGTTCTTAACCTGGGGTGCACGCACCCCCAAGGGGTGCGGGGATGCTGAATCATTAAGGTTGGTTAGGTCTATTCTATTTAAGCAATTACAGAAGGGGGAGCGAAAATTGTTTAGTGATTTGAAAGGGGGTGCGAAAATTGGTTAGTGATTTGAAAGGGGTGCAGCAAGGAAAAAAGGTTAAGAACCACTGCACTAGAACAATTTTCAAGCCGGAAGTAGCTGCGCACAGTTCAAAGTGTTGTGGATTGGAAGTCACATTGGGTGTATAATGGCAAAGCGCTGCAGCTGCACCGTAGCTGTTTTAATGACGTCTGGTGTAGACTAGTGACTTGATGAGTATTGTACATAAAGTAGCGAGGAGCAATTGTGTGGAAAAGTATGTACCAAATATGTCGCGCAGCAGGCTACTCATGCGATTTCCAACCACGTCTGACACACCGTTTGTCTGAGCATATTTCGTGGTGTTGATTGTGCCTACCACAAATGACGCAGACTTTGTTAAAATCGGTTTGTGTGGGCATAAATGATTATTCAGTCATGTACAGTGTTAGGTGCGTTTGTGCAAAAACTATAATACGTCGATACCGAAAGTAAATCGCAAACAGACCGATACAGCTGAGAAATTCCTGTGTCGGTCGATTTGAAACTCCCCGGGAGTTTCCGCGTAATGAAAAGCGATAAGCAGGCGTCTGGGGTGTTTTGGCCGCGCACTCGACAATTGACTCTTAAAAGTTTTTGTCTTCGATGATAATTATGCCATCTTGGTTCTGTACACCAACTTGACTTGCATGCTAAAAATTTAGCAGAACTACGCAATATGGAATAAGGTAGCCGTGAAGGTCAACTTGGTTAATGATTTGCATTAGGGAGGCAGAAATCGTGCAAACACACACGTAGGAAAGTTTTTGCCGGTTGATTTTCTTGCGTTGTTACGTGAAACGTGTGCGGGACAAATACAGCATTTTAGGTTTTATAGGCAAAAACTTATACGCATTTTAGGTTTTATAGGCAATAAACAACAGGTCTTAATTTTTGAAAAAGATGTTTTTTGTGTTTGCTTTCACTTCTGTACCGTTGTTTATTCCTGTAAAATTACTTGAGGGTTGAGGAAAAGGAATGTAGTTTGGTTTATCGCATTGGTGTTGAATTAATGCTAAAGCATTTTGTAAATTAGCAAACCCACGATGCGACTTCCTTCTTTAACATGAGTCATGTTTGCTTTGTTCACACAGCAATACAGTTTCTGTCACTTGACTGCAGTCAACATTAGTTTTAATTAACCTGTATACAAGCAAGCCGTGATTAAAGAGAAGTACTAGTCGAGCTGTAATGAAGTCTTTTCATTGTATACTTGTTAAAAAGTAGACGAATGGTACTTTTGAACTATTATGTTTAACTGTGGTGCTACCAATTTGCATATTGTACTGCTTCTCGCATAAATAAGTCAGCCAGTCTACATTTGGCACCAGGAATATTATTATTAATTAGTCACAGTCTAGTTCTGTTTCAACATTAACTGATATTGAATTGTGCAGGTGAACTTGATTGTGTTATATTTCTGTTGTTAATTTTTGGATCTTGGATGCAATCAATCTATAAATACTAGGATGTATCCATACCACCGGCCAGGTCAAAACAGACCACCACCACCACCAGTACCTCAAAGCTATAGACCCCAACCAGCTTATCCACAAATGAATCGACCACCACCACAAAGTAAGAATAAGTTGTTCGATTCATAATGTTAGGCATGATATGTTTGTATCTTTTTGTATGTAGCCAAATAAAAACCAGTAGTATTTACATTACTTCAATAATTTTAACGTTGCCACTATCAAGTTGTTATTTGCTTCATGACAAAGATGTCTGTGGGTTTTGGTACTGACAAAACTTGAGTAAAACTTGTACATCACTATTTTAGACTATTCACAACAAACCTTTCATGACCCTTCATTTGATGATGATGAGTGGTCAGATTGCTCAGATGAAGGACAGGCAAGTTTACCTGTGTTTTAGACTATTTGCTTTTTTTATTCTATGTATATATATATATGCTTGAAATAGTGTTTAAATGCAAAGATGCTAAGCTATTTTGAGATTAACTAAAAACTGTTTTATTTGAATAAAATATGCGAGGGTTTATACCAGGGAGTCGAACTGTTTGTCATATGGGTTCAGGTTCGGTTCGGGTTCACTTGGTTTTGTTTTTAAGGGTTCGGGTTCGTTTCAGGTTTTTGAAAACGTATGTTTTCGGGTGCGGGTTTTGTTCCGGTTCGGCCAAATTATCCGGTCTGAACCGGTTTGCGGTTTTTAAACCGGTTTAAATTTTTATTCGTTTTAATTTAATTCTACCCATTATCTACCTCGCCGTATCAAACTCCAAACGAAATGTGCCTGTGCACTGTTATTTTTGACATGCCCTGTAAGTGTTATCTTGCGTATTCTTCAGTGCACTGTTTTTTCAAAAAATTCACAAAATATAAAACAGACTGCATTGCTTACTGGTTCGGTTCCGGTTCGGGTCCAACGCCAAACAAAATATGGGGTTCAACTCCGGTTCGGGTTTTCAGTAAATCGTAATTAGCGGTTCAGGTTCGGTTCGGGTTTAATGAAATTAACCGCTCAAACCGGTTCGCGGGTTCGGGTTCAGTTCCGGTTCGACTCACTGGTTTATGGAGTTCAAATTAGTGTTTACATAAAAATTATGGAGGTGTAAACTACAAATTGGCCTAATGTTTTAAAGATTTTTATAGATATGGTTGGAAAGCAATCTGTTTCATTAAACTTTATAGCCCGGGTGGTGGCCCCATTAGCTTTACACAGTTTCACACAATTTTCCAACTAAAGAGTACAGCAAGTAATAAGCGTCTGTACATAGCAGTAGCTATATGTGCTATAGAGTTTGTGGTCATGTAATTTTGGTAATAAACAGCTTGTTTAAGCTATTTTTTTAATTAACTTGTTGAACTATTAAATGATGTTTGATATGAATAAATTTTGAACACTTTATTGAAATGTGATCTGTAATGATCTCTACAGAGCAAATAGTTACCTCATTAGACTTGTATAACCAGTAAACTTAACAAAATTTTTCACTTGGGCAGTTTGTTGTGCTCGAACTTTAAACTCTTCCAGTTACCCCAATTGTTGAAATTAGGCATATAATTGAAGTAGGTTGCATGAAATTTAGATAAGTTATTTAACATACCATTGTGGTGTGTACAGCTTAACTTAGCAACCACCCGATTAACCTGTGGACTTGTCTTATAAAGCACATACGAGACCCATGTGTTTTAGTCTGATGAAACATTGATGATATGTGCTGAATGTAAAATAAATTAGTAAACTTACTTCATTTAGCTCATGTATTATTTAGTCTGTGTTTTTTTTGTAAGAAGAGTTTGTGCACATGAAATTTTACTTTGTTTCACCCAAAAGCCCCAAAATATAAACTAAAAAAATAACATATATACTTATAAAATACATAACTTAAGAGTTTCATGCTGTGTTTATTGTTACAGGCAAAGTATTTTCAAGCATTTTACCCTTTTTGTTAATGTCTCGGGCCTAAATGGTTAAACAGAAAAGGGAACTGCCACAAAATACCAAACATAAAACCTGGCTGTTCTGTTATGGTCATATTCTTTGTTTACTGTCAATATCATAAAACCAATCCATTTTTTCAAGCTATGTTTTGGTTTGTTGTTTAAAGAAAAAAGAACCTGCTGCTGCTGACATTTTTCAGTTAAAATTACAGGTTAAGAATAGGTTAAGGTGTTGACTGCATCAAATGTGGCATATTACTGAATTACTAAATTATGTTTGTCTATTTTTGTTTCAGATTGACACTCCATATTCATCAGCTACAGGATACAACAGACAAGGTATTTATAGTTGAGTATTCGATGCATAAATATAAATGTTATATGTATGGTTAAATATTTTACCTAATGCCCTCTATTTTGTCCATAGCATTCCGGCCAAACAAAAATTAAAAAAAGTCAAGATGTAATTTTTTTGTCAGCTATTCATCTGCCTTTTCATAGACATATTTTTTTTAAATAATGCTTCCTGAACTTACCATTGTGCTTACTACTTCGAGGAAAAGTGATTGAGCATCAGTTCAACAGACACCATATGTTGGTTTAGGTAGCATACTATGTTTATCACCAGACCTTGCTGTATGAACAGGTTTTATCACTTTCGCTTTTCTAATTTGTGTTTGTATAGTCTCAGTTTGTCCAATCGATAGCCTTTTTCAATGGCCCCATGGGAATTTAGAATTCAGGTAATGTTTTTGTCCTTGATTCTTGTGTAGGATTGTAGAAAGTTTAGACAATGTAGACAGTCTAATATGCAAATCTTAGAGAAATAGTGTTTTCTATTGCCGTCACCAGCCAATGGTGCTATTTTGGCGTACTGTATTCTTAATTCTGCATCCCTGGTTTTTTAAACCCTGGGCTTCCTGTTGTCAGACGGATCAGCTCATGACTTAAAAGCAGCAAGCTACTTCCTCCTTTGACATACAGCCGAAACAAGTGAATCTAGTGGATATTGTCAGCTTATTTATTTTCAGCAAGTTAGTCTTGTATTGCACTTCAGACAAAGGCCAGCATCAGGGTTCTAATTTGCTTTTTCTGTTTGATTTTGTTGATTTTTAGTGGTTTGTGAACAATAATATGTGGGTGCTCGTTTTATACACAATATTGTCTGTTGGTTTTAGTAATGTAGGATGTCTTGTGTAGGCATTCAGTGCGATGTAGTTCCTTACCTTACACAGCTTACAGACACTTGGTTATTCAGTGTATAGGTTTTATATTTAAAAAACAGGTCAATAGAAAACATGTATGATGACACATATACTGCAATGGATCAATTTAAAGTTGATCAAAGAAGAAACAGTGCCTATGACATGGCTGAGAGTAATATGTTTGGTGGCATGGGCTCTCAGTTGCAGTTTAATTATAACGATGGGCGAGCAAGCACTTTAGGAAGGCAGAAACCGAAGCCAAACTACACACCTTGTATACCCAGAGACCAGAGAGGTATAAAAAGTACTGTGGTAGAAATAGTATTGCTTTGTTGGACATTGTTTGTATATTTATAATTTTTTTCTGCAGGTTATCAACCAGATGCTAGAAACCACTGGGACAATCCACCACCTCCAATTCCACCAAACAACAGACAAATGCCAATGCCAATTTCAAGACCGCCAGCTTTGCCATCAAAGAACGATATGGGTAAAATAAAATATATTTTAAATGTGTGTCTTATTTGCTTTTGGTTGGGTACAGTTCATTAAACATAAAATATAAACAGTATAAATAAAGAAATAGCTTATCCGCAATTGTTTGTCAAAGCAGAAAATTATAGTATGTTTTGTTTGGTTTATTTGTTTATAGGCATAAATCAAGTGTTCAACTGTCATCAAATGTTTTAACCACCATACACTGAAGAATAAATAGTTTGAACATTTTGTGGTTTAAATAGTTGTGGAAAAAAATCATATTTGTTGACTTCGTTGTACTGCAAGTTACCGACAGTTTTTTAACCTTGTCTCTGTTTGTCTGCATGAATTTGTTAACTCTATTTTATGTTGAAATGTTTCTCCCCATAGTATGAGAAAAAACAACTTACTTTCATATTGAAGACAAACTGTATGTTAATGGTAAAAAAATTAAACTTTGACAGCATCTGACAATGTTGTATGTTGGCCAAACTTAATAATAGACAAAAAAAATTTTAAACTCAAGTCCTAATTTTAGTTACTTAACTGAAAAATACTTTTTTAACAGATGATGTGTATCTTCCCATTGATTCAGAATTTGGTAAGCAGATATAAAAAGTTGAAAGCTAGTAAACGATTCAAAATTTTAAACTTACTTTCTATTGTAGAAAACTCAGAAGTAGGAAAGGGTCACCCAAACAAGCCACCACCTCTTCCACCTAACTCTTTCATGCATGGGGTAAGCCTTTTCGCATTGCTTTCACTTTGTATTTCCTTGAAACCAATTGTTCTGAGTTTAAACAAACTAATGTAAACACTCTATCCTGGTTGGGTTTATGGCAACACATGTTAAGTTCATTGCAGGTATAAAATTGAAAGAAAAAGTGTAAATTAGCTGCAGCACTTTAATATAGATTCACTCTCTTAAAATGTTCTGTAAAACTCAAGTTAGACTATAAATGACTTTGTTTGGAATTTATTGCAAAAAGGGGATTGTGAATAGTGTAAACATAGGCAGTAAACACTTCTGTTCATTATGCCCGGGTAGCATGTAGTCATTTTTTATGTATCATTTTCATTACCCTCAATTATTACACAGCAAATGGGCAGGCCTCCGATGGAAGTTCCACAAAGGCCACCAAAGCGTTTTGACCCACCACAGGCGTTTGACCAACAAGTACAAGATGTGTATGAACAAGAGGATAGGCCCCAGAGGTCTGTTTTCAAACATGCAATGATATATTGTTTATTTCCGTGTGTAATAACTTCTTTTTTTGTCTACAGGCAACCGCCACAACCTCCAGGTATGTACTATCACTAATGTCATTTTATGACAAACAGCCACATAGGGTCATGACTTGTTTAAATGCTTATGGAACTTTGGTCAGTAATTTCTTACAACAATAGTTCAACCTCGTTCGTGCGCGCCAACCAGCCAGAGCATAGCAACAAGGAAAACAGTCATACTACTCGCAAGTGCCTTTCTTGGCATATAAGGAATACTAACACTTGCGTAGTTTCGCTCTATCATGTGCCAAGCAGTAGTTACGCATTTTATGACGTGTTTTGTCAACAGTTATGGCTTGTAATAGATTTAATCAACTTTAATCTGTAGTTACATTGTCAAAACAGTTTTAAATGCGGCTCATGCGTTGAATGTTGACTTTCCCAAAATACTATTTGAAATGCAGTCTATAGAATTTTCATAGAATTTAAATTTTGAGGAGATTGTTTTTTCCTTAAACAGGGGACGTTTTTTAATTTTTTAGGCTCGTTATTTTTTGTCTCAAACAAAAAGTTTAACTAATGAAACCTGCAGACTGTACATAAAATATAATGTTCAGGCATGTTGCTTTCTATATTAATAACAAGCAAAATGCGATTGCTGTTAACGGAAAGAAAATTGTTGTACATGTAAATTTGTAAAACGTTTATACAGTTGTTGTCTCTATTTACTCAGCCTTTCATGTTTCTAATCATAGTATAACGCGGATGGTAAATCTTGTCAAGCGATCTCACAAAATTTACTAAACAGCCCGAAAAGGCCTTCAGTCGTGTTGGTGCTTGGCATTGTTCAACCTTGTTTCGACACGTTATAGTTTTACCACAAAAATAATATCATACCTAAACCCTTGACTGTTGTTCGTTTTAAAACATTGTCTGTATCTTGGCGTTGTAGTTCCCTCACCCCGTCCGTCGCCGACATCCAGCATGAAACAACCGCAGCTGGATCGGCATCAGCAGAAAAGCCGTGACAGTGGATACGGGGAGCCGTTCTCGCGCAATAACAGTGCCAAAACACACACCCCTGCTCGCGTTGGAAGCAACGGTAATTTATATCTTCATCAGTTTGCATGCAATAATATCATGCGTGATAAAAATACATGGCAGAATGCTGGAAAAATTAGGGTCGCCGCATGCGTCGCTTAGAGAAGCATTTCTAAAGACAAACCATTTTTCGTTTTTCCGTTCAGTTTTGTAAAAAGGTGTTTGCATTCAGTGGCGTATCCAAGGGGGGGGGGGGTTTTGGGGGTCCGGACCCCCCCTTTTCAAAAAGTTGTGCGTAAATTAAATAGGCCAAAATCGTTCCGTTTACCACTGCGTGATAACAGGGAGTCGTTATCTCAAAGACGCGAGCCTTCAATCTCTTGTATTCGCTTGTTATCTAATCGCCAATTGTGACGTAACAAAGGTTTAATAAGGAGGTTTATGCGCTAACAATCGGAAAGTTACGTTCCGGCTAGGACGCTGGTAGCAGTTTCTTGCTAAGTGTAACTGCACTAAGTGCAACATATCAAACTGTTTTTGCATTTGAACAATGTAAAAGTGTTAAAAACGTGTAATGTTGTCTTGCTTTGATCCGCCAAACACGTAATAGTTTGTCAAAAACATTAGATCGATGTAAATCGAGTTATGTTATTAGGGTAATTTGGTGCTTACGCAGGCACAATTTATGCCTTCTGCCGTTACCACCTTTAGTGCATTCGTGACTTTGCGCAACTTAACAGTAGGATTACCGCTTCAGCAAGAGATTTAGTTCTTTACAAATTGGACCCTGTTTTAACGATTTTGATTACGTGACAGTAACGGTTATTTTGCAGCTGTAGTTTGGCTGAGTAAGCTAGATAGCAGCGGCAAAATCACAAAACTACAAAGCTTTTGCTAAAATAAAATTACCTGTTCTTCCTGTCAATTAAATGGGTAGAGATACCGCCAATTTGGAAAAAGTGCTTTGCCGCATAACGCGTCGTTCTGAACGACGTGTGACGTCATAATGACGTCATTAGGGATTTCCCAAAAAAAATTTTTTTGGACCCCCCCCTTTAAAAATTTCTGGATACGCCCCTGTTTGCATTGCATGTTTTGGGTCTACACTCTACAGCATCCATTTATTTTGTAGCATTGCAAACCGATTATTGGGAAATTCTTCTAACCCAAGAACTCAATTCACAGAAAGTTGGCTAATTTCCGATAGGGCATTTGCGAATATTTAAAAGCAAATCGTGTGAAAATGCTGACGGTTAGGGCTGTTGGGGTGATGTTTTTAATAATAATAACACTAAATCCAACTTTTAAATTTAGTTCCTAACGTTAAATTCAGTTTGTAACTCCATCCCAGTGTTAGTTTAAATAAATATGCCTTTTACGCCCTTAATTGGAAATTAGCATGCTTTTTTGTTCTTACGTTAGTATCTCTACAAAGTTCTTACGTTAGTAGCTCTACCCGATTATTGTGTTACTTGAGATATTGTATTTATGGTTACAGACAGCTACAGTTCCGGAGAAGCAGAACATGAGCCTTTACGCCCACCTTCAATGCGGAATGACGGAATTTCCTTATTGCCTCAACAAAAATTCAGGAAAGTAGGGTAAGCATATTTGAAACATCGCAACATTTTTTACCGAAATCAATCCACAGATTTGCTTTCAGTTAATTTTTTTATATATAGAAGCGGCGTTCTCCCTCCGATGCCACCAATCAAGCCACCACCAGCAGCTGATCCACGCCCAAGAGAAGATCCCGGTAAGCCCAATGTTGTATGTATGTCTTACTCTCCAAAAGCATGCTCAAACAAGTTTGTACTTTGTTTGACGTCTGCAAATAAGACATTTCCTTATCTATACGCCCTGACCCTTAGTTCCTGTCTTTATCTTTCCTTTCATGCTTGCAAATAGCCTCAAGCACGGTAAAGGAACTCTCACAGATTCTTTCGCGAATGAAGCCGCCCTCTCCCACCCAATCCCCTACAACAAACTTACATCAACTGCCGCCCACTTCGCCGCGTAAGTCCTTTGATCGACCGAAGTTTACACCGAACAAACCCTTTCCAGCAGCGATGCCACCTCATGAACCGAAGTCCCCCAAACCCTTTTCCGAACCACCTATTTCTGGTGATTATTACTGTTTCTCATTTTCAATTCTTTATGTTGTTGTTTGATTTTTGCGAGATTTTTAATCGTAATCAAATGGGATGTGCCGGAAACTGCTGAATCTTGTTATAGCACTAGCCTTGTACTAGTTGAAGTTATGGACCAAAAGGCGCAAGTAGTGTTTGAAATATGACATAGTTTTAAGCACAAGATTTCGTTATACACGCTCATTAATCATGGAGCACTTGGCAAGGGAATGCCCGACTATCGGTGATTGAAAGACTTGTGCTATAATTCTTTCCAGTTTCGGCACAACTCTTGATAAACAATTAACAGAAATTGTTTTTCCTTAATAAACAATTGCCTTTTCTAAAATTTTCGGGTGGTTTTAATTTTTCTGAGCAATGTTTTGGAGAAAAATTATGTTCAAACATTTTTAGTTGTATGAAAATACCATGAGCTACAAACATGATAAAAATCGAAGCAATGTTGATACTAACAAATTAAACTTTCAACCAGTTTTTTTGCCTGATTAACAGCGGGGAGGGTGCCACGGAGAAAGAACGTGGAAGATCAGTCATGGTACCACAATGTGTCCAGAGAAAGAGCGGAAGAAATGGTGTTAAAATCAGGCAGGGTAAGTATACTCCTGGAACCTTGATGAAAAACAGCGTTTTATGTTGATTTTTATTGCAACGTTTATAGAGTCTGTATAATCAAATGTTTTTTGGAGTTTACATGTGCCTGTGTGGCGTAGTAGTATATTTTTCTCTTTTTTGTGATTAATTAACGTAACTGCCAGACAGCCTGTGTACACAGAATACATCTTGTCAGAAAGTACGTGTTTAGTTTTCCTAGGTTTATATTTGTTACAGCACTAGCTGGCAAAAAAGCATAGCATTGTATCACCGTAGCGGCTACGGTATCCTTTGTACACCCAACATTTTTGTAAGCAGATTACAGAGAAATGGACCGTTTGAATAATAGCATGCTCGAAACTAGTTATTGCGCCACAGTGTGTATGTAACGTATACACGAGTGTTGGCTGGCCGTCACTTAGTTATTTGTCATTTGCCATCACAAGCTTACTCGAACTTCCAATTACTGTCGCCAATTTACTAGCAATCACGTGACCTTTGTGACGTGCTCCGGCAACCGAAAGTGCTTCGTGTGTTTGACCGAAGATCTGTTGTGTTGTTTAGAACGGCTGCTTCCTGGTTCGACTAGGACGCGGCGAGGACAACCCATACACAATTACAGGTTGTGGTGGCAATTCCTCCTGTTACAATCTGCGCATCAGAAAGAGAGACGATCATCAGTACGCGCTAGGCTCCAAAAAGGTACGCAAATACTTCCGGCCTGTATTTAATGTCTACACGATTAAAACGTTTTTGCTTAAAATAAAACCTCCAAAACGGCATATTTATGCAAATTTAAGTTAGTGTATATACAAACATGGGCCTACCTTGGTTTAAACTTTAAACACACTGTTAAAAAAGTGTGTGTTGCCCATTATAACAGTGCTATATCGAACGCTATTCTTCATTCGTATTTTTAATTGTAGCTTGTACTCTTTTGAACTGATTGTCGTCTATAAACCGAACCAAGTAAAACAATCGTTTCGGTTTATTTACAGCAACACGAAAGGACATTTCCGTCTGTGTGCGATCTCGTTGAGTATTACAAGACGTCTCCAGTCACACTTGCCAACGCCGAAGGTTCGGTGACTCTCACTGGCCCCCCTTAATGTGAAAACAACTATTATAGGCTTGGTAGAAGAAGTCATGCGCCGGACCTTAACAGCAGAAAAAAGTTGTGTAAAAATCGTTTGTGTGCCTACTAAGCGTTTTTATTCTTTGATACCAGCACGTTTTAAGTGTTATTTTTGTCAAAAGTAATGAGCACTTGACTCTGGAAGTAAGTGATGTTGCTCTATATTTTACGCCGTGTTATTCGTATCTTGTACTTTTTTTCTATTTTCGATTGTCATCACGCTAGTTTCAGACCCATACATTATGCTTTAAGACCGATTCATTGTTGTGCCGCTGTATGATTTTTCGAACACCTTTCTGTTGCCATTTACTTCAACAAGTGAAATTTCAAGTTCAAGCATGATTTTTGAACCCACTGTCGTTTTTCTTCAACGGAATATGAATCTGTGAACTTTGACCTTTTTTCGCCAAGCACTTATTGTCCGCCACTGTTTGCATTTGAGACTTGTGTTACATATACAATAGTCTTTATTACAGGGGCGCCGGCAGTTTGGGAAAGGGGGCAAATTCTGATACACACTTACGGCATCAAATAATTGTGAACGTTTAGGCATAATGTGCAATATAACTAAAAACTGAAACACTCTATGATGTAAAGGGCCCCTCCTACCTTATGTGCCGGCGCCCATGCTTAAACATTTGAAATGCACGTATTTGTTTTGCTTAAAAGTTTCTGGTACTGCTGTGTAATAGCTTTGCTGCAACATAGGCTTAGCCTAAACAGTCGCGATTCGCTTTTGACGGCGTCTGTTTTTTCTCAACCTGTGTTCTGCACTGACCGCATCGACGTATTTTGATTTTGTTTTTCTTCTGTTGTTTTATGCCTTCGAGGAAAGTCTTTCTCAATATTTTTAAACTTCCCGGTGATTTTAAAGAACCTAAATTTAAAACTAATAAACAGGTTGATATTCTTTTTGAATATTAAAGCAAGTTTAAAAAATTCCATGACAGAATCTACATTTTGTTATGTCGTAATATTGCAAATTGCCTTAAAGTTTATAATTGTGATAACAAGGCAAGAGAATAGAAGCCCTCTATTGGTTTTACTTAAACCGTTTTCATTCTGAGCTTAACATGCCTATAAAACTTGCAATTAAGGTGCAAATATTGGAAATATTCTTTGAGACCGGCCAAACAGTCTACACGTACCGGTGGTTGAGAAACACTGTTTTGTGCAATCTAACCGTGGTCATACAGCTGTAGGCTATACACGAATATACTTGCCCTGTTCTGTGCCTTCGTAAATTGTGTTTTTTTCTTTGGGTCTTCACTTTAATAAACTATCACTGTATGCTGAGTGCACTTTCTACAAGGCATAGGCTATCACTACAATAAGACAAGAGTAAAAACGTAATGCTCTTTTAAGCGAATGTTCAACTACAGTACCCTATGTACAAAAGAGACCAAACAGTTGGTTTTGTGCATAACGCATATGACAGGCAATTTATGAGCTATAGCTTACTTCAGGGATCGGCAAACACTGGTTCATGCGGATTTATTACAGGGTCACATGGAAGCAGCAGCAACACATTACGTTGGGTGAATATACCGAAAACAATGCAGGTGTCATGGACATCTATCATCGCAAGTGGTAGTATGTAATAAAAATCAACTAATAGCGAAAAACAACACTCAAAAATCAAAAGTTTGTCCTAAACCGGCCCACACGTGGAGAAGCTTGTCAATCCTTACTTGAGGTTCAGATTGCAGAGTGCCATATTTTCGGGTCACAGATTTTGCTTCTAAATTTTAGACTTCCAGTAATCCATATTATTGTAATGTATTGTATTTCGTTCAATTAGATCCCCAACAATAGGATTAAAATTATATATTCACCAAGAGTATATTATATATTCACCAAACAAACGATCTTCTAAAAAAACAATGTAGATTTACGCCGGCGTTATAAATTAATGACCATTAGTTTTTTTAACAATAAATGGAGACTTTATTTATTATTTCTATGGTTATTGTATGTTTGTTAACTTTGTTTACAACAAGTTTGCGGCGATGCGGTTTGTAACTTGAATACGCAGTTGGCTGATGTTAGAAAGAAAGATGTAACATACAGTTCATTAATTTTTCTACTCTTTGTTGAAGGTGTACGGTAAAAAATAACCGATGGTCTAAACATCCAATTAACTTATTATTCAAGCCTGCTTTAAACTTGTTTGGCAGAAGTTGTTTCGTTTGTTCTTGTGAACGAAACAAGTCCAAGCCATGCCTTCAAGTAGCACTATTGCCTTGAACGCGTTTTTGGAGAACAGAAACCTAAAAAGACCAAAACTTGGACCACCAGATGTATACCCACAAGTAAGGAATATTTTACACCTGTTGGTTATTTATCCACAGTTTATCATTGAAACTTTGATATTCGCAAATTGACTACAAGGATATGGAAGTACAACTGTTTTACACGACCTAAAGTATACTACAAATACATAATTACAGCCTACAACTACGCTATGTTGTTGTTAAAAGCAGAAAAGCAATTACAGCAAACTGTTACTTGAACTGACTAATTTGTGGCCATAACTATTTTGACTAAAGCTTTATTGTGATTAGTTTAGTTTTAGCTTATCATGGAGAGGTATTGAATAAATCTATTATACAGTAATAAATCTATTATACAGTAATAAATCTATTATACAGTAATAAATCTATAAATAGTATGATTTAAGAGGTTTTGTGAGATATATTGTTACATTTGCTGTCAAACGTTTGGGAAAATTGAATCCAATTGCACCAATTTAAATTGAATCCAAAAGTGTTTCTTTCTTTATTACCTATACTGAATGATTGTGATGTAATCTGTTCGCAATCTGACACTATATCAAGAAGGTAAAAAGAAAGACAAACATGTAAAATGTTGAGACTGTAGCGGCCTCTCTCACTATACACCTCGCTACAAGACTATATAAATGGAAGATATTTAACTACTAAAACTAGAAATGTGGTATTGAACATTTAATACAATAATGCTCTTCTCTAATTTTCTTTACCCAAAAACTTTTTAACAGGAACCCAAGCAGAAAGAGGATGAGTTGACCAGTGTTAATGTAAAACAGGGATTCATTGATCATCCAGCAATTTCTGATGAACACTCCAGTGCCCATTTGTACACTATAGATGCAAATAAGGTATATATATATATATTTCTGTACTATGCTCACAATTGTGTCAATTATACCTTCTCTATCGATTTGCAGAGACAATCCTTTATTAGTTTGTTTATTGTAAGTTTTGTGCGTAGCATTTCTATTTTGTGTCATTGCATACCTATAAATTGTAGTTGCAGTTAATCACCTGTGATTTGTTGCAGATCAGTCAAAGTTTCAACACAATTCTGACACAAAAGCAAATCTGCAACACTTTTAATGATGATGGAAAAAAGAGACCTCAGGTTTTCAAAGAAAACTTTTTTGTGGTAAGTTATTTATATCTTACCTAGAAGGTGAGTTTGTAAAGTTGTGCTCTAATCATCTTGCTGTATGTTTGATTAAAGACGACAAGTCCAAGCCACTTGCAATCATGGTTTAAAGAATTGGGTGGCAACCAGTCATTGCGTTACTTGAGCAGAAAAGTGCCAGGAATGAACAAAAAAGAAGATATATTTCAGGTAGGCACAAGTCATAAGATCCAACTGATGGTATAGACCAGTGCTTTTCAACGGGTGTATTGTACACCCCAGGGTGTACCATAACTTTAAAGGGTGTACCACTTTGTTGGGGTGTACTGGTGTGTACCAGAAACAATCCACCTATGGCCAGCATCATAACAGGCAAGTTTGTGTTTTAGAGCAGACTCACTGGAGTGTACAATACAACTGTATCTCAAGTGTATGTAGCTTATGTATTACTATATTCTATTTGTGACGTCATAATTTATTATTTCTCCTGTTAGTCATTATGGGTCCCCTTCCCTGAAAGGGAACACATATATATTGTTTTTGTCTATATATTCTTTTTTCTTTTTTTTTCTTTCTAACTCGGATTTGTTCCCACGTTTTGGTCAAGAAAGAATGGTTCAAACTTTTTCAAATTTACACACGTTATAGATATTGGTCTAAAGATGGTCCATGTGAATTTTGACCCCGTTTGATCCCTCGGTTCCCCCACAGCCCCTCAAAACGTGAAATTTTTAAAACGGCTATACTTGCTCAGATACTTCATTTAGGAGTTATATGCTTTGTTGTTTGGTGCAATATAAGGTATTTCAAAGAATTTTGTACCTTAAAAAAAGATTTACCCATTTTCACCCCTTAAACCCCAAAATATTCGTTTCTGTCTAACACTGGTTTGTTAAATGCGTTTGGTCAAGAAAGAGTGCTTTAAATTTATTCAAATTTGCACAGATGTTAGTTATTGTTCCGAATTTAAACCTGAAGTTTGACCCCAAACGACCCAGCGGTTCACCCACAGGCCCCCAAAACGAAAAAAAATAAAAACGGCTGTACTGACCCAAGTCCATAATCTGAGGGTTTCATGCTTTGTTGGTTGGTTCAATGTGAGCTATTCTAAAGAATTTTGTAACTTTTTATTGGATTCACCCATGTTTACCCCTTAAACCCCAAAATAATAAGTTTTAGGCCAGAAATACAAGCCCCAATGTGCTGAAATGTTAAACAATTGTTTGCAGTAGGTTATTATGGGTCCCCTTCTATGAAGGGGACACATATTGTTTTTGTCCGTATTTTTTTTCTGTCTAACGCTGGTTTGTTAAACGCGTTTGGTCAAGAAAGAGTGCTCCAAATTTAATAAAATTTACACAAATGTTAGTTATTAATCCAAATTTGATCCTCCTGAAGTTTGACCCCAAATGACCCAGTGGTTCATCCGCAGGTCCCCAAAACGTATTTTTTTTAAAAACGGCTGTACTGACTAAAGTACAGCATCTCTGAGTGATATGCTGTGTTGTTTGGTGCAGTATAAGATATTTCAAAGAATTTTGTATCTTTTTTTTCGATTCACCCATTTCCACCCCTTAAACCCCCAAATATTTATTTCTGTCTAATGCTGGTTTGTTAAATGCGTTTGGTCAAGAAAGAGTGCTTTAAATTTATTCAAATTTGCACAGATGTTAGTTATTGTTCCGAATTTAAACCTGAAGTTTGACCCCAAACGACCCAGCGGTTCACCCACAGGCCCCCAAAACGAAAAAAATTAAAAACGGCTGTACTGACCCAAGTCCATAATCTGAGAGTTTCATGCTTTGTTGGTTGGTTCAATGTGAGCTATTCTAAAGAATTTTGTAACTTTTTATTGGATTCACCCATGTTTACCCCTTAAACCCCAAAATAATAAGTTTTAGGCCAGAAATACAAGCCCTAATGTGCTGAAATGTTAAACAATTGTTTGCAGTAGGTTATTCGTTTAGTTTTTTAAAAAATGCCTTAATCGGCCAAATAGTTACTTTTACAGTCCATAACATGTGTACACTGTCAGTCAGATAGAAGTTTTAAATCTCAAGGTAGTAATTATTCGTTTCTGTCTAACGCTGGTTTGTTAAATGCATTTGGTCAAAAAAGAGTGCTTTAAATGGATTCAAATTTGCACAGATGTTAGTTATTGTTCCGAATTTGATCCTCCTGAAGTTTGACCCCAAACGACCCAGCGGTTCACCCACAGGCCCCCAAAACGAAAAAAAATTAAAAACGGCTGTACTGACCCAAGTCCATAATCTGAGGGTTTCATGCTTTGTAGGTTGATTCAATGTAAGCTATTCTAAAGAATTTTGTAACTTTTTATTGGATTCACCCATGTTTACCCCTTAAACCCCAAAATAATAAGTTTTAGGCCAGAAATACAAGCCCCAATGTGCTGAAATGTTAAACAATTGTTTGCAGTAGGTTATTATGGTCCCCTTCTATGAAGGGGACACATATTGTTTTTGTCCGTATTTTTATTTTCTTTTTTCTGTCTAATGCTGGTTTGTTAAACGCGTTTGGTCAAGAAAGAGTGCTCCAAATTTAATAAAATTTACACAAATGTTAGTTATTAATCCAAATTTGATCCTCCTGAAGTTTGACCCCAAATGACCCAGCGGTTCACCCGCAGGCCCCCAAAACGTATTTTTTTAAAAACGGCTGTACTGACTGAAGTACAGCATCTCTGAGTGATATGCTGTGTTGTTTGGTGCAATATAAGATATTTCAAAGAATTTTGTATCTTTTTTTTCGATTCACCCATTTTCACCCCTTAAACCCCCAAATATTCATTTCTGTCTAACGCTGGTTTGTTAAATGCGTTTGGTCAAGAAAGAGTGCTTTATATTTATTCAAATTTGCACAGATGTTAGTTATTGTTCCAAATTTGATCCTCCTGAAGTTTGACCCCAAACGACCCAGTGGTTCACCCACAGCCTCCCCCCCCAAAAAAAAAATTAAAAACGGCTGTACTGACTAAAGTACATAATCTGAGAGTTTCATGGTTTGTTGGTTGGTGCAATGTAAGGTATTCTAGGTGATTCTTTCAGTACTTAAAATTTTGTCTTAATCGGCCAAATAGTTACTTTTACAGCCCATAATATGTGTACACTGTCAGTCAGATAGAAGTCTCAACTCTCAAGGGAGTAATTCACTTGTTTACGATTAAGGCGGGTGAATGCAGCGGGATTGCTCAGCTTGACGTCCGGACAGACGTTTTACGAGACAGTCGTTTCGGTGATTAGAAATCAGCTGTTTTTGCGCAGCTATGCTATGTCGTTTTATTAAGTATCAAGCATATTTTCAATTGTGGAAAATTGTGTTAAAAACTGACCTTGAACGACAATATCAAGGTCAAAGCATGAGATTAAATTAAAAGTATTTTTCTCGTTCTTATGTACTGTTTTTTTGTAATTATATGACAATAATGATGCAAAAAGAATACGGACAAAACTTTTAAAGCTGGGTTATTGCTAAAGTTGGTTAAGTTTTTTCTTAAGAATCTAAATATAACCAGGACGTTAAATCCGCACAAATGCACGTGTGGGGACCCATTTGTTTTTGCTTGCAAAAACAATCATATGTGTAGATCAAACGATGTGTATAGTAAATTGGTAAATATCTAACAATGATTGTGCCCTATTTTTACTGTTACCAAATCGCATATGCATATGTGTGGGGACCCATTTGATTATGCTTGCAGAAACAATTATGTTATAAAGTGCCAGGAAAAAGATAGGTACCCAATGCCAAATATATATCTATTATAAATATAGTAAATGGTATATGTGATACATGGTTAAATATGATGTAGTATATATAAACTGGCAATATATAGGAAAACCACTATTCTAGTGTTTTTTTGCATTCAAAAGTTAACAACAAGTTACAGTTTTTTGGGTGTACAATTTTTGAATAAACATTCAAAGGGTGTACCATTTCAAAAAAAGGTTGACAAGCACTGCTATAGACACATCAGGTTAAATACATATTTTATGTAGTAATCATTTTTATGCGAACAACCAAAATACTTTGTTAGCTTCTGTTTCTTAACACTTTCAGTGCGGTTGATGTAAATTACCGTCAATCTGCACTCTGCGCACAACGTCTTTTGACATAAATATACGTTAAACGCACTGAAAGTGTTAAACAATAGACTTGGGATTTACAATTCTTATGCAAATAAACAGAATGTGCAATTATCATATTTGTGTACATTGGCTAAGCTTACAGCATTATTTGCAGATATTAGCGGAGTATGATGTTCCTCTGGTGCGAGCTGCATGGTTTATCAAAATGACTGCTATGTACTATTTAATTCAGACTGAGGTGAAAAGCAAAAAAAGACCCAACAATGACCCCAACCTTGGTAAATAAATTCTCAATGCTGTTCTTGAATAAAAAAAATATGGGCTGTGTGTAGTTTTAATGCTGTATTCTTTTGCCAGTACAATAGAAACTTGCACTTGAGTTCCCTGAAGGGGACACATATTGATTTTACTCGAATTGTTTTTGTTTGTTTTTCTTCCTTTTTTTTTCTTCCCAAAGTTTGTCCGGCTCGTTTTTCTATCAAATGTTTGATGGATTTGGCTGAAATTTACACAGATGGTAGATATAGTTATGTAGATGTGCATCCCACTTTGTTTTTGTTGATAGCCCCAGTATTTACCCCGCTAGCCCCCTAAAATGGGTATTTTTCCCCCGAAGTTTGTCCGACTCGTTTTTCCATCAAATGTTTGATGGATTTGGCTGAAATTTACACAGATGGTAGATATAGTTATGTAGATGTGCATCCCACTTTGTTTTTGTTGATAACCCCAGTATTTACCCCGCTCGCCTCCTAAAATGGGTCTTTTTACCCAAAGTTTGTCTGACTCGTTTTTCCATCAAATGTTTGATGGATTTGGCTGAAATTTACACAGATGGTAGATATATTCATGTAGATGTGCATCCCACTTTGTTTTTGTTGATAACCCCAGTATTTACCGCGCTAGCCCCCTAAAATGGGTGAGTTTTTAAACAGTGTCAGAATTGGCTGAAATTTGGATTTCTTGTATAGTATGCCATTTATAGGTGTCGATTGTTGTGTTCAACCCTGTAGTCCTAACATTTACCCCACAAGCCCCTAAAGTGTAAAACGTATTTGTATGTTACTGGGCACCACAAACGAAAGATTTCTTAGGAGCAATAGTGTTACAAGGGCAACCAGTTGTATGTTGCTTGGTGGTCGTTTTTGCGCCATGGCAGTTAGGGGCTTGTCAACAGCCCTATGACGTCAAAAACAGTAACGGTTGTTGCTCAAAACACCTCTAGTGGTCGAAATTTTAAACATTGGCGGATTGGGCTGAAATTTTGCAGTACTATTGACTGAGTCATTGTGGTTTTTATATATTTTTTAGTTTGTGCGTCGAACCCAATTAGTTGCCCTACTAGCCACCTAAAATGGGTCAGTTTTTTAAAACGTTAAATAGGACATACTTCAAACAATACTTGGGGTAAATCTAATTTTATAGTTTGTATTCTACATAGTATTATTATTTAAGCCCAGTGCCGATCACTGTGTTTTACTTTACAACACCCGACTTTCTCATGGTTATCTCTTGAATTGCATTATTTTCAACTTTGCATGTGTGGGGACCCATGAGTTTTTGCCTGCAGAAACGACTAAAGTTATAAAAGACCATGGCTAATATGGGACCCAATACAAAATAAGCATTGGAAATATATTTATGTTTTAAAATAGTTTATAGTGTATATGCAAGGGCAATATGTGCTAAGCCACCCTTCTAGTTTACTGCAACTTTGATTACTAAGACACATAAATGGGTGAGATTTTTGAATATTTGCAAAGGTAATGTTTTACCATGTGTAAGGTAGTTGGGAAATTTCTGACAATGATATACAGGGAATGCCACTCTGCAATTAAAAATGTGTTCTTAAAAACATTTCTCCATTCCAGTTGGTGCATTTTTAACAACAGTGTATTCAGATTGGACTCAAGCAATATGTAAATTTATGAGGGAACAACTTGCCAAACTAAACAAGGACAACAGCTCTGTGTTAAATGGCAGTGCCTTTGCAAATGGGTTTGGTAACACCGGCTTAAGCAAGACTCTGGGCACTGTCCAGGGAGTGTTGGGAAGTCAAACCGTCCTCACAAGGGATGACTTAGAAAAGCAACTTAAATATATTAGTAATCTTGCCCATCACATGTATACTGAGGTAAGCTAAAAACAATTTTGCTCAGTAGAAAATCTATCTTTGAAACTTATATATATAATTGTTTAGCATTCTAATTTGCATCACTAATTTTGCCTAAAAATTGTTTAACACAAAGAGATTGTCATGTCATTCACTTTTTTTAAATGTTAATTCTAAAAACCTGCCTCTTTGTGTTTTAGGGTTTGTTTGATAGACATGAGTTTCTTACTTGGGTGGTTGAAACATTTGAGGCTATTCCAATGTATGATGAGATTGCCTTGAGCTACTTTATGCCATTTGTTCTGCAATATATTGAAGTAAGTTGGCTAATTATTATTTTGACCCAACAGTTTCTGTTGCAAACAAATTATTTTCAGGTAAACCTTAAACAAGTTTCATCAAATAAATTATTTTTTAGTTCCCGAACAATTTTCATGTATTTAATAAAAACATCCACATAAAATTCAGTCAAAATAAATATTAAAGTCCAAACAACATACTTAGCCTGGTTTCAATTGTTAAAAAATTGATTACTTTTGCTAAGAAATGGGTACAAAGCAGGAAACACACATTACACAGATGTCACTTTAAAATTCTTTTACGTTTTTATATTACCAGGAGGTGTCCATGAACTTGCTGTTGTCACGACGAATGTCATTTGCTGCTGCTCATCATTTGAACTGGATTTTTATGGATGGGAAATCGTCTCGTTCTGGCACACCCACTACGCCATCTGGGTAAAAACATAGACAAGCATGCTTAATTTGCTTAAGCCAGTGTTTCTCAGTTGTTCATAGAGTGAAAGCTTGTTGGTTATTGTTCAGCAGAAAAATTTCAATTAAAACTGGTTGAAGTTGAAAAATGTCATTACACAATGACACAATGCATGTTTGTGGCATAGTAGGCCTACAATTAGAAAAGCTAGTTGTGATGATAAAAAAGTGGGCTACAGGATTCTGAAAATACATTAGAAAGTGACAAAAAAAGAATTTTTCAGAGTTATTTATATGACTTCATTGTTCTATCAGACGGAACACTCCTGCAAACCAACCAAACAACCAACTACCAATGAACAATCTCAATCCAACTGAAGCCCAGTTAAAACAATCATTTCCAAGCTATTTAGAGCCCATTGTCCACACACTGGGATGCATCATTCAAGTTACAGCCCTAACCTGTACTGGTGCCTTAGTATGGTATCCACCTGGCGACTCTAAGATTTGTGGCTCTCCTCTTGATCTACTTCCCTGCCCTCCATCTTCTCTCCTACTCCCAGAAGTTGCGAAGGAAGATACTGATGCTGTAGAACTTGATCTTGCTACAAGGTTTATTGATCTTTTGTTACTTACTATTATGAAGTTAAATGTGAGCATACATATTAGTATGTTATTTTTTTGTACTTCACAGGGCTGCAATGAAGGAACGTGAGGCAGAGATTATTAGAAGATCATCAGCTGCTGAAATGCATTGGTCATCTGATAAGTGTCAGGAATCAACAGCTGGTATCAGAAATTTGTTATGTTAGATCACTTGCATGGAATTTTAGGTTTAAACAAATTTCTATTTGTTCTGAAAGGTCACACAATCAATCGGGTTCTTATATCACTTGAAGCACTGGACAAGCAAAACTTTGACAGAGGTGATCCCTTGGACTCATTGTATCATAAAATCTTTGACCAAATAAATGCCAAAGATCACAACGAAATGCAGGTTAGTGCTTAACAAACCAACTACATTATTTGCCTTATAAAGCAAGTTCAATACAACTAAGCATGTATGGTCGATGAAACACCTTTTGCTTATACCCAAAGCCACCAATCAAGTTTTGGTCTTGATTTTTTTTCATTTTTGTAGATGACAAAAGCATGTGAACAAGCTGTTATTGGTCTTTTATGTGAATGGGCAATCACTGCTAAACGTCTGGGAGAACATCGTGCTGCTGTTGTGGCTAAATTACTTGACCTGAGACAGGTTTGTTAAACAATGCTTTTATTTCGACACTGAAAAATGTTTTGTTTTACACTTCCCCCAAGATCTATACTCTGGTAGTATCCCAATGAGCATCAGTGTTTCTTAAACATTTTTTTAAGCTTGCGACATACTAACAAACTATTACACATGTTACAGCAGTGATTCTCAAACTGTGTGCCACAGCACACTAGTGTACCGTGAGAAACTTCCAAATGTGCCGCGAAGTATTTCCTATTTTAATTTACAAACATTTCCTGGTGTTTTAGGACTTTATGGCAAAACACTGGTGTGCATGACAACATTTCAAAGCTCATTTTTGATGATGAAAATCATCTCTTATCACCACACTAAAGTTGAAAATTAACATTATTTGAACAAGTTTTGTTATGTTTACCTGCGAACTGTGCCGAGGAATGAAATTTTAGTTTTCAATGCGCTGCATGTTTAAAAAGTTTGAGAACCACTGCTTGACAGGCTAAAACACTTAGTTAATTAATAAAACACTAGTAAATAAAAACACAAAAGTTATTTAATAAACTTACTTATATGTGATGGTTGAGACTGTCTTCTGTAACAAATGATATAAAAAATGAGGTTTTACTATTGTAATGCACATCCAGGTATTATTGTTAGACCCAAAAAGCTTAAGTAAAAATTGCAAAAACAGATCTTGCATGGCACACTGGGATATCTCTGTCGTACATTAGATAGTTTAAAATTCACTGACATGCATTACCATATTGTCTGTTGCCCATCAACAGGCACATTATGAGCAAACCACAGATGATGGAACTGCTGATATTTCACAAAACAGCCTCAATGTTAGCAATCCAAACCAAGCTGACACAACTGCACCAGTAGAACCTGTGCAAACAACACAGACATCTGCCAATACCACCCCATACTTCCAGAACCTGCTTGTGTCGTTCTTGGACTCTCAAGCCCCTGAACTAAGTATGTTTTCTTACAATTTCTGACAATAGGTTGAATCTGAATGGTAAATGATAGAGGTGACTTAGTGTGAAAAAATTGTAAAATACACTAAACTTCAAATGTACAAAAAGTTCCAAACTACAGAAAGTTCCAAACTGCTATACTCCAGTGTAGGTGTGTAAATCTGAAGGCTTTCTACTAGCAGTAGCATTCATCTTTTTGTGTTGAAAAATGTTATTTGTTCTTTTGCAGAGGACCCAGAAGATACGAAACAACTACAGGCTTTCAAAAACCTGGTACTTCTTTTCACTGAGCTCATTGAGCATGGAGTTTTCTCCCATTTACAATACATTAACATTCTCATATCAAGGGGTGACATTACACCAGGTTTGTTACTGATCAAAAAAGTATGTGCACTCCGTAAAACTGTTTGTTCATGTTGTGTTCCAAAATAGACCAAATCACTTCATTGCCGGTGTACAAGGTCAACAGCCCACAAAATGATGACATGAATTTGTCCAGCAACAAACCAACTTCTGTGTTGGGAAAACACATGGTAAGTGATGTTGTGCCAGCATATGGATCACAAATTCTGTTCTTTTGCACTCTAAAAACCTAAACCTTGCTGTTAGATTGCAGTTATTCACATGAAAAAGAGCAAAATGGGTCTACTCTTAGTCAAACTCATCTTTATTTTTGATCTTGTATAGAACTATAATGTGAACACTATGCAAAACTGGTAGTCACAAAATTTCATTAGACACTAAACCAGTGGTTCTCAACCTTTTTACTTTCGTGGCCCACTTTCATTGCACAAAAATTCTGTGGCCCAGTAAATTTTTATGATAGAAAGAAAACAACTATAAAATAGGTTTAAAACAAAAACTGCAGAACATATTTCAAACAGATTAAAAACTTGATGCAAAAATCATAAAACAGCACTTTCCCTTCTTTAATCAAGCACTTTCAGTTACGACCGGGTAATTGGACGATGCATATGCTGCTATTATCTGGCTTTATTGTAATTACAAAGTAGTTTATTACATCATAAACATACGGGGTTGCAGAAACTTAAAGTAACTTCATACTGCAAATAGATTAATTTAAATTAATTTACATTCCTTCTCACTTCCTCCACAAGCCATTATTCTTGTAAAATTGAATGTAGTGACACAAATGAAAGTAAATTTATAAATAAAGCTTTCTATTTGGTTGGTCTGTGGCCCAATCAAAATGCTTCCATGGCCCACCAGTGGGCCATGGCCCACTGGTTGAGAACCACTGCACTAAACATTGAAAGATGTAATGCTTTGTACTAGAGATGGGCCGAGCCAAGAGAAAAAACCGGAGTACTCATTACCAAGCATCGCTCGGCTGAGTAGTTGCACAAACTGACCCCAGCATTAAATTTGCACATTCATGCCCTGCAAAGATAACTGGTGTTAGAAAGGGTATCCAAGAAGAAAAATAACTGTTGTTTTAAATGCGATAGATTGTGGAAAACGCGTACTTCCGGGGCTGTACAACTTAGTACACCACTGGTGACATAAGGGACCTCGGAAAGCTACAAAACTAGCGTGGAATAGGGAATGTTCATGACGTCACAATGCACCAAACGTGCTCGAGCACCGGGCATTAACATGAGAAGCTCGGCACTGGACCAAACAGAACATTTGCGGTTTTGGCCCATCCCTACTTTGTACTAAAGAAAAGCATATACTGGACTTCTATCAACCCAATTTTGAATTAAACAAATCATTAGTTAGTGAAATTAAACCTTATCATAGGATCCAAGGATGGAAGTGGATGAGGAGGATCCATCTAGTGTCCGTAGCATGCACGATGTCAAAATGGAAGTAAATGACATGGAGTTTCTGCAAGCAACAGAGAGTGTGTTCAGTCCTGATTCAAGAGCTGACAGGTTGGTTATAATACCAAATTAATTTTCATCTGAAAAAATACCCCTAATATGTTGTGGCTTTCACACAGCTGGTGCATTTCTGTTATATTACTTTTGTCAACTTTGACCATTTGACTTTTCTAAACCAGGCATTTCCTGGATGCTGTTAAGACTGAGAGACAAGGAGATGCAGCAACCAGACACAAAGGTGGTACATCCCAAATGCGGGGTGCTAGAATGGTCCAAGGGGCAATATGGGGATACAACCATCCCCGACATGTCCAGTATGTTACTCACTTTCCAATCCCATTCCAGGTATGAAGGAGTGATAACTGTGACTGTTGGTTGTTACCATCATACAATGTTAAAAAGTAATGCTTAGGACAATCTATTTTTAAGTACTTGTGTGTTGCACATTTGTTGTGAGCTCAAAGTTATGGGCATTTGCATTTTAGAATTGCAATACTTAACAATACTGAAGTATAGGCTTTAATAGCGTGACTTTATAAAAAAATTAATTGCCTTTATATAGGAGGATGGTGTTCAGCATGAATGGAATCAACGTCTTATGGTTTTGTACGGTGCTGGTCGACAAAAATCAGAAGTGAAACAAGCTGTAAAAAAAGTGAACAGGCACCTGATGAAACTGGTCCAAAACAAAAGAGACCTTGAAGATAAATCTGGTCAGTTGAATGCAAACTTGAGCACGAAACTGTTGACACTGATTGTGAAACTCTACTAACTTTTGAAATAACATGTAACTTTGCAGAAGAGTCAACTCCAAACACAACCTGGGCCCCACCGAACAAGAAAAGTCGGCGTTCCACCAAATCCAGTCACAGCGAATTACTGTCTCGCTTTCGTGCTTTGTCTTACTTTGATCAAAATATGGTCACATCTAATGCTGGTAAAACACTGATGCAAGCCCTCAACAATTACATTTCTGGGAGGTGGGTTTGTTGCACAAATGTTTAGAATAGATTCCATACAACTTAATTTTACTGCATTCTACTTGCTCAAAGATTAGAGTTCCAATCATTTGTTAGCGCACAGTGTTTTAATTACGCTGTGACGTGCTTACTCTTAATTCTTTTTTTCTTTGTTAATTGTGCACTTTACTACACACATTCTGTGTTATTTACCCTAAAGAAGGCAACATATATGGTACGTCCAAACGTCGATATAAGAATACAATTGCCAGAAGAGCTCTATAAATTTAAAACTATGCCTGGTAGCAATAGCTTATATATTAATTTCACTGACTCTCCCTTTCTTAGGAATGTATTGCCAAGATTGGATGTTGTGACTTTGTTGTTTGATCTGATGGAGGAAGCACTAAATGTTGGGGATTTGGTACGACTTGCTGTTTCAATAAGTCAAATTCTTGCCCCTTTATTAGCTGAAACACATCGGCGCATCAAAGAAGTAGATGCCCATGGCAACCATCCAAATATTTCGCACAAGTGGTATTCAACTGAACTAGCTTTAAAAGTGGTTGCAGTCCTTCGGCATTATCAAAGGTAAACATTTTGTGTTTTTTGGGGCCATATGTTTTTTTTGTATGTGTTGTCTTTTTATAGTCTATATTTGTGTTAATTATCTCAGTGTTTGGCAACCATTTTTTTCTAAAAATCTTTTTTCAGTTACCTCACATTAAACGCGGATCTTGCATTGGATGCTTTTGATGGTCTGCTTGCTGTTGCCAAGCGAACTTGCATCTCCAACCCCGCACAGTGTACATCTGCGGACAGGTTGTCATTTCATGCATTTTTTGTGCAATTTTGCACTTTTGGTATAGTAATTTGGTTGGATTTTATTGGAACTTTTGTCATGCAGCTGTGTCAGTTGTTCCTTCTTATCATATTGTTTTTTTTAACATACAAATTGTTAAAATACCTGTAAATAAAAATAAAAGTGAACTTTTTAAGTTTCAAGTACTTTTACTTGTTTCAAACAATGCTGCTACATTTGCAGAAGTATCCTTGTTTTTCTTTATGACTTGTACAACTCATTTTCATACATCAAACTGCAACATATGGAATCATTTTCCAGTTACAGTGGCGTTGTCAAGCAAGCTCTATGTTCAACTAAGAAACCTTCTACTTCGAACTGCAGGTACTTGTGTGTAATTTTTCACTGCAAAGATATAGATTTAAAAGTG
Organism: Phallusia mammillata; assembly: GCF_965637545.1. NCBI lineage: Eukaryota > Metazoa > Chordata > Ascidiacea > Phlebobranchia > Ascidiidae > Phallusia > Phallusia mammillata. The sequence continues at coordinate 16,622,779 of NC_137255.1, forward strand.
TAGTTAATTTCATAATTCAACTTTGTTTACTGCACATTTCTTATGTTTCATTGACCTTGGATGTTTTATTTACGCAAAGTTAACTGTGCCCTTTTTTGTAGATATGATCCCTCTTTTCTGCTCCAGTTTATTGAAAATCCCAGTGTGGAGTCTGCTCTGTCTGTTGCAGAACGATTCAGTAATCGACTGCACGATATGACTTTCAGATACAGTTTTGTTTGTTCTGCTGTAATTACTGTATGTAATGGACAACAAGACTTTGAAAAGTAAATTTTACGTATTTATTAAGACATTACAACAACATGTTAGACTGTTCTTTGTACATACTTTATGACTTGTAGTTAATTACGTTCAGATTTTTTTCATTTGTTAGTTTTATTACAGTTGTAGCAACATAAAGTAGCTGACAAAAATGTTTTATTCTGTTAAAATTCTGCGATTGGCTAGTCATACTGACAAGTCACATATCTATAATCAAAAGTACCAAAGTAATTGCATATTATAAGACCAAAATGATTTTGATTTCTTTTGTTAAAATAAGTTAGTGTGTAATGCCTTTTTCAGAAAGAGCATTTTATTGCATCGTAACTTTCTTGCTTAATTATCAAATGTCAAAAATAACAATATACCTTGTTCTTTTAGGGTCAATGCTCTTGCTGCATTATGTGTTGAAATGAACACTCGATGTAGTGAACTAAGTGCAGAATGGCTGGGTGTCCTTAAAGCTCTGTGTTGCTCATCATGCACTGCCAATTTCAATGATGTTCTTATGAGTGTTGAGGTAAGTAAGGCTTGCCTAATCACAAGGAAAAATAAAATATTTGGTAATGAAATTTTAACCATGATCAGTATACAAGTTAATAGGCAGCCTGTTTTTTTTTGTTTTTCATATGCGGTTCATTGCAAATTCCATTTTATTGCACACTGAATCCAAAACTGTAGCCTATCGTTAATTACGAAAATGATTTGTTTTTGCATAATGTATGTATCATCAACATTTTAAAGAAACCAAAAGTATGTTAAGCTCAAATAACTAAATATTTATTTTCTTATTCACTAGTTTATTTCAATTTTAAGATACACTTTGCTGCAACACAAAGATTTACGCAACTTTTGTACCTGATTTATAACTTACTTTTGTCATCAGGCAAGTGATTCTCAAATCCGTGATCCACTTGCACTGCTCACTGCTGTTCTCATTGCTCGAGGTTGTCTGTCTTTAGAAGATGTCATTCAGCATGTTGCTATTCCATCACTCCTGGCTGCTTGCAATAACAAATCCGGTGCAGGACTCAGCAATCCTAACACAGGTAAGTCGTCTTTATCCGCAAAATTTCTGAAAGATTAAACATGTTTTGTGTTCTATACAATATATGTTTCTTTGTTTTCTCACTCCTTAATGCATATTTTGTGTTGAGTAATGGTGCATAATTGTAGCATACAATAAAATCGGAATGTAAGTAAAAAGTAAAATTGGAATGGAATTTAGTTGGAGTTTTTTGAATGGTTTGCAGCAGCAATATGTTTGTTAGGTGCTCGACTCACATGTCATCTTCTGCTACAACTGTTTAAGACACCCAGCTCATCCACTGGCAGCAATGCTTTCAGATTACCAACCTCTGCAGATCGCCACCTACTGGCTGCAGCACAACGCAATATTGCTGTTGGGGCTGTACTTGCTGTGCTGAAAGCTGTTCTAAAATTAGGTAGGAGCTTACAAAACAAAAATGTCATCATTTGGCACAAACCTTCTACAGTTAATGTCTATTGTCACATTTGGTTTAAAAGCATTATGCTAGTTCTTATTGCTGAGAAAAACAACTGCATTAAAAGTACAAGTTTTTGTTGTCAAGGGTCTGTAGAACTAAGCTCTGTAGAAACTAGTAACAATCATATTTTCAACCCATTGGAAGGTCTGTTTGTGTGATAAATTATGCCAATGTTGCGTGGAAAATGTTTGAAGATTCTTACATTTTCACTAGGTTTTGTGTAATGCTCTTCCTGATAGTTGTCTAATAGACCTATTTTGATGAACTGTCTATTACTTTAATTGCTCAGCAAAGGGGTTGAAATGCCATGCATATTGATTAAATCTCTTCCATAGTAAAGTTTGGGAGGCTTTAATATTAGAATAAATAATCTTTTCTTGTAATAATTCTTGTAAAAAAATTTGCAAGGTATGTTTTACTCCTTAGGTGATGCTGGTCTTTCTGGAGGAAAGAGCTCTTATCAAAATGATGACAGTGTGTCAAGGTTTTTTGCTCCAATTCAGGGTTTTGATAACTTTGATGACATTCAGATGCCAGGTCAGGCACCTGAACATGGTGGTCGAATGGTAAATGTTTTTTATGTGGAAGTGTTGGTGCGTTAGGTTTTAAACTTCACATGCATTGATGCAGGGTGGTGGGGGTTCTGCAATGGATGAAGCGAGCTTAAGTGAATTTGCCAAGCATGCTGTACATATTATTTGCTCACAGCAGTGGGTTCGTGAAAGGTATACCCTTTACAATTTATGTATGAAAGCAATCAAGCAAATGTTAATATTTTTTTATATCTCATTACTTTTTTTTCCTATTTTGCATTTTGGAATATTATTTTTTTGTGGCTAAATGTGACTATTTATTTTTACATACAAACTTGCTGCTAGGTGTTTGAAAGATCCGGTTATGGACCTTCTTCTTGACAAAGTGTTAACTCAGAAACAGCGTCAGAATCTTATTCAATTGATCTGCTACCCAGATGAAGATTTGCAGGTGGGAAGTAACATGTTTTAAATTTTATATATTTTGTACATTGTAAGCAAAACCACAGTATGCCAGGCCCATTGAAGGCGCCATATATCAGCTGGTCACCAAGCATTCACCACCATATGGCAAGGCCTAGGCTAGAAAAATATAGCTATGATTTATATATGAGCGTGCCATAATCGCTGGTCTGCATAGATGCTTCAGTGCTGATCCCAGTTATGAATTTATGTTCATCTTAAGTGTAAGCAAAACAGTAATGTAACTTGTCAACAACAAAGAAGCCATTGTGTTAGAAAGATAATTCAATATACTGTAAATTGAGGACAAGTTTTAACATATATTTATTTTGTATTTTAGAGACTATCATCTTTGAGTGGTGATCCGCACAATTATGTGGTGAGCATATTAAGCAGCATGACAAGATGGACAATGAGACAATGTCTGCTTGAGCTGCAAGTGATGCTTCAACAATCTCCACAAGAGAAAAGTTTACCAGAGCATATTGCAAAGTAGGTTTTTGTTGTTTACTGCCAAAACTTTTCATTGCTTTTTGACTACATGTAGTTTCAATACTGTTGTACCACTAGTGGTATGTAATAACCTTGCAGGTGAAAGTTGCAGAAACTGTGTGCTATGTGAGAGGTGTTAGATTGCACAATGTGTAATATTGTTCATTTTGTGTTAGAAATTTTGGTTAAAATTATTTAATGTTTGCTACACTTTCATCCATTTTATAATTAAAAATGGTAAGTAACACTGAACAAAATGTCTATATGGTACACAATTTGAAAAGTTATGGCATTACTAATATATATGCCATGATTGTAAAACAAACAAATGTCATTTGATTCTGGTATTTAACAGAGCAACAATAGAAGTTTTCCAGCGCCAGCAGCAGCAACAGTTAATGGAGTCAGCAAGGGAGAGAAAATCATCATTGACTGGAGCTGAATTGGATCGATGCAATGTTTGGCTCGTTGCTCCTTTGGTGGGAAAACTTCCTTCACAAGTAAGTAGCAGCAAGCAGCATGAATTAGTACATTGTATGGTACAATATAGGAGCTTTGATTTAGATCACTCACCATTGGCAACATATTTTAAACATTCTTTGTTTATCCCTAGGACTTTTTAAGAGGTTAATATGAATCACAAACAATAGTTGATTAGGAAATTAAGTGGTTAGAAAATCTTAAAAGGGTATATACAGTGGCTTTGTAATCATATGAGTATCAGTATTTACCCACTTTTAAATGAAAATACTGTTCCTGTTGCTAAATTTATGCAAGAATAAATGTCACCAATGCTAAAATTTAAACTGTGAAAGGCAAAGGCACACCATTGACAACCTCTATATTATTTGGGCTTAGGTCCAGGGTCGAGTATTACAAGAGGCAAGTACAATCTTGGAAGCTCCACAAAATTGGTCTACTTCATCAACTCGCAGCGGGGCAAGTGTCAGAGCTGAACGCCATGACCACAAACAAACTTGTTCACTGCTTCTAAATCATCAGCCTTTCCTCACCTTAATTCTCACCTGTCTCAAGGTTTGTGTTTTCCAGCCTTGAACAGAGGCTCTAAAATGTATTTGTGCACACAAATGCTGTAAAGGGTTTGATGTAATTGCCAAGAAGTGTGTTGTGATTGTTATTTTTTTCCTTTTTTATATCCTGTATAACTTTCATGTCTCGTTTAGAACTGAACATGTTTTTGTGTGGCAGCTACAAAAGCTTGTGTACTTGAATTTTCCAGGGTCAAGACGATCAGAGGGATTCTCTGTTGGACTCGTTGCAGTCACAAATCATAATGCTGCACACAGAGTGGCAGAGTGCACACACACAGAGGGATGGTGGAAAGGAGACTCCATATCTAAGTACCTCACAAGGAGTACATGAAGCATTGCAACTTCGTCTCAGTCTGGTAAGATCAATACTTTTTTTTCTGCTTTGAAAAATCAATCATACCAAATTTTTTGGAAACAAAATTCATGCAAAATTTTTTGTAAATTTTGTCTTGATTCTATTTCCAGGTGGGCGGAATGTTTGATACAGTACAAAGCAATGCCCAGTGGACAAGCAATGTTGTTGTTCTTCTAACTCAGCTCATAAACTCTGGGATGGTTGATGTTCAGGCAAGTGCCCCAAAATAAGCATGTTGTACCTAGTGTTTTTTTAACTTGGAGAATTTTCACAGGTAAACGCTGAGCTCTTTGATATTGTATTTGACATGATTGCAATTCTTCTCCATCACACACTTGGTGGCGATGGTTCAAACCGAGGTGAAGTTACCAAGCGTGAATATATCAAGATTGTTTCGAAAATGAAGGTTAGGAAATATTATCGTGTGCACTCAGTGCTGTATATCGCACTATGTAATTGTATTTCACAAAAAACACTAGATCTTAATACGCACTGTTGTACAAAAATGTTTGCTGATTCGTTTAATTCATGCAGAAAGAGATGGGTCGACAATCAGAAAGCATTCGTCGATTGCGTCATCTGCTTCCCATCCCAAAAGCAGAAGTTTATGTGGTTTGTTGTGAGCCATCAGGTCCTCTACTTGATGTTCGTGGAAACAAAGTTCCAGTCCCTGTAGATAGTACACAAGGTTTACAGGCAAGTTTGTAGAGCTATTCTGGCAAATGTAATTTAGTTTACAAGCAAGTTAATCGGTTTGGATGTACAACTTCCTCGAAATCATAACTTTTAATTGCTAGAAAATTGTAAAATACTGCTGTTTTGTAAATGCTTGGTTTCAAAGTGTGTTCTTCTCAAACAGATACTTCAGGCAACATTTTAAATTTAAAAAAGATAGCTAGAACAATTGATTGTTGATCATATTACAAAAAGAGTAAGTTAAACAGCTTGATGGTAGGCTAAATGGAACACTTATTGTTGGGGCTATATCACACAAGTTCAAAATAATCATAGATATCTTCATTTTTTCCTCTGCTTTAAAGGTGGCAAGTAAGCAGAAATTAAATGCATGGGATATCATAGAAGGTTTAAAGCAGCCTGCTCCACTGTGTCTTGCTTGGTTCGGGGCACGGAAGATGGAAAGGAAGGCTCCAAAGTATGAAGTAGAACATGCCCTTATGTTGCACCATCAACACAACAAGAGAGAGTAAGTGAATTTCAGTAGGTTTGAAACAGTTATATATACAGTAATAAAAAAATGTGAAATTGTATTCAAATAATTCCTCCACTTTTGACTGTTTGTCAAAGGTGACACTTTGCACACATTTTGGGGGCAAGACTTTAATTTAGTGCATGATGGGCAAATAGTCATGTTAGCATGCAAACAATGTGTATGTTCAAATTTTACCAAATTTTAAGTTTTATTGCGACGGGTAGGAACCAGGGAGTCGAACCGGAACTGAACCCGAACCCGCGAACCGGTTTGAGCGTTTAAATTCATTAAACCCGAACCGAACCCGAACTGCTAATTTCGATTTTCTAAAAACCCGAACCGGAGTTGAACCCTATATTGTGTTTGGTGTTGGACCCGAACCGGAACTGAACCAGTAAAAAATGCAGTCTGTTTGATAATTTGTGATTTTTTTCAAAACAGCGCACAAGAATACGCGAGATAACACTTACAGGCCGTGTCAAAATTACAGTGCACGGTCAAAATTATTTTGAAGTTTGATAAAGCCAGGTAGATGATGTGTAGAATTAAATTGAAACGAATAAAAATTTGAACCGGTTTAAAAACCGCAAACCGGTTCGGACCGGATAATTTGCCCAAACTGGAACAAAACCCGAACCCAAAAATATACATTTTTAAAAACCTGAACCGAACCCGAACCCTTAAAAACAAAACGAAGTGAACCCAAACCGAACCTGAACCCATATGACAAGTGGTTAGACTCCCTGGTAGGAACCATATAATCACGCAATACATTATTATCCACTTGTTGAGATTTTAGGCTTAATGCTTACAATTACGTTCGATTGTTTGATCCAACTACAAATATTTGCCGATTAACAGTTGGCGCCGTGAGTTTCTCGTTCCACCTAAACTGCCTCCTGAGGAAGAGGAAGAAGAAGTTATCCAACCTCCGGCTAAAATTCCTGAGCGCAAACCATCCAAGACAAGTTTTCCTGGAACTTCTTCTGGAGATCCGATGAGGAAAAAGCCCAAGCGTCGACCAGTTTCCCAAACCAGCAAAACTAAAGTATTGTGAAGAAATGTTTGAAGATTTAATTACTAACACTCCACAACCAGTGTTCATTGTTAATTGCCAAGTAAACATTTGCAAGTCTTGGTCAATTAAGCAACAGAGACATAACTTTGTTTTGTCAGGGGTTGCAATTGCAACAAATAACCAGGCCTAGTAATGTTCACCTCTTAACTTTTAATAACAGCGTATTTAACTAAAAAATCATTAACATTTTTTTTTCCATTTTTTGCAAACTTTATATCAGTTTTAACTTGTAATGCCTTTATGACTTTTTATTGATTACCACTAGTTTTCATTTAGCAATGATTCCTATGTTACTAATCAGATTACAAAGTCACCTTTGCCATTTCGACCAAACCTGCCCATTAATACTGGTGGAAATATTTCCCAACCTGCAATGCACAGCACCCATGGTCCATCACAACAGCACAGTGGTAACTACCAGAACTACAATATCACCAACCAAGCACAATACAACTTTCCGCCAACTCAATCAGCCAGCACAAATCAGGCCAGCAACTTCACTTCCACTTCTGGATTCCCACCAACCCAACAACACCTTCCTCCAAGTGAGTATTTGTGGACATTTTTGTATCATTGTACAATTTATACTAAAGTTACATAATCTACACAGGATGGACTGCTGGCATTTATTCATACTATCTTAAATATCATTTAACATTGGTATTGAAACTTCAAGCTTAAAAATGATATCTTTTCAAAATTATCTTAACTTTCAGAAACCCAGTTCGACTGTACTTGCTTTGAAAAAGGTTATTTCAAATGCTACAGCAGAAAATTTAAAAGGGCCGCTCTATTGCTCGAAGGAATTGCAAAAACAAAAACAAAGTAGTTTGTACATAAATGGTCTTTTTTGTAGATAAAGGTAATACTAGACAACATTTGGCGAGTTGGATTCGTGCTCGTCAGCCATCAGTTCCACAAGTGCGGTTTCAGAGTGTTTCTGCAAACCAGTCTAATGCTTATCCTGATGTGAGGCAAAAAATTGTGGGAATGTCGGTAGGTTGAAACTGTCCATGTCCACTGCATAACATGTCACCTAAGACTATTATTATAAATGGATTTCTTATTCAAATGTGGTATAATTTATCTAATCTACATTGCTTACTGTAAAATCGTTTGACAACTAAAACAACCAGATGCATTGTTTTAAAAATTGCTTTCTTTTTAATGAGTTCACTGCTTCGTGACTGCAGCTTCTGTTGGAAGGTTTTACTTGACTTCAATAAAGAACTGTATGGTGGATATTTTTTTTCTTGTTTTCAGCAGAAAAGTGGACAGATGAGCCATGATATGTTCCCACCTCAGCAGAGGCAAGCAATCAACATGCCCCAACAAATGCTTAACCAATCAGGAAGCTTTAATAACTACAACAATGCTGCTGGTGGAAGTATGCAGCAGCAGACCCAGCAACATGGCATGATGAGTAAGAATAAGAAATAGTCATGTTTGTTTTTTTGGTTTGGAGATTTGTTAAACCAGGTGACAGTTTTTTGATTGTTACATTTTTGTTGGATCAGCCCTGCTTTTTGCTTTTCTATGGTAGAATATGCATAAATGTACTGTATAGTTTTAAACATTAGATTTTTTTAAATCAAAAGTTTTAGGGCCTTTGGAAAAGCCATACAAAAACTATAAGTATTATAAGTGTTCTATATTATTTCATGTGAGTTTGCTACAATAATGGGGCTGGTAATTGCCAAGATGTGACTCTGACAGAACTGTGTTTTTAAACGTGGATATGTACTGTTTAGATTACAACAATGGTGCTGTGTATCGCAACACAGGGGGTGCTGGTAGTTCGGGCCAAATGGGGGGCTATCAGCAGCTTACTGGGGGTGGTGCCTCAGTGAACCAGCAGTACACAGGACCTCCACAACAACAACCACAACAGGGTGGAAGTAATTTTGTAAGCAATATGCCTATGGGTGGCAGTCAGACATCGAGAAACTTTAACCAGCGCCAGAACGTGGGAATGATGGTGATGCAAGGACAGAACCAACCGCAGCAACAGAACCAGTACAATATTAACCAGATACCAAATCGTGGAGCGCATATGACAAGGTTGCAAAAAAGTTTTAATGTTTGGAGTAATTAAGAATGCTTGTAAGGGTTTAACATAAATTTAATTAATACATCTCACATACATTTATTGATGGACAGGATCAATCCACAAAGTAACCAAATGAGTGGTGGAATGGCGGCAAATCGTATGCATACCATAAGTGGTGGAGGAGGTATGCAAACAGGTGGAGGTATGGGGCAGCAACCAATGATTGGACAACAACATCAGACTATGATAAATCAGCAGGTAAATTAAATGTTACATTGGGTGTGTGTTGCTGTGCAAGAATTGCATAAATTACCAGCTACAAGCATATGTATTAAATCCATGGGTCAACAGACAAATACTTGATGAGATTGCAGAATAGATTTACTTGGCTTTTTAAAATGCTGAAAAAGATATGTTTTGATTGACAAAACCAGTCTGTGTTTTTACTTGCAGTAAAAAAGCGGTGCAATTAAAGAAGGCAGTTTCATGTAGGCTACTGAATGTTGGGTAGTGCAGCTTTTGAAAAATCACTTTTAAGGATACAACTATTTCAATGTAAAAAATATTTATGAAACAAAATGATGAATCTGTTGTATCTTTAGATTGAATTAACGGGTTTTAAAAGTTCTGTCAAAACTGGGAGGCACTTTTCATTTCAGAAACCGGATATGTTGACTATTAGTTAAGGGCCCACAGAGACAATTATTCTACTATTTAGTTGAAAAAAGGTTGTGCTTAACAAGCTTATTACTGCAGTTTGCTTTCCTGAAACAACATAACCAACATTTGATGTTTTAGCCTCAATACAACCTGCAACAAGGAACACCAATGATGGAAATGAGGAGAAATGTTCACCAACAGGGTCCACCCCCTCAGTACTAAACCTCTTGTCATGTTGTATAGCAATATAAATTTTTTAAATATGTTTATTGTCAACACTGGTTTTGAATAGGATGCATTGAAATAGGTAAAATGTAGAAACTCAAAATAAGACACAAATTATGTGTTAGATGTTTTTTAGTATTATTTCATACAAATTGTGCTTTTTCCTTTTGTTTTATATTTCACTTGCAGTATCATTTGTCGCAAATTGTTGTTTGCGGACCTGATTCTGGCTTTCATATGTCAAAAGCCATTTATGGTTTTGTGTTGCTGCCATTTAAAACAGACTATCCCTTGTGTTTGGTCTGGAGTGCCAGTACAAGTCATCATCAAATGACTGTTGTGAGGGTCGATTTCCTGCTTGCCTCTGCCGTGCGATATTTGCCGCCAAAAGCTTCACCTAATAAAAAAATTCAAATTGTTGTCAATACTTAAAACAACACTGTAGCAAAAATACCTGAGTCATAGTTATAAGATTTCCTTTCTCTGGGACAAGGCTTGGAGCTGTATGGAGTTTTGTTAAACCTGTCCGATAATAGTGGATTATTAGATGGTATACAAACTAAATGTCTTTGTAACAAACCTTCCATGTTCCTTTTCCTTGCCTCAATCACCCGCTGGTTAATTTGACTCTTGAGCAATGTTGCTACTTGCAGAAATGAAATGTATGCAACAATACCTGCATATAAAACATTCATACTGTTTTAATTGGCAGGTCAAAATTAATAATCTGCCTTTTGAACTGCTCCCTTTTGCACAAAAACAGCAATTTATTAGACGCTGGTACTGTAAGGCTACTCACAAGCAAGTTTCTTGGTTGGAGCTGTCGTGTATCCAAGAGTCAGCATACATTCATATGTGAGTCTTTTTATCAGGGAGTCATTTGCAAGAGGACAAATAGATTCTAGTGCAGTGAGGAACTCATCATTGGTCATTAAACCTTTCTCCTTCATTTCACAGTTTGCCAGTTGCGATTCAGCATCCTAGTTGCATTAGTCTGGTTAACTTGTTATAGTAAAAAGAAACAGAATGCTTGTATTTACCAATATTCTGGGCTCCCTATTTTTTGTTGTGATATGTATAATGTAGTTCATGACCAAAGTTTTTGAGATTTTGTTTTCACTAAATGCCACATACTCCATAGCAAGCATTTCAGCATCATCTTCCTGAAAAATTAGGAATTTTAATGTACCTACATGTATGTTTTAATTTTTATATTTCAAAAAGGAAATTCATATTAGTTTTCAAAACAGATTGATAAATGTTGGTTCAGAATAAGAAATGTAAAATGGTACCGTTCAAGCAGATAAGATAAGCATTGCACATACATGTAAAAAGGGATACAATACTGTAGCAAATGTCGCAAAGTCTGATACTTCCTGCCAATCTACCACATCAATCAGGTCTGCCACAAGATGAATGTACCGAGCAACACTACCATCGAAGATTCCAGCTAATGTAAGCCCCAGGACTAGCACTGTCTAAGTGAAAAATATATAATATTACAGGACATACACAAGCTATAATTTACAATGCCAACCTTGTCCTGGGCAGCATACTTCACTACAGCAGTTACAAGATCATATGTTGCCATTGGAGAAATTTCTTCTTCTTGGTATCTCTCAGACATGAAATTGTACATGTATCCCCTGAAAATAATGTAAATTTGTTTGGTTGGTTTGAAACACACTGTACAATCATAGACTCGGTATCACTTTGACAAACAAAATATTTTGGCAAACATATATTTACTTAAATGTGTATGTTTCATCTTCTGGTCCAGCATGCTCATCCCTCCAGATAATGCTAGCATAAAATTGCTCCAAAAGGGAGTGAACCCTTTGCAGTGTGAGCTCTCGTGTTGCACATACAGTTGATGAGCTTGACATGACATCCATACCAGCTTGTCGTTTTGCATCTTGCCATAATGGGGCCAGCTGGCGCCGAACTGACATTGCATCACTGGTGTGTTCTTCTAAAAAAAACATAGCAATTTCAAAATACTTGTGACAAAGTTATGAACCAGTGCCCACCGATACCAAACATTTGCCATGACATATTTTTGACCAAACTAAAAAACCTTCCTTTACCTTCTCCCTATAGATAATATGGTCAGGGTGCTCCCTAAAGCACTTTAAGTTACTTATTAATTAGACAAGGTTGATGTTTCAACACCTGTGTTATTCCAATTCCGATCTTCTGGAATAGGGTCATACCACTTTCCATGATGTTGAGCATACTGGTCATTCTCTTGTGATCTAGATAACTAAATTAAATCACTGGTACTTTTTCAGAAGCAAGCATTACCTACCCTTGGGTTGGAAGAGATGGAAGGGAAACCCTTACCATGGGTCTTGAGAGCTTGATGTGAGTACAACCATTGGGAAGTGTAACTACCAAGTCACTTTTAGTTATTTTGTGAGGACATATTGCTGTTTTTTCTCCACAGCTCACACAAAACTTTGCATGTGATATTTCGTCAAAGGTTTTTCCTAAAAAAGAACTTGTGAAATGCATAATGAGGCATGGAAAATGTTGAGTTGTTTATTTACCTGCATTTACTGATGTGTAAATCATGGCAGAGTACTTGCTGAGAAGTCTTTCTTGGGGATTGAATGGGTCACTTGTTGGATCGACAAGAGGTGTGGTATCTTCTTCCAAACCACTTTCTAGTGACAACTGTGACTCTGCATCACATCAAATGTAAACAGATTAAGTTTTTACAATGATTTTGCTTGTGTTATTTTTATCACTCAAAATCAGAATGCAAACCAACAACTGCTGAAATTTAGTTTGTCACTGTTAATGCAGATATATTTTACTGGTAACTAGGAATAGAAAAAAAATTCTGAGTAACGGAATCAGTTAATGAGTATAGCGGAACATTTTTTTAGCCTAACTATCTTCTTCAATTCTTTATTCAAATAGAATCCATTTACAGGTATATATTTTACTATGTATTAAGGATTTCTCAAAACATTATTCATTTATTATTTTGGCATACCAGTGCTGGTCTTTTTTCCTGTATCATCATGAGTCATCATCCTACTGCTTCCTGGCCCACCAGCCATTGATGAAGGGGGTAAAGTCCCAGCATTGCTGCCAGCATCACCAGCTGCAAGATTTTCAGCTTGTTCCATTTGTGACAACTGACTTTGCAAAGTGTCCCGATGTTGTCGTACCAGTTCAAGTTCAGTGACAGCTGATGATATTAATCTTTGAAAGTTGCTCAGCTTTGATGACATCTATAGCAGTGGACAAATGTTTGAGACATGACAAAAACACAATTTAACAAATGATGAACTACAATTTGCTGTAAAATTGTTATTATTTCTATGCTAGCAGTTCAGCTGTTTCCTGATTTGGAAAAATCCTACATTTGCCTTCAAAAGACCAGACAGTTGTAACAGAACATAGTATGATCTATTTTGCTTCCTGACTTGGTGCTTTTGTTGTGAAACGCAGTGAAGAGCCTACTTTTTGTGACCTGTCCTGACCAAACTCTTTTGAATACAGTGAAGCCGCAGCTTGGTTCGTTATAATTCAGTTATTGTGCCTTCCAATTTTTTGGCTATCCACCATTTCAAAGTTGCTGAGCTACTTGATGATTGTTTAAGTGGAATTGTGTCAATATGTCATATCACCCCAAAAAATAAATGTTGTCTTTAATAAGCTGTTGTTTTATTACAACTGTGCTATTTTTACGAACAAATCACGTCAACACATTAGGTTTTTTAAAAACTTCATCAATTTGTACCTCATCACCAAGACTTTCAAGTTGAAGTTCCTCATTAAAAAAATTTGTGTCAGTTTCATTTTCTGAGAATTGTTTTTGAGATAGTTGACTTTTGACTTCTTCCAAATATTGGTCATATTCCTCGAGGCTTTTTGTTTGAACTTCAATGATTTGTTGTTCCAGTTTTGATGCTGCCTCTATGCTTGATAATAGTTGTGTCTGTAATGTTGGAGGTTGTAATAATAGAGCTACAGCAAACACAAGTCTCTAAATTCCTAACAAACCAATTTTAGACCCGAATTTTAAAATGAAATGTTGTTGTTTTATAAAAAGGTTTATGTAAAATCACCAATAAAAAATAAACGGCATGTCTTACAGATGAGTAAATTAAATATTTTTAAATTGCTAAAACTAACCTTTTTAGTGGAGATTACAGGCCTTCGGAAACCTCTGCGTGGTCGCTTGTCTGGTGGAAGATCAAAAGTGTCCTTAAGTGTGTCATAAGCCACCTTGTACCTTCTTAACATATCTGCCTCAGATTTTAAATCACTGTTTTTATCCTGGACAATTTGCACAACATTCTCCAATGAGTTTGCGACTTCTTCACTTTTTGACTGCTCTTCATGGATTTGTTGCATCAACCTGGAAAAGTTTAAAAATGTTTATTTCCAGGCTAAAACCAGCAAAGGTGGAAATCGTTACAAGACTGATAACAGAATAGAAATGATTTTCAGAATCACTTGATTTTCATGATTTTCAACCTGGAAAATGTGTTATATCAAAACTATGGCCATTTTTTATTCAGTGGAATTAAAAATTGCCCTGTCTTGCTTTTGTTAAAGTATCTATTTTGTAGGAAAATTTTGGTAAACTGTCTTGTTGTCATTATTAAAAAAACACTAACATTTCTATATGGTCCTCTTTTTGATTGCTAAGATCCTCCAGTGACACAAATATATGTTTTCCTTCTTCAATTTCAGCCTTGAGTTGTTTTATTTCTTCGTCTTTAGTGGCAATGCTCTGATTAGCTTTATTTACATCTCTTTTGAGTTCCTCAATTCGTTCTTGCAGATTTTCAAGTGTCTCATTTCTTTGGTCTTGTAACCTCTGAACATACATTTAATCTTTTCATCTTTTGCATTTTTATTTTGTTGTGCCTGCTTACCTGTAGTGTAACAAAAAAAGGAATACGTTCGAGTTTTGCTGATTGATCTTTGCTGCTGGGTTTTGATGTTGTGTAAGAATCACTGTATACAGCATCTTAAAAATGAATGTGTTGTTGTTGGTTGTTGTTTTACTAACAGTAATGCACTGTATACAATATAAATGAAACAATCTTGTAACAATACAAACCTATTAGCTCCTCGCGAATAAGTTTCAACACTGGTGTGTATATTCCACAGTGTGGAATAATCTCTTCAAGTGACTGGAAGGCCATGCCCACCCTGGTTGTAATAGACTCTGATGACTGTAAAGTTTCATCTCTAGCTTTTTTCTCAAGAACAGTCATCAGATATGATGTTGCTGCAAAAATGAATTAATTATACCTATAGAAATTAGTCACACGTTTTATATTTAGCATTAGAAAAGTGAAATTGTGTTCATAAAATGCTTACAGTTCCTTCGGCAAATTTTGGACAAGTCATACATAAATAAATGCAATGCAGAAACTTTATATTATGCTATAATGCAGAAGCTTTATATTACTTTCACTCCACAGGTGAAAGACTACTATTTATTTGATAATGTTTGTATGGAATAAATTAATTTGCTACTCTACCTGGTGAATTGTAGTCTTTTCGGGAACCTTTAACCTGTCTCTGCCTCCCGGACATGTTATTTGTTTTATCTTGTTGAAAAATATATGAACCCCTTAACAAACCGTAAAAGATTTGTCTTTGTTAAGTTTAGCAGAACAGCAGTTTTTGGAACAATTTTTAGAAAGTACAGGAAACTACGCAAACTTTGCTGCTTTTCGTTTTTTTTACACCGAGTGACCAGCTCTTTGCATGGACTCTTGTTGTCTTGGTAACCAGGGACTTCCCCTTCAAGGAAAATAAAGTGATATTTTTTGTGCGGTAAATAATTTATTTTACTGTAGCTAAAACAATAAACAGTAGACTATACGTCCTCTTTTTTGCTCCATCAGTTCAACTTACAGTGTATGTGGACTTAAACAGAAATTGTGTAAAACCTCAGACAGTTTTGAGCAGCATCGTAGCATAGTCTATACCAGGGGCGTGCAACTGTTTATCGCAGTGGGCCACAACATACAGTTAAAATAATGCTGAGGGCCAGACAATTAAGCAACATATACATTTTTTCAACAGTTTATTTAATAGTTTATTTAAAAGGGGCACACAATCAAGTAACTCTTTGAATACTCTTTGATCAATGGGATATGTGCTAACCGTTTCGTAGAATAAATCTCAATATATTTACTGCACCTATAAATCTTGTTACTGAATCATTAAAGGCTGTTCTTTCATAATGCACACGATGATGCAACAACGGGAATATGTCGTCACAGTGGTTAAAACCTTATAAGGGTGTGACGTTGTACAAAGTCAAAAATGCCAGTGTTGGTGTACAAATGGCAGCATTCCATGCTCTAACAGTAAAAAGTATTCATAATTTATAGAGTAATTTGAAGTCTGCGCGGGCCACGAAAATAGGTGCCGCGGGCCGGACACTGGCCCGCGGGCCGTATGTTGCACGCCTCTGGTCTATACATACCCATGTAACGTAAAACATTCACGTGATACGATAGGGTTTGTTAACCCCGTTCTTTTGGTTTGTGGGGTAAGTGTGCCGACGTTTTCGAATCGTAAGGTTTAATTCCAAAGCAGGAAATTTGTGGGGAGCATATACGAGGATTTCATACGTACAGTGCAGGATTTCATACGCGGTCTTTACATTTTGCATCGCATAACTATTTCTGACTAGCCTATATATGGTTATTCAAGTTTTAAGGTCTATAACAGGGATGGCGAACCTTTTTAGTTAAGTGGGTCAAACATGAGATCAAAATTCGGAAAGAAAACAAAGCGGGTCACATATATCAATTTCAATGCTGAGAAGCTTGTTGCTGCATCTTTTCTGCAGTTTAATGCACGCAGCAGTCATGTCTGAGATGAGACGATTCTCTTATAAGTCTGGTAACCCTACCTATAGTAATCAGTATAAATTTTATGAAACTACAAGTGGGTCACTGGAATTCACGTGGTGGGTCACTTCATGACCCGCGGGTCAGTGGTTCGCCATCTCTGTAGCCTAACCTAATAATTCGAAATTCGAAAATCGAAAATCATTCGAGTCCCTTCGTGGTACTAGAACCAAAGGGCTTCCATATTACGAATCCATTTGTCTTAAAGCCAACCATTTATCTGATTTGCTTTTTAATTGCTTAATGGTCCGGCCGTATTTTCCTGACAGGCATATTGACTCTGCGGTCCTTTTGTCCGAGGCCTAGGTATCTTTATGTGGTGTTTTAATTACTGGCTTTGTGTACTTTTGTTTATCTGTTATTTGTGGTTATTTTTATATCAGTTGTAAGTATTTCTGTTCATTCAGAATCGGTACTGGAGGATTCTAATGTCTGGATGTTGTTGGTGTGACTTTCTTTCCAGTTTAGGAGCAATCCAGTATATTAGCATTGGTTGCCAAGTTACCTTTTATCGCACAAAAAAATCATACCTAGAATTGGGTAGTTTATGTCACAAAGGGGATTTTTAATATTTTCGCCGCTTGCAGTAACAAATTTCGATTTCTGGTCTGGTTTCTCACCGTCGTTGCATGGCCATAAACTGCCACATACCCCTGAGTCTATCAGGAACATGGCCTTGTTCAATTAAGACCCGTACGTGGCTAACTGTTCGCGAGGTGGAGCTGCGAGCACCATTGTTCACAGTTTCGGGCATTGTCTCCAAAACGTGCATGATAGTATTATAATTTGCTTTGGTTTTGTGGAATTCCTCTGTGGTGGAAGGGAGGCACAGCATGTCTGCGTTTTCCGTCATAAAACTGATCATAACTGTTGTACTGATGTTGGAAATTCTCCCTGGTCGATTTCAAATTTCAGTCATGATATGTTGGTCTTTGTTTTGATAAAATTTTGCGACCCTGTGCGTAAGATTGTTGTGTGCGGGTATTGGCGCAAAAAGCAACATGCTTTATTTAAAAGGTTGCCTTAAGTTGAGTTTATTTCTCTGGCGAAAGAACATAAAGCGACAAAATCCTTTACTCATGACGGCATGACTATGGGCATATTTTTTTACCAAATCACTGAAACCCAAATATAAAAAAATAAAGGAGAGTTATGATTAATAATATTTTCAAAATTATTAGGTAACTGTAATTGCTACCTAGATTTTAAGACTGAAAACAAATGCAGCATCATCCGAACACAAAATTCTGATGCAGATATTTATTCTACAGATTACGCACTTAAGTTAATAATAGAAAACGAAAAGTAATATTATTTGTTATTAAACCAGTCAGAGAAAAAGACACGTCGTAGAGTTAGTTTACATTTCTCCTCAAAGTCGGTACTTTTATATCCCGGAGCTCATGTTCGTTTTTTACTTGCTTGTATCCATAAAAGTCCAACACCGATGCACACTTGTTTTGTATGTCAGCTACCTGCTGAAATGTCAGGTGGAATCTCCACCGTTGTGTTGTTGCTGCTGAATTTCTTGTCGTACTAAATGGATCCAACTTTCCATGTTTCGATTTAGTGTTTTGTAGAATCCAGTCCTTCATCTTTGTGTTCAAATCGAGTCCAACAAATCGATAAATTGCTTGAGCGTATTTCAAAGGCTGAAGCGCAAGGTCTTCATACCTGAAACGGCACGAAATTAGGAGGTAGGGTTAATGTCAATTCAAAGTTTGCGGTAAAAGTATTTCTACAACTGCATGCGGGATTCAAATTCTTTAGCGAAAATGGAGGACACTTGTGCACAACAGCACTATGAAAATAATAGGACAATAGAATGGTGCCACAAAACATGTCAATGCAACATATTGCATATACAATCGGCCACTCTTGTTTTAATTCGAGTACCACCGATATGCATGAAGACACACTCAACAAATTTGCGACAGTGTGCGTTGGTGGTTAGAACTAATGCAATTGAATCTTACCTGACCATCATATAGTTTCTGCTTAGCCACTTGGTATCACAGCTGGTGGCCAATCCTGCTTGTCCGTTGTTCAACATTCGTGAACACAGTTGCTCTGAAGAGTTTGGGGAATGAATACTCTCTGTATTTATTTTTATTCTAGAACTTTGAATTCCTCGTGGATCCCTTACAAGGTGAATAATCTGAAAACATAAAATCTATAAACCGCTTGCAGGACAATGATAGCAACCTTTATGTTCAATGTTCAAGAGTTGAAAAAGTGTTTACAATATTTTTTTTTTATTCGTTAAACTTTGAAATAGTTACAGCTAGTTTTAAACATTTTAATGAAAATAGAAAACAAAGTGAAAGTACTTTTACCTTCAAATTTAAATTCTGATTCACAGCAAGTTTCTTTAAATGTTGCATTTTGCACAAACGAATCGCTTTTATCACCGACATCTGAAGAAACGCTACTTACATTAAATTCGGTTTGCCATTGAAAAAAATCAGCGGTCTCATTGTTCGTATAATTACAACTAATCTCTTTTATGTCTGGCTGTATTAGCATTTAGGTAAAAATAAACTTCAGCAAGGATTTAAGAACTTTTAGTTAAAGACACTACATATACTTATACTTGTTGTGGTCATTTTTATTAAAGCATATCGGTTTCTATATTATTTGCGGTGTTGTGATTGTCGTGTAACGTGTCGTTTAACATACGTTTTAGACAAGCCAGATCACAAAGGCCCTTTTTGTGTCGGTTTTGCAGTGCATTTAAAGTTTATTAGTGCTGTGTAAGTTGTATTCTTAAGAAATAGCGTTATATAAGGAAAGATTAACTGCAGTGAATTAGCGTGTAATCTACGTGATAATTGGATAATTTAATTGTGTGTGTGGTAATTGACCCAGGTAGTTGTGTTTGTGTCTTGGTTAGTAGCTTTACTAAACTATCTATTTTGTATTAATTTAAATAAGACGCCAAGCAAATCTGTGTGGGAGTTTCTAATAAAATATGCTCTGTTATGTTGTGTACTGTTTCTTCTTGTAACTTATCTGTGTGGCAGACGCATCTTGAGGTGATATGTAACCCATACAGTGGCTAGTTAAAAGCGAGCTGGGACGTGAAGTCATAACCAATGGGTTTATTCTTCAATACTCACCTTTTTAGATCTACAAATACTGTTTGCACGTGTAATGTGCACTGGCCCACAATGTCTACATCTTGTTCGATCACCATGAGGACACAATTCCTTGGTGCATAATTCCCTTGAATTATGTCTGTTCAGTTTTATAGTTTATTCAGCAACAACATTATCTTTAAATTTATTTTTTTGAGACAACAAGTTTTTTGTTTATCTAATTATAAAAGAAGGCACTTGTGTCTAAGAAACATACATCTACTTACCTAAAGCAAAAGTTTTCTTTCAAACACAAATTGTGTTGCAAATACTTCCCTCTTTCAGCAGGGTTTTTATATCTCGGGGCAACATCAGGAAAGTCACATTTGAGTATATCACCGAGAACTTGCACCTTTTGGTCAACGTCTGTTTCACAGATGCCGTAAAACGGCATTAGAGGCTCGAAGGTGTAAAAGACGTCATCATGTTGGTTGAACAATTGACCGAGAAACGAAGTTCCCGATCTCATGTACGAAAATATAATCACTCCTATATGAAAGAAAATAAACGTTAAATATTGGTCAAAAATAGTATACAGTTGTATTGCTCAATGTCAGTTTTTAAATAGCAACAAACAATAAAGCGTAAAGTGTTAGTACCATTTAAAACCACGTTGTTATATACTTACCGTTTGACTGAGGAGGCAATGGATCGGTAGGTTTGTTGTAATAAATGTTAAAACGTTTCTTGTAGGCATTGGCATACTCTGATGGGTCGGACAACAAAGACAGCTTCACAGCGTCTGATAAATCGTCCTTTGTCACGTTAAACAGTTGAGATAGACGTGATTGCTGATCTTTCATTCCTTTTTCTGCAAAAAAGTCTTATGTCTGTCTACTGAAGGCCACAATACCAAATGAAGCCGGTGCTGAAGTATTCCGATGCGACAAGGCGTAGGAACTATAGTGATGCACCGATCGCCTAAAAACGTTAGGGCCGAAACCGACTATTCGGCCATGAGGTCGAATGACCAAAAATCCCGTTCTTATGGATGTTTTCAAGTGAACCTTGTGTTGTTGATGCGAGTGAACTCAATTATGACAAACCAAAATCTTTTTCACAATGCGGAAGCTTTACTAACCTTGTAATATTTTGCAGACAACGTGGCTCGTATTTTATAGATACAACAAATAGTTAATTTATGATGTTTCGTATGGGCGAAAATGAAAGTTTAGTTATAATTCCATGCAATCAAAAAGTTCGGTTTCAATCAAAGTTTTTTAAAAATTCGGTCCGAAACCGAAACTTATCAGCGTATTTCGACTAGTAGGAACATAAACATCTAGCCTGTGATGGGATTTACGGGGCCTATCCGAAACTGCATGGCGCTCTACCAGCTGAGTTACACCAGCTTATTAGCAGTCTGCCGAGATTCGATCTACACATTACCTTACCAATTAAGCCGTAACCTAAAATTTTCAATGTATAAGTTCACTGCGTTAAGTTGTAAAACGAACCGATTAAACATGTGCTCTTAACTATTGTATGTCACTAAAACTACGAGCCACTTTTAGACTTTCTGCACAATATGTAACTTTTATATCACATATCATGTTTTCTAGTATAGTATAAATTTTTTGGCATGGCGAACCGTCTTTATGATAAATATTTCAGGTTTTAGGCAAAAATAATTGGACTTTAGATCGAATAGGTTCGGTTTTGGCCAAATCTTTTGTAGTTGGGTGAGAACATTACCACTTAATTATTATTAATACCGTAAAACCACTCTTTTATGGGCTTTGTCCTTGGTGGTTGCAATACAACTCTGTGCATCCGAATCAATTCAAAATGTGTGGTTGGCCAACATTCAGGGAGATAAGAGAAGATGGCAATGCTTGTTAAAAGAAAACCAAACAAACAGAATCTTTGCTTGAAATGCATTGTTTTACTAAGTTGGATTGCTGTGAATAAAAAGTTGGATTTGGGTTATACTATAAGCTAAAGGTTCGGCATCGGCCAAATAGCTTGTTTTAAATTACGTTACACATTGTTCAAGCTTCGCTGGTGTTTCCGTTTAGGTGGGTTTCAATTGGCTAGCAGAACCTGTGGGTTCACCCGCTGATCTATTCAACCGGCTAAGTTCGTGCGGTTGCGATCCTACGACAGAATTCACCCAGTATACACATTAAGCATCGTTTAAATTAAACACCTGGACACGATGACCAATGTTTTTTTCGGTGTAATTGCTGTTTTACGAAACAGTTTAAAATGGCAATTGGAGAAAGTAACAAAGCAAATAAAATTTTACTTGGGAAAAATGCATCGGGTCGAGTCCCTATTACACCAGTAAACGAGGCAAGACAAAACCACAGGCTCAAGCTCGTCGAAGGTGGAATCACATGCACCGTTACCTGTCTCGCATGCTCGACTTGTCAGCTTCGTAGTAGGAGATCCCTGGGTTATACGCGAATTTTCGTTTTGTATACTCGGCAAAATATTGGCAAAAGACAGGCAACGACGAATAATTACGTCGAAAGCGGAGCGAAATGATTCTGGTAATGTCACATAAGATTTGGTCAAATGTATTCCACAAAACTATCAAGTAGTTTTTTCAGGCCACAATCATATTTAATGCATCACTAGTATTGACTATCTACACCAGCGCCCTTTAACCTTTTTTAAAGAAAGTTCGTTGCATATCAAACAAGTTAACACTACGACTATATACGCAAACAGTTGCCATTCTTTTGTTATCTGGGTTAAAGACATGCGTGGCGACCACCGTGGTTATTTTTGTTTGTTTTAAAAAAAATCGAAATATAAAGTCGAAATAATAATCAAGAACAATATTACTTTCAACAAAATAGTACTTGCAATATGGAACAGTAACCGTGCCCTAAAACGGCAACCACATTTGTTTTTGACGTCAATCACATACTTGTTTGTCACTGAATGGTTAGTAATTATTATGTACAAAGCGATTATGTTGTAATAACTAATGATTTTCACGCTGATCATCATCAAACTAACAATTACTTCTTTACTTGTTGAAATGTTTTTAACGTTGCTAACTCATAGATAAATGTTTTAATAATGTGTTCTAAAATAAGAAATATTAAAGAACCATTCATGTAAAACACCAGAAAAACTTAAGAGACACAATTTTGACAACTTGAGTTACGACAGACCTTATATCCTATCCTATTTATGCGTAGCATTTTTTCTACACATGGCGAACAATGCATCCACGACCTCGCATAACTGTGGATGTCCGTTTGAAAATAGTTTTTTTTTTTTCAAAAAAAGAGTGATGAGCAAAAGATGGGGTATGGCAAGTCAGCGATTGTAAAGACACCTCGGTTTCGGGAGAATAAAATGTTACGATCAATCTAAACCGGTGCAAAAAAGTAAAATTTGGTTTGTTACAACACAAATACTGCAAAATTAACATTGGTTTGTTAGTGATTAGTTTTTGCGCACGAGAACTGCGCCAAAAGATAATTACGCGATTACTGTTTATAAGTAGGCCTACTTCTTGTAGTACATCTTGACCAACTTCGGCCGCGTTCCTGTCAAAGGGACCGATAAGATGTAAAATCAATGTTGTTCGCAAAACTTGTGGTTTTGGCACCAAAAAAATCCTCTGTAACAGCCAAGTATTGTTTGTACGAAAAAACAATTGCGTGAAAACCACCAGACTTGCTTCTGCCGGAAATATGTCTTTTTACGTTGGAATGAATAAGATTTTTGTCGTTTCACACATAATTTAACTCACAAAAACTTTAGTTTAAATTTTTCTGCCGCCATCTTGCATTTTTGTAAAACTCGGCGCCTATGGGTATTACTGAGCAGGGGATACTCGTGAACATTCCACTGGATTTAATTAAATTCAAAGTTACAAATACTTCGTAGTTTGAGAAGCGATTGTATAGATAGGAGGTGTGAAAGCAAAACAAGTTTACTCTTGCGCTCCTTATCATACCAACAATGACCAACATACACAATTAACAAAATAGCAGTATTGTTTGTTTGCGAGACTGCGATAAAAGCTGGTTGTAAGTAAAGTGAGGTAATTCATTTTTGTGTATCCCCTAGAATCTAGAACAGCTCTTGCATATTTTTCATACAATTGGCAATTATGAAATCGCCCCGCCTAGAAGTAAAATTAGAAAAACACACAACTGACAAAAAATTGCTTTTTCTGGTTTACAGCTGATTCAATGCGTATAAAGTTGTTCACAAACCTTGCTATCTCAGTTATGACTCGCCTATCTTGGTTAACGAAACCGAATAAACGCATTTTAATGTCCTGGATCTGGCGAAACAATGCTGCATGGTTGCATTAACAGATATGTTCATATGACTGTCGAATAAACGCATTCTTCCCTGTTTTCGTCGACATGCTTTCGCTTTGGCTGGAAAAAACAAGTGCAAGTCGATGATAAAATTAAAAGTAAACAGTTATAAACACTAAACCCGTAGCGCCTGCTTCTGGTCGATTTGTGAAATTAAGTGCTTACCTGCCTCATCGTATGTTGCACAGCTTCGTTCGAAGCGTATGGGAGATCGCCAGGTTACATATACGCATTATCGTTTTGTCCATTACAGGCAAAATATCCACAATGGCGCAAAACAATAAAAAGTCCAAAACATACAAGCCTAACTGAGTCCAGTTAGTTGACAAAAACTGTTATACTTTGTAACACAGTCTTCGTTGATAGATAATGGTTTAATACGAAATCCATACAAGAAATGAGCATATAAGTTTTATGTTTCCCGAAAAGTTGAGATTTCAAGATTTCGGAGCTCATGTAATCAGTATAAATTTTATGAAACTACAAGTGGGTCACTGGAATTCACGTGGTGGGTCACTTCATGACCCACGGGTCAGGGGTTCGCCATCTCTGGTCTATAGCCTATAGCCTAATAATTCGAAAATCATTCGAGTCCCTTCGTGGTACTAGAACCAAAGGGCTTCCAGATAACGAATCCATTTGTCTTAAAGCCAACCATTTATCTGATTTGCTTTTTTAATTGCTTAATGGTCCGGCCGTATTTTCCTGACAGGCATATTGACTGGCGGTCCTTTTGTCCGAGGCCTAGGTATCTTTATGTGGTGTTTTACTGGCTTTGTGTACTTTTGTTAACTGTTATTTGTGGTTATTTTTATATCAGTTGTAAGTATTTCTGTTCATTCAGGATCGGTACTGGAGGATTATAATGTCTGGGTGTTGTTGGTGTGACTTTCTTTCCAGTTTAGGAGCAATCCAGTATATTAGCATTGGTTGCCAAGTTACCTTTTATCGCACAAAAAAATCATACCTAGAATTGGGTAGTTTATGTCACAAAGGGGATTTTATATTTTCGCCGCTTGCAGTAACAAATTTCGATTTCTGGTCTGGTTTCTCACCGTCGTTGCATGGCCATAAACTGCCACATACCCCTGAGTCTATCAGGAACATGGCCTTGTTCAATTAAGACCCGTACGTGGCTAACTGTTCGCGAGGTGGAGCTGCGAGCACCATTGTTCACAGTTTCGGGCAATGTCTCCAAAACGTGCATGATAGTATCATAATTTGCTTTGGTTTTGTGGAATTCCTCTGTGGTGGAAGGGAGGCACAGCATGTCTGCGTTTTCCGTCATAAAACTGATCATAACTGTTGTACTGATGTTGGAAATTCTTCTTGGTCGATTTCAAATTTCAGTCATGATATGTTGATCTTTTGTTTTGATAAAATTTTGCGACCCTGTGCGTAAGATTGTTGTGTGCGGGTATTGGCGCAAAAAGCAACATGCTTTATTTAAAAGGTTGCGTTAAGTTGAGTTTATTTCTCTGGCGAAAGAACACAAAGCGAAGAACACACAAACTCGTGACGGCATGACTATGGGCATATTTTTTACAAAATCACTGAAACCCAAATAAACAAATTAAAGGAGAGTTATGAATAATAATATTTTCAAAATTATTAGGTAACTGTAAGTGCTAGTGCTACCTAGATTTTAAGACTGAAAACAAATGCAGCATCATCCGAACACAAAATTCTGATGCAGATATTTATTCTACAGATTACGCACTTGAGTTAATAATAGAAAACGAAAAGTAATATTATTTGTTATTAAACCAGTCAGAGAAAAAGACACGTCGTAGAGTTAGTTTACATTTCTCCTCAAAGTCGATACTTTTATATCCCGGAGCTCATGTTCGTTTTTTAATTGCTTGTATCCATAAAAGTCCAACACCGATGCACACTTGTTTTGTATGTCAACTACCTGCTGAAATGTCAGGTGGAATCTCCACCGTTGTGTTGTTGCTGCTGAATTTCTTGTCGTACTAAATGGATCCAACTTTCCATGTTTCGATTTAGTGTTTTGTAGAATCCAGTCCTTCATCTTTGTGTTCAAATCGAGTCCAACAAATCGATAAATTGCTTGAGCGTATTTCAAAGGCTGAAGCGCAAGGTCTTCATACCTGAAACGGCACGAAATTAGGAGGTAGGGTTAATGTCAATTCAAAGTTTGCGGTAAAAGTATTTCTACAACTGCATGCGGGATTCAAATTCTTTAGCACACTTAACAAATTTGTGACAGTGTGCGTTGGTGGTTAGAACTATTGCAATTGAATCTTACCTGACCATCATATAGTTTCTGCTTAGCCACTTGGTATCACAGCTGGTGGCCAATCCTGCTTGTCCGTTGTTCAACATTCGTGAACACAGTAGCTCTGAAGAGTTTGGGGAATGAATGTTCTCTGTATTTATTTTTATTCTAGAACTTTGAATTCCTCGTGGATCCCTTACAAGGTGAATAATCTGAAAAAATAAAATCTATAAACCGCTTGCCGGACACGATGGCAACCTTTGTGTCAGCGGTTCTCATTCCTTTTTGCTTTTCACCAAATGCGACCTCTTTACACACACAGTTTAGAAAGTTTACTACCAGAATGTGACCATCATACTGTCAAATGTCACTGTTAACAGTTCGGCTTTTTGCTGTACAGAAGCCTCTTAAAATTGTGGTTATGGCTCATGTCACGACAAACTATTTCAATATTCAAGTTTTTTTTATATCAATACGTCAAAAACATAACCATAGAAGTATTTATTTGCAAACGCTTTTGCCTCTATTCTAAATCAAACTGTCGTGTGTGTAACTATGCTGAAAAGAAGTCCCGTGGAAAATTTGTATAAACATATTTTCGAGTTGGCCCATTTGGGGTCGCGACCCCCAGGTTGAAAAATACCGCTTTATTTTCAATGTTCAAAAGTTGAAAAAGTTATTACAATATTTTTTTCGAACCAGGACACTCCTGGCGAGGAATCCCGATCAAGGTTTTTTATGTCTGTATATGAGTCAGGCGCGCCAAACCATTCGGCCAAGTTCCTGCCCTTATAGAATTTATCTTAAAATTGGGAGCAACATCTTAAAATTGGGAGCAACATTACAAAGTCATAGCGTCCTCTAACCAATGATACTATTGTATAGTACCATTGCTCTAACCGATTTACTATGCTTTTTCTCAGGTATGAAATGCTTTTGTACACGAAAATTCAAACGTTAATGTAAACATTGTACACAATGATATCATGGCCGCTACACTAGCCTTTATGGTTATTCAAGTTTTAAGGTCTACAACAGGGATGGCGAACCTTGTTAGTTGAATGGGTCAAACATGATATCAAAATTCGAAAAGAAAACAAAGTGGGTCACATATTTTTTTACATGTCAATGTCAAGATGCTTGTTGTTGCATCTTTTCTGCAAGTCTTGTAATCCTAGGTAGTTTTCAGTTTAATACACGCAGCAGTCATATCTGAGCTGAGACGATTCCTGGCACTTGATTTTATGAAATTCATGTGTGGAACCGAACAGCGTCAACAAAGGTACAACAAATCGTTTCAAGTTCAACGTTTAAATAAACATATTTGTTGCCTCATAATTGACTCAACAATCTGTATATTGAGACAATAAGCAATCTGGCAAAGGACTTAAAGTTAACTGTTGCGTTGGTTTTTAATCTTGGAAATCTGGTAACCCTACCTATATTAATCAGTATAAATTTTTGAAACTACAAGTGGGTCACTGGAATTTACGTGGTGGGTCACTTTTTGACCCGCGGGTCAGTGGTTCGCCATCCCTGGTCTACAACATATTAATTCTATAACATATAGAAAAAGTTATTACAATATTTTTTGTGTTTGTTGAACTATGAAAAAGTTACAGCTAGTTTTAAACATTTTAATAAAAATAAAAAACAAAGTGAAAGTACTTTTACCTTTAAATTTATATTTTGGTTAATAGCAAGTTTCTTCAAATGTTGCACTTTGCACAAACGAATCGCTTTTATCACCGACATCTGAAGAAACGATACTTAAATTAAATTCGGTATGAAAAAATTAGCGGTCTCATCGTTCGTATATGATCACGACTAATCCTTTTTATTCACATCAATGGGTGGCTGTATAACCATTTGGGTAAAAATAAACTTCAGCAAAGATGAAGAACGGTGCATCTAACCCACGCAGTGGCCAGTTATAAAGCGAGTTGGGACGTGAAATCATAACCAAGGTGTTTTGTTTTCTACAATACTCACCTTTTTAGATCTACAAATAACGTTTGCACGTGTAATGTGCACTGGCCCACAATGTCTACATCTTGTTCGATCTCCATAAGGACACAATTCCTTGGTGCATAATTCCCTTGAGTTATCTCTGTGAAATTTTAGAGTTTATTCAGCAACAACATTATCTTTAAATTTAACTTTTTTAGAGACAACAAGTTTTTTGTTTATCTAATTATAAAAGAAGGCACTTGTGTCTAAGGGACATACATACTTACCTAAAGCAAAAGTTTTCTTTCAAACACAAATTGTGTTGCAAATACTTTCCTCTTTCAGCAGGGTTTTTGTATCTTGGTGCAACTTTAGGAAAGTCACATTTGAGTATATCACCGAGCACTTGCACCTTTTGGTCAACGTCTGTTTCACAGATGTCGTAAAACGGCATTAGAGGTTCAAATGTGTAAAAGACGTCATCGCGCTGGTTGAACAACTGACCGAGAAACGAAGTTCCCGATCTCATGTAGGAAAATATGATGACTCCTATATGAAAGAATAGACGTAAAATATTGGTCAAAAATAGTATACAGTTATATTGCTCAATGTTTTTAAATAGCAACAAACAATAAAGTGTAAAGTGTTAGTACCATTTAAAACCACGTTGTTATACTCACCGTATGACTGATGAGGCAATGGATCGGTAGGTTTGTTGTAATAAATGTTGAAACGTTTCTTGTAGGCATTGGCATACTCTGATGGGTCGGACAACAAAGACAGCTTCACAGCGTCTGATAAATCGTCCTTTGTCACGTTTAACAGTTGGCATAGTTGTGATTGCTGTTCTTTCATTCCTTTCACTGCAAAAAATTGTTATGTCTGTAGGTCTACTGAAGGCCACAATACCAAATAAAGCCGGTGCTCAAGTATTCCGATGCGACAAGGCGTAAGAACTAGTGATACACCGAACCGACCTAAAAAGGTTAGGGCCGAAACCGAATATTCGGCCATGAGGTCGAATAACACCGGCCAAATCAGGCCGAACCTAAAACCTCGTTCTATGTTTTTAACCGAACCTTATGTTGTTAATGCGAGTGAACACGATTATGACAAATCAAGATCTCTTTTTTTGAAAATTCGGCCCGAAAACGAAACTTTGGAAATCAGCGTATTCGACCGAAATGTTTCGGCCAGCCGATACTGCAGTGCATCACTAGTAGGAAAAGAAACGTGATAGGGTTTACGCGACCTATCCGAAACTGCATGGCGCTTTACTAGCTGAGTTACACTAGCTTATTAGCAGTCTGCAGACTCGGCATGCCGAGATTCGATCTGCCCATTGCCTGACCAATTAAGCCGTAACCGAGCCACTTTCTGCACAATATTTTACGTATTGTGTAACTTTTATATCACAAACCATGTTTTTTTAGTGTAGTATATATTTTTGGCTCGGAGAACCGTCTTTATGACAAATATTTTAGGTTTTAGGCAAAATATTTTGGCTTTAGATCGGATAAGCTCGGTTTTGGCCAAACCCTTTTGTCGCAAACTAGTCGGGTCAGATATCCCTACTGTTGCTATTTGTGTTGACGCTGTCTTTGGCACACCGAGAACTTTCGAGATGTTTACTGTATTCTCTCCACCATAGAATGAATTCGTTATTAAAAACGCACCACAGCTGCACCCAAACCACAGGTTACTCTAGTTCAAACACAAGGCGTGACATGGCGTGATGATAGAACCTATCAGATGCATTGTTACGTCATAAGATGTCTAGGTTGCAATGTCCTGAACAAGTTAATTTGTGGCAATACCCCCTTTTTAAAGCGAAATACGTGAATTTCGACATCACAAAACACACACAAATTGACATTTAAGAACGAACACGAAAACACAACGTCAGGCAAAACACGTATTTAATTAGACCAACTCATGTAACCGCTTCAACGGTTGCATCTTGGACCTTTTTGAACTCCGCCTGATTTTTCAATGGCCATCCCTCGTTTGGCGGTACTACCCGATATTTTGCCTTAATCTTCGACGTCTTCTTTTGAAACCGCGTCAAAGCTGCGTTAGCTTTCCTCCACAGTGGATCTGGATCATCCGCTGGTCGGACTCCACCAATATTTCCAATAACCAAATCATGCGACGGGTTATTCAAACATAACGCTTCGACCTCTCCCGTAAAATATGGAGTATTCACTTCCATGTTGGCCACCTCAGCTGATACGACAGAACCGTCGGCCAAACTAAGAAAACCTGGCCTGTCCGAGACTTGATCATCATGGACGAATTTCCTGTCAACCAGAACGCCCGTGCAACCTGTGTCTCTTAACACAGTGACCGTCTGGTTGTTTACCACGCCTTCACGTAATGGGAGATTGGACTCCTGGACTCCCTCCATCGAACATGCTGCCGCGCTGGACATCCTTACCGGTGGCAACGCACGCGAATAGCAATCTTTCGCGATGTGTCCCACTTTGTCACACAGAAAACATTTTCTAGGCACTCTAGCATCAGGTTTACGCTTCGGACAGTTCTCAGTCGCATGCCCTGCTTGCTTGCATTCAGCACAAAGCTCGCGTACTTCTTGACGCACATCGTGGGCCATCTCTCGGTTGTGTGCTGCCAAAAACTGCTCGGCGATCCCAGTCAAACTATCTAAAGTTTTCGGTGCCTGTTCCATTAGATGAGTCGATAGCTCCTTCGGACATGACTTGAGGAACTGCTCCTTCACCAAAAGCGAACTTACATCTTTCCATTCGATGGAAAATCCAGACAACTTCACCCATTTTTGCAGGTAGTTCTGCAGTCGCACTGCGAACTGAGAAGGACTTTCTCCTTTCTCCGGCTTTGAATTTCGAAATCTACATCGATATCCTTCCTCGTTCAAGTCGTACCTGTTGAGTAGCGCCTGCTTGAGTTGGTCATAATCGACTGCGTCATCATCAGAGAGCCTTGAGTAGACATCCAATGCTCGACCCGTTAGCAAGGCACTAAGCGCGCTTGCCCATTCGGACCTGTCCCATTTGCAAGTAACAGCAAAACGCTCAAAACGCAACAGATAACTGTCCAGTTCATCTTTGCCATCTACGAACGCAGGCAGCTTCGGTGCTTTCGCTTTGCCCGCTGACGCTTCGCGTTGTGCTCCGCCGATTTCTGCCATTTGCAACTCCAAACGCTTTAACTCCAACTGGTGCGCTCTGTCTTGGGCCTCTGCCTCGATACGCCTTGTTTCAGCTTCAGCCTCGGCTGCGCGGCTACGCTCGTCAGCTTCGGCCTCAGCCTGTATTCGCCTTTCCTCGGCTGTGCGGCGTCGCTCCTCAGCTTCGGCCTCAGCCTGTATTCTCCTTTCCTCGGCTGCGCGGCGTCGCTCCTCAGCTTCCGCCTCAGCCTGTATTCGCTTAACTTCAGCTTCTCTAGCCAAACGGCGCTCTTCTCGTTCAAACGCCTGTTGCTCGTTAATAAACTTTGCTAAATCGGCGCCAGCCAAACCCAGCTGTTTTCCGACTTCTACAATCTTTTCCATCTCTTTCTTGGTTCACTACCAGGTAAGACAACAACACTGAAAACTAATCCCGGACGAGCCCCCAATTGTCGCAAACTAGTCGGGTCAGATATCCCTACTGTTGCTATTTGTGTTGACGCTGTCTTTGGCACACCGAGAACTTTCGAGATGTTTACTGTATTCTCTCCACCATAGAATGAATTCGTTATTAAAAACGCACCACAGCACCCAAACCACAGGTTACTCTAGTTCAAACACAAGGCGTGACATGGCGTGATCAGTGTTTCATACCGGAACGGAACGGAACGTTATACCGGAACGAAATAAATAATTTTTGCCTCAAATACCGGAACGAAATACCGAAATAAAAAATATTCAAAATACCGGAACGGAACGAAATACCGTTATTTTTTATTACGGTATTTCGTTCTGGACATTTGACATGTAACAATTGCTAAAAATTTTGCGCCGTTAGACTAAGCTAGGCTATAATAAAAATTGAAGATGCTACAATTTACATCTTGTTGACCATCATTGTCAAATGTTATGTGACGTAACAACTACCGACAATAATTCTTGTGTGTTGCAACTTTCTTTCTTTATTCGCTTAATAGTTGGAAAGAACATAAAGAAATGTTCTTTTGTCAAGACCGAAATACCGAAAAATACCGTTACAAATATATTTCGGTCAGACCGGAACGAAATGAAAATATCGGTCTGGAACGAAATAACGAAATAAATAATTTGCTCAGAACGAATAACGTTATTTAGTTTCGTTCCGTTCCGTTATGAAACACTGGGCGTGATGATAGAACCTATCAGATGCATTGTTACGTCATAAGATGTCTAGGTTGCAATGTCCTGAACAAGTTAATTTGTGGCACCTTTGTAGTTAGGTGAGAGCAATACTACTTAATTATTATTAATACCGTAAAACCATTCTTTTATGGGCTTCGTCCTTGGTGGTTGCAATACAACTCTGTGCATCTGAATCAATTCAAAATGTGTGGTTAGCCAACATTCAGGGAGAGAAAAGAAGATGACTACGCTTGTTAAAAGAAAACCAAACAAACATAATCTTTGCTTGAAATGCATTGTTTTACTAAGTTGGATTTCTGTAGATACAAAATTGAATTTGGGTAATACTACATGCTAAAGGTTCGGCATCGGTCAAATAGCTTGTTTTAAATTACGTTACACACTGTTCAAGCTTCGCTGGTGTTTCCGTTTAGGTGGGTTTCAATTGGCTAGCAGAACCTGTGGGTTTACCCACTGATCTATGCAACCGGCTATACCCGGTCACGTTCGGGCGGTCGGTTGCGATCTTACCACAGAATACACCCAGTACACTTTGAGCATCGTTTAAACTTTAAATAGCTGAATCGATGACCAATTTTTTTCGGTGTGGTTGCTGTTTTACAAAACAGTTTACAATGGCAATTGGAGAAAGTAACAATGCAAATATAATTTTCCTTGGGACAAATGCATCGGGTCTAGTATAGGGTTGCCATACGTCAGGATTTTCCCTGACATGCCAGGGAATTTAGTGCTTAAATCTGCGTCAAGGAGAAATGTTAAGTTGTACTTAAAAGTCAGGAATTTAACAAAAAAAAGTATATATATATAAACTTACTATGAAATTAATGAAGAAAAGTGTCTTGTAAATAGCTACAACCGCTTTTATACCTTAAAACGTAAAGAGACAAACTGGCGGCGCTGTAACATAATGATGTAATATTCGCATTGACGTCATGAGTAAGAGCGGACGTGACTTGTAAGTTTTCCCATTACGTGATTTATATACCTCAAGTGTTTGATTGCGTGAGACCGCAGAGGTACATCCCATATAATTGCTAATTGATGTTTTGAACACAGGATGGAAACGTTCTGTGCCTCCAGGCCAATAACAGATCCCATGTGCGTAGTTTAATGACGTTGTTTTGATATGTGTTTATATACCGTATCTTTCAAGTTCTCGTTGGGCAGATTTGACTGGGCTTCGCCCCAGCCCTGGACATTATTCTATTCGATTCGACTTCGGTTGGGCGTATGAATCACATTACGTCAAGCCACGTTTAAATTGCATTACTGTTGGTGTTATAATAAAACAAACTAACCAACGGCTGGACTATTGCTGTTAGCACAATCGGAAGCGCAAGAACACGTAATACACATACATACCTAATTCCTACAATTGGTGACCCCGACTGCGATTTGCTACCAGCAGTAAATTGCAAGAAGAGAAGAAGAAATACGTCAAACAACAACCACAACAACAACAACAACAACAACTGTGACCGTGAGTACCAAAACAATTGTACTTTTTTGGTCGGAAGATCTTTCATCATCTAAACGAAGATAATCCTTCTTAAACCATTCAACAAATAACCTTCTGATCCATTCAAGCGTCAAGCAACAATCAAGCAAGCGGTACAATTTAACCCCGCAACAATCAAGCATCGCTTAGACTACGACTAGTCGACGAACAAGCATTAAGCCTTGCCAAGTGCTAGAAGGTTACTATCAATCAATCAATCCATCCACAAGGATTCAAGAGCACGAGCTTTCAATTTCTTGACGAATCAATCAAGCTCGAGCTATTGAGGAGGATATGTACTATTCGAGGTACGGAGATCGGAAACACGAACTGTCTATATTATAACTGGATTACGGAACAAATGGAATAAGCAAAGACGACATCAAGCTACGTCATGAATCACTACTTCAACGATGACGCTTCTTGAATCTTACCAGTTAAGTTTTCCTTATTGTTTTTGTTATGTCATTAAGTTCTTTGCCTACCCCATTCTTGGGATATGTTATACTAACACGTAACACCTTTGTTTGTCTCTTTATTTGTAATGTGCTAGTTTAAAAGCTACTTATTGTGAAACACACACTTAATTTGAACTATTAATTTCGAAACTAAGCTTTTTATTATCGCTTTTGCTTGTCTCGATATCCATTAGCTTCGTGGAGACTCGACTTTACGAGTTGAGACACTTTATTCTCTAGTATGCCACCTAGGAAAAGTTAGCTCTTGGTAGCGTTTGTGACTGATAAACACAATTAATTACTTTTCGTGGTTCTGAGAAATACGTTAGCTTTTCGCGCGTACCTGCTTTACACCAGTCCTTATTGTCTGCAAGCAACATGCTCTATTTTTGACGGGATGAGCTTTTCCCCGCACTTATATTCTCCCATGACACTTCACAAGGTTGCTATACCTTTACTGGCTAGATGGCGTCCCAATTGGAAACATGATGCATTAGACACTAGACCAGATATCTTTGCTAGGCCATAGCTGCCTCAGATGTTGCTTACCGAAGCATATTGCGTGAATAACTTTGACCACGTAGAGTAAAAGCGATTATTATTTAGTGATGTTTTGTTATTTGTAATTGCATCTAAATTTTGCTCTAGCACAAAGCAAACCGTTTTGTACGTGTACTGCTGTTTATTTTTATTGTTACAGAAATGTGAATTCATACAACAACTTGTGGCACAATGAAGGAGGACATTTGAATTTCCCATACCACTGCTGAGCCCGATTCTCGAATTTTCGGATAACTGTCGACAACCGAGCTCGAGAGACGCGCAAGCGTTATGACAAATTGTACTGTTAACGCGTATCAGTTTTGGTGTGGTTAATTAAATGTTTTTCTTCGTATCGTCACAATTGTTTTCACATGTTTTTTCGCAATTCTTTCTTGTGAATGTTTCTTGTAAAACACTTTTTGGAGGAAGACTAATGTAACATAATGATGTAATATTCGCATTGACGTCATGAGTAAGAGCGGACGTGACTTGTAAGTTTTCCCATTACGTGATTTATATACCTCAAGTGTTTGATTGCGTGAGACCGCAGAGGTACATCCCATATAATTGCTAATTGATGTTTTGAACACAGGATGGAAACGTTCTGTGCCTCCAGGCCAATAACAGATCCCATGTGCGTAGTTTAATGACGTTGTTTTGATATGTGTTTATATACCGTATCTTTCAAGTTCTCGTTGGGCAGATTTGACTGGGCTTCGCCCCAGCCCTGGACATTATTCTATTCGATTCGACTTCGGTTGGGCGTATGAATCACATTACGTCAAGCCACGTTTAAATTGCATTACTGTTGGTGTTATAATAAAACAAACTAACCAACGGCTGGACTATTGCTGTTAGCACAATCGGAAGCGCAAGAACACGTAATACACATACATACCTAATTCCTACAGCGCGTAGGTTAACAAACAAAGTTACTGTTTTGCAGTGTGTATGCACGCGTAACAATACCTGTTTGTTACTAGTTGTCTGACTACGCGTTAAATACGGAAATACAAATCCGCGTTTCCAGAAAACACAGAATTTGATGCTACGTGGGAACGTGGGAAGTTTCATTTGCTTTAACTCTGTACCTAGTATGCAAGGAACCAACTAACAACAAAAAGTCGAGACATAAAAACGCTTTTACAGTGGTATTTTATTTCAAATTTAAAAAGGTCTTGGTAGCTCCCATTCTTTGTTTGCTTTTTCTATGTGAAATTGGTCCGAAATGTTTTTAGAGGGGTCAAGGTTGGCGACCCTGATATATGTGCTCATTGTTTCAGGATAGTAAGAGTAGTATGCTTTTAGCCTAACAAACTTAACTAAACAGAAGCCTACACAGAAAGTTAATTGACAAGGATCAGAGTATCGTATTTAACGTTTCTAGGGTAGCCGTCCGTGTGACTTCCGAATTTTCTAAATTTATTCCGGAATAGAAGTGTTTAGATCGCAAAAAGATTAACGCAGCGGTTCTCAAACTGGGGTCGGTCTTTCAGGTCATTTTGCCGGGACCGCGAAAAGGTGGAAGTAATTATATATTCTTATTTGGCGTCAGTTCGTGCAACTGAATAAGTTTAAATCAAAATGAAAGTGAAAATCGATCGTCTCCATTGCTAAACAATAGGCTTTATTGCATGACAACTAACAAAAATGCAATTGTTCGCGCACAATTGTAATGTTTTTGTCTTGTCTGTGATGTCAGATTTGGAACATTGTTATGCGCAATTTTGCATAACTGGCTGAAATCCTGCTATCAACTTTCGTTTTTCTAAAATACACATTACGCATTGCGAGTCCTTGAAATAATGGCAAAGGGACCGTTTAGAAAAAAACAACCAAAATGTTTGAGAAAAACTGGGTTAACGCAACCGAGATAAAATTTGTCAGGGAATGTGTATCATAAAATATAGCAACCCTAGTCTAGTACCTATTACACCAGCAAACGAGGCAAGGCAAAAAACACAGGCTCAGTATTGCTCGTCGAAGGCCAAATCACATGCACCGTTACCTGTCTGGCATGCTGGACTTATCAGCTTCGTAGTAGGAGATCTCTGGGTTATACGTGAATTTTCGTTTTGTATTCTCCAGGCAAAATATTGGCAAAAGACAGGCAACGACGAATAATTACGTCGAAAGCGGAGCGAAATGATTCTGGTGATGTCACATGCGATTTTGTCAAATGTATTCCACAAAACTATCAAGTAGTTTTTTCAGGCCACAATCATATTTAATGCATCACTAGTATTGACTATCTACAACAGCGCCCTTTAACCTTATTTAAAGAAAGTTCGTTGCATATCAAACAAGTTAACACTACGACTATACGCAAACAGTTGCCATTCTTTTGTTATCTGGGTTAAAGACATGCGTGGCGACCACCGTGGATATTTTTGTTTGTTTCGAAAAAACAAAAAAAATCGAAAATATAAAGTCGAAATAATAATCAAGAACAATATTACTTTCAACAAAATAGTACTTGCAATATGGAACAGTAACCGTGCCCTAAAACGGCAACCTCATTTGTTTTTGACGTCAATCACATACTTGTTGGTTACTGAATGATTAGTAATTATTATGTACAAAGCGATTATGTTGTAATAACTGATGGTTTTCATGCTGATCATCATCAAACTAACAATTACTTCTTTACTTGTTGAAATGTTTTTAACGTTGCTAACTCATAGATAAATGTTTTAATAATGTGTTCTAAAACAAGAAATATTAAAGAACCATTCACGTAAAACACCAGAAAAACTTAAGAGACACAATTTTGACAACTTGAGTTACAACAGACCTTATATCCTATCCTATTTATGCGTAGCATTTTTTCTACACATAGCGAACAATGCATCCACGACCTCGCATAACTGTGGATGTCCGTTTGAAAATAGTTTTTTTTTTCAAAAAAGTAGTGATGAGCAAAAGATGGGGTATGGCAAGTCAGCGATTGTAAAGACACCTCGGTTTCGGGAGAATAAAACGTTACGATCAATCTAAACCGGTGCAAAAAAGTAAATTTTGGTTTGTTACAACAACTACTGCAAAATTAACTTTGGTTTGTTAGTGATTAGTTTTTGCGCACGAGAACTGCGCCATAAGGTATAATTACGCCATTGTTGTTTACGCCAACACTTCTGCGTAATTCAAAGTTACAAATACTTCGCAGATTGAGAAGCGATTGTATAGATAGGAGGTGTGAAAGCAAAACAAGTCTACTCTTGCGCTCCTTACCATACCAACAATGACCAACACACACAATTAATAGCAGTATTGTTTGTTTGCGAGACTGCGATAAAAGCTGGTTGTAAGTATAGTACGGTAAT
Source organism: Phallusia mammillata (assembly GCF_965637545.1). Classification (NCBI taxonomy): domain Eukaryota; kingdom Metazoa; phylum Chordata; class Ascidiacea; order Phlebobranchia; family Ascidiidae; genus Phallusia; species Phallusia mammillata. The sequence continues at coordinate 16,661,340 of NC_137255.1, forward strand.
TCATTTTTGTGTATCCCCTAGATTCTAGAACAGCTCTTGCATATTTTTCATACAATTGGTAATTATGAAATCGTCCCGCCTAGAAGTAAAATTAGAAAAACGCACAACTGACAAAAAACTGCCTTTTCTGGTTCACAGCTGATTCAATTCGTATGAAGTTGTACACAAACCTTGCTATCTCAGTTATGACTCGCCTATCTTGGTTAACGAAACCGAAAAACGCATTTTAACGTCTGGGATCTGGCGAAACAATGCTGCATGGTTGCATTAACAGATATGATGATATATGACTGTCGAATAAACGCATTCTTCCTTGTTTTCGTCGACATGCTTTCGCTTTGGCTGGAAAATACAAGTGCAAGCCGATGATAAAATTAAAAGTAAACAGTTATAAACACTAAACCCTTAGCGCCAGCTTCTGGTCGGTTTGTGAAATTAAGTGCTTACCTGCCTCGTCGTATGTTGCACAGCTTCGTTCGAAGCGTATGGGAGATCGTCAGGTTACATATAATCAAGAAACAATATTACTATATCAAGAACAATATTACTTTCAACAAAATAGTACTTGCAATATGGAACAGTAACCGTGCCCTAAAACGGCAACCTCATTTGTTTTTGACGTCAATCACATACTTGTTGGTTACTGAATGATTAGTAATTATTATGTACAAAGCGATTATGTTGTAATAACTGATGGTTTTCATGCTGATCATCATCAAACTAACAATTACTTCTTTACTTGTTGAAATGTTTTTAACGTTGCTAACTCATAGATAAATGTTTTAATAATGTGTTCTAAAACAAGAAATATTAAAGAACCATTCATGTAAAACACCAGAAAAACTTAAGAGACACAATTTTGACAACTTGAGTTACAACAGACCTTATATCCTATCCTATTTATGCGTAGCATTTTTTCTACACATGGCGAACAATGCATCCACGACCTCGCATAACTGTGGATGTCCGTTTGAAAATAGTTTTTTTTTTCAAAAAAGTAGTGATGAGCAAAAGATGGGGTATGGCAAGTCAGCGATTGTAAAGACACCTCGGTTTCGGGAGAATAAAACGTTACGATCAATCTAAACCGGTGCAAAAAAGTAAATTTTGGTTTGTTACAACAACTACTGCAAAATTAACTTTGGTTTGTTAGTGATTAGTTTTTGCGCACGAGAACTGCGCCATAAGGTATAATTACGCCATTGTTGTTTACGCCAACACTTCTGCGTAATTCAAAGTTACAAATACTTCGCAGATTGAGAAGCGATTGTATAGATAGGAGGTGTGAAAGCAAAACAAGTCTACTCTTGCGCTCCTTACCATACCAACAATGACCAACACACACAATTAATAGCAGTATTGTTTGTTTGCGAGACTGCGATAAAAGCTGGTTGTAAGTATAGTACGGTAATTCATTTTTGTGTATCCCCTAGATTCTAGAACAGCTCTTGCATATTTTTCATACAATTGGTAATTATGAAATCGTCCCGCCTAGAAGTAAAATTAGAAAAACGCACAACTGACAAAAAACTGCCTTTTCTGGTTCACAGCTGATTCAATTCGTATGAAGTTGTACACAAACCTTGCTATCTCAGTTATGACTCGCCTATCTTGGTTAACGAAACCGAAAAACGCATTTTAACGTCTGGGATCTGGCGAAACAATGCTGCATGGTTGCATTAACAGATATGATGATATATGACTGTCGAATAAACGCATTCTTCCTTGTTTTCGTCGACATGCTTTCGCTTTGGCTGGAAAATACAAGTGCAAGCCGATGATAAAATTAAAAGTAAACAGTTATAAACACTAAACCCTTAGCGCCAGCTTCTGGTCGGTTTGTGAAATTAAGTGCTTACCTGCCTCGTCGTATGTTGCACAGCTTCGTTCGAAGCGTATGGGAGATCGTCAGGTTACATATACGCATTATCGTTTTGTCCATTACAGGCAAAATATCCACAATGGCGCAAAACAATAAAAAGTCCAAAACATACAAGCCTAACTGAGTCCAGTTAGTTGACAAAAACTGTTATTACTCTGTAACATAGTCTTCGTTGATAGATAATGGTTTAATACGAAATCCATACAAGAAATGAGCATATAAGTATTATGTTTCCCTAAAAGTTCGGATTTTCAGATTTCGGAGCTCAGTTTCGTTTTTTACTTGCTTGTATCCATAAAGGTCCAACACCGACGCACACTTTGTTTGCGTGTCAGCTACTTGCTCGAATGACAGGTGAGATCTCCATTTTTGCATTGTTTCAGATGAATTTCGTGTCGTACTCCATGTAACATTGTTTTTAAGATTAAATTCAGTGTTTTGTTGAATCCAGTTCTTTATATTTATGTTCAAATCGAGCCCAACAAATCGATAAATTCTTTCCGCGTATTCTACTGGTTGCTGCGCAAGATCCTCGTACCTGAATTGCAAAGGATATTGTTCAAGTACGATAGAAAGGCGACGAAGAACTGTTATCATCGATTTCATGCCGTTTAAGGTACATCGGGACTGTTTTAGGCAAATCAACCGAATCATTTGTGACGTCAAGCAAAGTCGTAATTAAGGTAAGCTTTTAACACAAAAACTTAAGTTTAGTTGTCAGGCAAACAGTGATGTTTGTGCATTAAGATAGTTGAGTTGCACTATTGTCTTATAGATTCTCCAAGTTTTCGGGTTGCTTAGCTCCTTGTTGCTGGCCTGCAATTAATCTTCTGATGTTTTCTGTGCTGGACCAAACCATAATGATAGTTAACGCAACTAGTTTTGCGCTGCTTGTACTTTAAAGTATTCGTACAAAATATTTGGCTGAAACTCAATCTGCAACCAAATATTTGGTACAATACTAGATTTAACCAGCGTTACATACCTGGGAAAGCAGGAACGTTAAATTTGACCGCCTTGCATTACGCTTCGACGTTGAGTGGCGTTTAATTTCCACAAATTTGAGTCTTACCTGACCATCATGTAGCGTTCTTGTAGCCACTTGGTGTCAGAGCTGGTGGCCATTTCAGCTTGTCCGTTGTTTAACATTCGTGAACAAAGTTTCTCCGAGAAGTTTGGAAGAAACACGCTCTCCGCCTTGACCTTTATTCTGGAACTCTGGATTCCTCGTGGATCTCGTACCAGATGAATAATCTGAAACAAAGCTAAAGCATTAAAGTATTAATAAGTATTACTGCAAACCTCTTGTAAAACGATCACAGGGTTTGATTATTGTATTGTAAAAAACTAGTTACGTTAATTTTTATACGTTTGTTAAAATTATTTTAAAATGATTAGCAAATTTTAAACATTTTCTAGTAGCAGAAACAATGTAAAGGCCATTTACCTTTAAATTGATATTCTTGTCAATAGCAAGCTTTTTTAAATGTTGTATTTTGCACAAACGAATGGCTTTTATCACCGACATCTGCAAAAAACGATGCCAAAATTAATTTCTGTAAAGTTGTGCTATTTTACAAATATTTGTTTCGTAAATAAGTGTAGCTCTTATCTCATATTTTAGGATTGGTGGCGAGTGCGAGTGGGGTAAAAGGCGTCTGTTTGATCTAACTTGTTACGAAAAGTAGTCTTGTCAATCACACTTAGGTTGCAAAAAAATTTCTTCGAAATCGTTTCAGGTCTTAAAACCTATAAAATTTGTCACATAAGCTATTTTCTTAGTGTGCGGTATGCCTAATTAGTTAGTAAACCACTTGTCTAAACATGAGTGTATAATTAGGGCACTACATTTCTACCTGCCTTTTTGGATCTGCAAATGTTGTTTGCTCGAGCAATGTGCACTGGACCACAGTGCCTGCATTTTTTATGATCACCATAAGGACACATTTCCTTTGTGCACAATTCCCTTGATTTCTCCCTGCGAAATTGTGTTTGTCAATAGCCAACAATTTTGTATTGATTTATTATTATTATTGATTTTCATTTATTGGCTCTATGCTTTTACATTATTGATTTTATTTTTGATAAACTTATACTTAGGCTATACCAACCTGAAGCAAAAGTTTTGCTTTAAGCACAACATATGATTTGGATACTTCGCCCTTTCCGCAGGGTTTTTTATATATCTCCGAGCAACATCAGGAAAGTCACATTTGAGTATATCACCGAGAACTTGCACCTTTTGGTCAACGTCTGTTTCACAGTCGTCGTAAAACGGCATTAGAGGCTCGAAGGTGTAAAAGACGTCATCATGTTGGTTGAACAATTGACCGAGAAACGAAGTTCCCGATCTCATGTACGAAAATATAATCACTCCTTTGCGAATCAAATAAAAATGTTAACTATTGGTCAAACTTTATGACAATTTCTAAATGAGAATTTCGAAATCCCATTGTCACACATGTTGTAATATGCGTCATATTATTTTGATGAAAATGTTAACTAGGCTACTTTTCCGCTAGACATGTTTCAAACAAGACTTAAACAAACTTTGAATATACATAACAGAGAGAAACGAAAAACAAATCAAATCAAGTTTTTTGCATAACCGCAATCCCCCACGTGTCGCTCCACTATAAAAAAAAAATATCCAGGGGCGTGTGCGATCCAAGTTGGGAAACACTGTTCGAGAGAAGGACTTACCGTTTGTCTGTGGAGGCAGAAAATCAGTTAACTTGTTGTAATAAACGTCAAACCGTTTCTTGTAGGCCTTAGCATACTCTGATGGGTCGGACAACGCAGAGAGCTTCACAGCGTCTGATAAATCGTCCTTGGTTACGTTAATCAAATGAGAACTATGTGATTGTTGGTCTAAAACAAAACAATTTGACTGTTTATGATAGGCACATCAAGTAGGCTACACACATTTTTTTGGTATATGGTGCCTATTTTGTCAGAAAACGTCAATTAGCAGTACAATAATTTGTGTTTTGTGCAGCTGATGAATTTTGTTTCTAGCATCATGACCGAGTTCATTGCATGGGCAACAACTATTCTTTACGAAAAATAAGTACCAATGTGATGGAAATTATTTGGGCTTTTGTTCCAACAAATGCTCGGTTTTGGTCAAAACCTTTGGAAACGGGTTTGGTGCATCGCTATAGATCAGGGGTGTCCAACACGTGGCACGCGTGCCAAAAGTGGCACGCAGAGCATTTGAAAATGGCACGCGAGCTTTTGCACATTCATATGGTAAACATTAGGATTTGTTACGCAATTAAATTTGCTTCTATTGATTCCTCTTGGCCTTTCGTCTGACTTTGGTAAAGATGATCATTAGTAAAGTTATACAACCCACTGTTAAATTGCATTTTTTAAATCAATTCACGTTTCAATATTAAAACGTGAGTGTACGTGCAATGCTTATGTTGCAATAAAATGCCCATTTATTTCGAAAAATTGTAATTGTTGCGTTTCAATCGATGTTAGTTCAATTAATTACGTGACTACAAACGCATTTGTGGTTAGTTGGAAATACGTTTTCAAAACCGACGTAACTTGAACAAAGATGCGATTTCGACGTTACACAAAGTACTCCACGTCGGTGCCCCTGCAGTGCAAACTATTCGTATCTTGTGTCGCATAAACGGAATAAAAGGTTTCTGGAGTATCATAAACAAGTTTACTCGCACTTGACGACACGTTTTTTTTCTAACCATTTAATATGGTTCTACATATTGGCCAAATATTCGGATTGAGCCCGTACCGTTAAGACGTTTTAGACATGGTTTGGAAAAAGTACCAAACGTTGGCACGCGAGTATATTTTAAAACAAAAATTGGCACGGCGATGTAATCGAGTTGGACACCCCTGCTATAGATACTGTACAAGTACCGTAAAACCATTCTTGAACTGGTTTCGCCCTTAGTGGTTCCAATACATCTTTGTGCACATGAAACACTCCAGGCGGTGTGTGTTTCTTACTTTGAGAAAGCTTTTCAAAAGAATAGAAGATGAGAATAGTTGTCAAAAGAAAACCAACTACCCAAATCTTTTGCTTAAAATACATGATTCAACTAAATAGCTGTCAAAAGAAATTAGATTTATACGCAACTAGCCCAAAATAACACTTGCTTTTATTATTCAAGACAGCTGGCATAAAAACGAATACACACAAAATGTTGGCAAACAAAGCCATTGGCGCTTTGACCTAACTATTAAGTTAGCACACGGCGTTTGAAAGGTTGCCTAGCCCAGCTCTAGAGGTCTCCCCTAAACCAGTTCAGACACACAAATTATCAGTTGAAGCCTTTTTTGAATTTTTTGAATGTGCAAACCGTTCTAAAAAAATAACTCTGTTTTCTTGTGTTAACATTTCCATGTCAATCGTCTGTGTTCATTCAATTACTGTAATCTTCATATGGCCCCCGCATGTGAAAGGTTGATTACCTCTGCTTTAAAACGATACAAAATTGGATTAAATAAATAAACCATTATCTGAAGCATCGATTCTCGCTTTTTCAATAACAAATTTACGGTAAATACGGTAAACTATCTTTACAATATAACTATCTCTATTCTTTGGGTATTAAAAACACAAAAGTGCATGCTGATAGCGTTATACCAGTGAACTGTAAAACAAATTGTGGCTAAAAATGCAGTTGCGAAACAACTTTTATTCTTCGGATTAAATTTCTTTTGGACTCGTGTTTCGGAGCCAAACTCCTTTCTAATGGACCGGAATTTCCCAAAAGAGCGTTTTTTGCTGTCAACTGATTTCTTGTACTGTAATCAGCCTATAGTTCTGCGTAGTGCTTTGCTTTCTGCAGGAGGTATTTGGTAGTGATGAACCAAGCATTTAAACGCAAATCGTACAACTCTAGCCAATACACTTTTTCGTTGTATATCTATCGATTATGTCAAAGTACATATGTATAATTAAGCTACCAAAACAAGGAAAAAAACTACAACTTTTTTTCACCGGCTGCTCCTCATTTCTCATCTACGTATTCTGACACCTTGCGACTTATGCTAAAAATTATTTTTTAATTTACTTACGAACACTTTTTGAGCTTATCGTGAAATAATGCGACAACAAAAATATTTTACTCTTACTTGAGGCAAACATCATATTTGAAAGAAATCCACCACGAACTTGGCAACTGTTAAAAATGCTTAATTAAAGATAATACTGCTAGAGAGCTTGTTCATAAAGAATCAGACTGCATACAGTCCATTGTAATGGAGACGGTTCATCAATCGATGTTTTCTTGTTAAGCTTGTGTTTTACGGGCTACGGCGTATATTAACCACGAGCTTTCTGGCTTTTTCATTTTTGATCAAGACAATGAAGTGAAGGGATTTAAAGTAGACCCACTTATGTACGATACCAGTGCTCTTCAACTTCATTTTCTCGAGCAAACACTAGAACTGATGCTGCTTATTACATTCTCGCTTGTGATTTGTTCAACCCTTAGGCGTTTTTTTATTTCAGATCGACCTCAAATGAATATTTGAAGTGACATCTATCAAACGAAACAAAATAGCATTAAATTAGTGGTGTCTGTATGTAATCATACACACGAAGTTTCTGCAGCAAAGTACTTTTACTATAACATTTGCATTTTTTGTTCAACGGTCAACACATATGCACCCATATGCGACTACGGTGGCGATCCGCTGTTGAAAAGCGCTGCAAGAAACAACCGATTCTTTTCGCGTCACTGCTGAGAAGCTTAGCATTGACGGTACCTCCAATTACGTGTTACTTAGATAAAATTAATCGTAACCGCTTTAACGGTGTTTAAAATAAAAAAATCTTTGTTTAAGTTTTACACTACAGATTGCCAATTGATTGTTAAAATTTTTACAAATTCACAATAAATACACCTTGCGGCACCTGCGTTTTTGCAAAATGGTGTACCTTATTGTACTGAACGCTCCATTACGTTTTAACCTTGTGCAGCTATACTTCCGGCTTAATGATCGTTCATAACAATTGTGTCGCTATGTTTTACTTCCTAAAGCAAAATCTTAACTCAATTAAATACTGGTTATCCCTATCTGAACAAAACTTTTCTTCTGCGACCTGTTTAGGAGTGGAAAGTTCGGCAACCTGTTCCATTAATCTGTATTAAACAATGGGATTTGTTTAGGCTTGATAATTTAAAATAGGGTCTGACTTAACACGTAACATCATTTGGGTTTTCAAACGAATTTAACATAATAGCCCCGTGACTACAATAAATCACTTTTTGCCTTTGTGAGTTGCTTTAATTTTACAAGTGAAATATACCACTGAAACGATCGGGTATAGTTAGTATGCAACTTACTAAATTAACAAGGCAGCTTCGTGTGAAAGGGGCACATATTTGCACTTAGATGGTATTCAATACTTTTTACAGGGTATTATATATACAGTGTGCAAATGCAGTAATGTAAATGTCTATACATTAATCTTCGTTAAATGTCTCTTGTAAGAATTTGACATTTCCCCATAAATGCCCTTAGCAGCGTTTCGGTCCGTGGTCGTTTACAGGGGTCTGCGAAATGTGGGTCTCGACCCAAATTAGGATCTTTAAAATATAGTCAAAAAGTTAGGGAAACACTGGTCTACAGTTCGAATTTGACATTAATGCTGATTTTTTTATCTTAAAAATTACTATACCGTGAAACTTTTCTTTTGGGAACTTTCTTTCTTTGTTCTTGGGTTGTTGTACAACATCTTTCTGCATTTGAGATACAAGCAAATGTGAAGAATAATTTTTGGTCGTCTTACAACAGTAAAAAGCTATAATTGTGCCTAGAATGTGTTCGACAAACATTGCGGCTGGTTATATTATGATATTTTTCCCCTCCGATTTTGGTATCTAAGGTGAGCTATAAAACGTGGTTAATGTTTTACGACCTTATTAGCCAACTAAACAAACAAACAAACAAACAAACAAACAAACAAACAAACAAACAAACAAACAAACAAACAAACAAACAAACAAACAAACAAACGTTTCTTTATAGTTTTGGTCACCTAATCTTAAAAAATACCCTAAGCCGTTTCACACCTAATTTAGAAAAAGCATGCAGAAATTCAAATTCGTAAAAACATAAATCCATTCACTTGGCAAATCTATCGCCTCTACGATCAGTTTAGCCCACATGCTGTAAAGGTGGATTAACCAAATAAAACCCTCCTCGAGGATAGCTTAATTTCCAACCCAAACCATTTTGCTCTTAGGCAAGACGAATGCATCTTATGTCTTTACTGAATGTAAAATGTTACACAGGCAAGCGGTTTAGGCTACCTACAAAGTATTAGACAACTAAATATAAAGCATTCTTATAAACTGTTAATCCGACCGTTGTACTCCGTGGTACTTTTACTATTGTTTACAAAGCAAATGTGGCATATAATCAATAAACAATTAATTCTCGATTTTGTCTTTTGGCCTGTTTTCTTGTTAGAAACCATTGTTGGAACTGGTGGTCGCCAATTGAGATGACCAAGTGGTAACAACACGCGGCCGCCTTGTGTTCACAGGGTTGTGGGTTCTAATCCCTTTTTCGGCGCTTGGGTTTCCTTTAGCAATAAACGAGTTTGAGCGAAATTGCTCCACCACCCAGCGATGGTTTACACCAAATTTAAGTCAAGTCAAAAACATCAAATGAAAAGTAATTTAACGGTCTTCAGACTCTCATTGTGAGCTTTTATTGCACAATCTTTTATTGCACAATCAATGCCACTGAGTGGTAACAAACTTCTACGCAGGTTTTCACTTATGCCTATGTGGCTTATTATACGGTTGTCAACCGTGAACATGTTGTGTCTCTGCAAAAAATGATTGACAGATGGTCACGCTCGACTGCAGATAGTGGCTCCGCAGTCCGCGCTAACGTTGAGTCGAAAAAAGAGGTAGGTTGTTGTGGTTCGGGTTTAGTTGTTCTTCGGAGGTTCGTTTATACTGCGGTTAGTGCGGTACTGTGAGTTGGATAGAATTGCTTCCTGTGTTTAGGCCGTGCGTAATCGCCTGTTCTGGCAGTAGTGGGTGAGTCGTCTGTCATTTTCCAAACAGGAGATAAAAAGTATAATACAAACCTAATAAAGTTGGAACATAAAAATTGATGTATGTATCCAAGTAAAAGGTTTAGCATGAAGTCTAGAACCATGTTCATTTGCAGCTGATTTGAAGTGCTAGATTTAAAAACATTTGTTATCCAAAATGACAATACCCAAACAATGTTTTATGATTATAGAATTCATTTTGTTGTAAAACGGCAACTGATTTGTAACCAATGAAGTGCCGAAGATAAGTGAAGCCTTTTTTGCCAAATCCAGTTTAAAATATCTGTTGGTTACAATGCCTGGTGGATCAGAGAATGACCTGCTGATAAGTGGTGCAACAAGACGATATAATGGAAACAATTCTGTTCGATTGTCAAGCATCACAGAACACAATGGGGTATATGACAAATTATCATTTCATAAACACATCAATGTCCTGTGTTATTGCTAGTGTAATGTGTTTGTAGACTGTGGAATTGGCCATAAATCAGTTTTACTTTGTTCATATTTCATTAGATAACCCACACTTTGCAATATAGTGTTACTTGTAACTAATTTTATGTAGATTTTCATACTATGGTAAAAAAAATGATTATCATAGTTGCTGCAATTAGGGTCTGAACGTTGTTTTAGATAACACTGAATATCGCATCAAATGCAGATGTTTGCAAAGAATAGAAGAAAATAAATTCCTTGTACCAGACAAATGTGGTCTTTAAAAAGGACCGGGAAGTTGATCAGTACGAATAGTAATAGTACATAAATGCAAACTTTTTCTTGAACAATGAATTGGAACAAATGTGCTACTTCATGGTTATTTTAAGGTCCTGTACAATCCCCAAGCAGTAATGAAACCATTGCCATAACTTGCATTTTATGACTACTTTTAGCAGCATTACTAAACATACAGGCTATTTATTAACCACCTGGTACAATGTGTAGGAGCATGCTGATAATGGCCAAAAGAAGTTGTCAACGTTTTTTGGAGTGGTTGTGCCATGCTGTTTGTCAATGTTCAGTGTTATCCTCTTTCTTCGAATGGGATTTATTGTTGGTCAAGCTGGACTACTGGAGGGTTTGGCCATGCTTTTATTAGCCTATGCAATTATAGGTTTAACTGTCTTATCAATTTGTGCAATTTCCACCAATGGTGCAATTGAAGGCGGTGGTGCCTACTGTATCCTTTTTTGATGTTTAAGATGTTAAATGTGCAAAGAGAGTACAATCAAAATGTTTGTTAACAATTTAAAAACAAACTAAAAAAAAAGTTTTTCTTGACCCTTAATGGTTAACAAAGTTATGATAAGCCGAGCATTGGGACCTGAATTTGGAGGAGCAATCGGTTTGATGTTTTTTCTGGCCAATGTTGCCTCATCCACTTTATACATATTTGGTATTGTGGAAGCTATTGTTTCCTATTTTGGAGGTTCAGGCCAGTTGGCCAAGTAAGTTGGAAATAGTTTGTTTCTACTTTGTTACAGCAACAATATACATTTTCATCATTAAACTTATAAACAGGTCCATGTTTCAAATATACTAATATATTTTTATATATTCTAATATTAAACAAGGAAAATTTAACAGTAATGCTATGATTTTACTATTAACATGTTGGTTAAATATATTTTCTTTACATTTTCCAGGTTAAAAACTTTTTTTAGGTCATATCTATAACATAAGCTTGTGCAGACATTTCTTTGTATGACTAAAATATTTAAAAAAGGTCTTGTAAGGATAAAACATAGGATTAACTCATGTAGGTATCATATGACATTACTCAAAGAACTTTTACAATATTAGAGGTGTTTTTCCTGATGGATACTGGTGGAACTATCTCTATGGGTCTGCAATCCTTCTCATATGCCTGGTTGTGTGTTTGGTTGGAGCAGAAATTTATGCCAAAACAACATTTTTAATCTTTCTTATTGTGATGGTCTCAATAGCATCTATAATCATCAGGTAACAAAATAATATATTGTGAAACTATTAAGCAGTCTACCAGTAGCATTTGCAGAGATGTTCCATCAAAGACATTTATTTAGAAGTTGACATGTGTTTAATTTTTGCAGCTTTTTTGCCAAGAAACCATTGCAGGTATTGCTACCAGTACTTAACTCCACAACAGCTGTATCATCTGTATGTAATGTGTCTGTAGTGAATTATACAGGCCTCAGTTATGACACCATGCATGGCAACTTATTTGGTAAGCATGTATTTTTATGATATTGTTTTTTTGGTTGCTTAGCATGAATAAATTGATTTGAATATGTAAATGGAGTTTAAAGGCACTACATGTTCAGCAGTTCCTTCCCTCGCTTATGTAGATCTGCATTTAAATGCAAAATGTGTTACTTTTCAAGATTTTTTTTGGCACAACACCCAAAGATTAGGGCTGTACTGCAAAATAAGGCTTATCTGTCAAAAAATGTATTTAAACAATCGTAAAAGTAGATAAAGAACATATTGATATAAGGTTGTGCTTTCAGTAACATTGACAGTAAAGGTTTAGCAATAAGGCACACCTGCAGGTGACCTTATCATTATCCCTTTTTGAACTTGTTTTACCACTGGTCCTGAGAGGCAAGTTACCGATTTAGCGCTGTACTAAAACAAAAACAAATAAAGCAGCAAATGGTTTTGTTGGACTTTGGTGCCACCAACTATTGTGCGCGCTGTACGGGTTTAGTACAGCAATTATTGTTAACATTACGATTTTACTGTTGACTGGCCATATAGCTGATACAACAATTACAAGCTATCAGATTTTGTATTTTTGTTGGAATGTGTTTAGCGTTAATTAACTTTTGACCTAACTTCTATTCGCTTTATTCTGCGTTAATCTGGCACTTTGCGTTCTTGGTTTATGTATCACGAGACGCCAGTCCAGCACGTGTTTGAACTCTAGTGACCTCGGCCCCGATATGCAAGAGAGAGTTTAACATGTGATTACATGTAATGCAAACGGAAAGTCGGCTACTTTTGGCCTATTTGGCCGACAAATTACCGCTAATTCAGAGTTCACCACTGTTTTTGTGAACTTTTCACCCAAACTTCACATATTTTTTAACTCGGCTCCTAAACACTGTTATACCAGTTAAGATAAGGCTTGGTTGTAAACGATTTTGCTTCCTTATGCTTTTGTTTACCTACATGTTTACTGTTTTGTTGCAGAAAAATTCAACGTGGATTACACAACAGGCGCCAAGCAAAACTTCGTCACAGTTTTTGCCGTTCTGTTCAACGGTTGTACTGGTATCATGGCAGGGGCCAACATGTCTGGTGAGTTCCCTGTTGAATGCCTTTTAATTGTGCGTGTGATTCTTCTGCGAAAGGCTCACACAAATCGAAAAATGCCCATGTTGGCTAAACAGCTAAATATGTATTTATAATTTGCGTGGCAAATTCATTGAAATTAAAATCACGACCATTTCAGGCAATTATCTGGGCCTGTTCCGTGTTTTGGTTACACTTTGAAACGACCAGATACATGCACAACAACCGCATGTACTTCTAACCATAGGCGTCGATTTAGGGGTGACCGGGGTGACATGTCTCCCCTCCTGAAAAAACAGGGGTGACAACATATGTATTGTCTCCCCTGTTTTTGTTTGAAATAAAGTATTGCCAGAAAGACCACATACACGTCTATACCGTAAAGTAGTTGAAACCTGCTGTTTGTAAGATTGAAGGTCACAATCAATGACAAACGCAAGTGTCTCGTGGTTTGTTACGCAACGTAACAATGGTTGCAGTAACAATCGGCATTGTTATGTGATTGTTTTATTCCCAGTACTGGCTGGTTGTTCAAGTATCTTATATTTGCTTTATGTTAACTGCAGGAATGACTAGTCAAACAAATATTATAGGCATTTTTGCAGCCAAAACGCAAGCAACCCTCGAATAAGACGTTGCCAGTTTAATGTTGAGTTGTTTAAAAATCGTCACATACAATGTAAATGAACATCTTGAACAATGTTTACTTAATTCCTATGGGAACTTCACTATCTGTCTGTGCGGAAGTTTGCTATATCTGCAAACTTTGTTTCGTTTGTTTAACCCAGGGGTCACCAAACTACGGCCCACATTTTTTTGGATTCATAGAATTACAACGCCCAAAATAGACCACAACCAATTTGTTACGTCACAGACGAGACTACAAGTGTTAATTGTGCGCGAACAATTGCATTCTTTTGTTACTTGTGACGTAATATACGAGAATTGCTCGTTAGTTGATGCTAACTATACAATTTAACAGTCGGATCACCAGATTTTAAATGGGATTGTAGAAAGACCATATTTTGGCCCACCTATGAAAATCGCATCGCGGGCTAAGTATGGAAAGACGGCGCTAGAACATGTTAACTATGCGGCTCGCGCGAATCGTTATTAAAGTTATCCGGCCCGCAGTGTAAAACGTTTAGTGACCCCTGGTTTAACCGAATAAGGGTCATAACTTAGATCGTGCGCTCGCCAGGACAACGGAGCAGTTAACGCAACTGCATTGTGTTCCTAAGATTGTGGGTTTGAACGGCTGATGGATGTTTCCAAAACATGGAAAGGTCTCCCCTAAAATTTTGCAAATAATTAAAAAATCGACGCCTATGCTTCTAACCTAAACCGACGAAACATTTTACGATGTAAAGTTATAACGACCTTTAATGTAGCTTGGTGTCGGGTGCTTGTGTTTTGATTTAGAATCATATCTAAAGCTAAAATAGCTTTTAAGCATTATATACTAACGCATGATCACTTTAGCTTCTTATAACGCCGCTTTTCGATTTGTAAGCTTAGCAAAATATTTAATACCTTCTGGCGGAAACTTGCTAAACCAATTGTTGCAAACAATGGCACAAATATCGCATCTGGCGCTGAGTGCTACGTAGCTTGTTAAGTAACACAGTTTTTTTTTTAAATAATGAGATAGATCAACAAGTCAAACAGTATCTTTGTTTGTACCAATTGTTTAATCTTTGCATTTTATGTTTTCCGTTTAATCGAAATTGTCCATAAGTTACTTAGTACACAGTTAAGTTTTGTACGTGCTTGTCCTTAACTTGGTCACCTTCCAGTCATATATAGACAAGCCTAAAAAAGTGTTTGCGCACCAAAAAGCACTTCCTCGGACATTTTGTTCTTTATGCCAAAACAAAACACCCAATAACTTTGTGGGTTGGTTCGATCGGAATTGGCCATTGGAAGGTCACACAGTGTAGTGCAAAACAAATGCTTAAACCACGAAATACTATGTCTTGTGTGTGGTTAAAGTAAGTTTTCCTTTACCCGAGCATGAGACAATAATTAAGTCCGTATGTTGTATTGATATCGTCAAAGCTTTTGTCTTTGTCGTTGCAACACAATAATCGACTGATGGGGCTCGTTACAAGATCTATCAAGCAAGTGGCGTATCTGACTTGGTATGTCGTTAAGCTTGCGAGGCAGATCTTGCCCGCAGCAAAACCATTGCTTGCTAAAAAACAGCATTTTGCCATTTCATCAACACAGTCAGCGTTTGCCCGTTGCGTGAGATATGCTGGCGTTTCATGAGGTGACGCAACCCGACTTCCCGTATCGCTTGTCATAGAAATTCTCGTATCACCTCGGGTAGCCAACATGCGATGATGGATCCAATGTGTGTCCTTGCAAGCTGTTTTTAGTGGAAACGCCCATCTAATGAAAGCAAAAGCCGTGCAGTGGGATTGATACTGCGCCGATCCCCACAGCTTGTGCAATGTTAGGGCTTCGCAATTGGAAGTTCCCATTTCGTTGCCAATGACCGGTTAAAAATAAGTGGCAGATTTTACACAAACGTTTGCAATGTCACTGTAACCCATATAACCGCTTTTAATGGTTTAAACTGGTTTGAGGCAAAGAAAAGATGTTACCAGGTGGGACCACTACATTGGGTCAATCTGGCTGACATATTTATGCATTTTTGAGTTTTAAGAGCAAAATCTTTTAAAAAAAAAAAAAAGTTGAAAACTCTTGTATTTTGACATCTTAATACTGTTTCTCCATTTGTGTTCTGTAGGCGACTTGAAAAACCCGAGCAGATCTATTCCGGTAGGAACGATTGCTGCTTGCGTCGTAACTTTCCTTGTTTACACAATCCTGGTGATTCTCATCAGTGCAACATCACCAAGGTAGAGTACTTTATAGGATACTTAAAAAATACAGAAAACAATCAAAATTAATGTAGAATTATTGACCCATGACAAAACTTGATTACCGAGCCCCCAGGCAAATCCTTCGTTTTTTCATTTAATTTTTTTTTAATGTTCCGCCTTTTCACAATTTGTGGGGCTTTTATATTGTTTTTATATATTTTAAAGGGCTTTACTGCAGTGTAGCTACAGTTTTCTCCTTTCCATCAACTTGTGGTCACCTCTGGTCGCAATCGGAGTTTTTGCGTCATCGCTTTCCGCGGCACTTAGTTGCCTCATAGGTGCTTCAAGGATTCTTCTCGCACTGGCACGAGACGAGTTGTTCGGTATGACGAAATGCTGTGTGACGTATTTTTTAAACAGAATAACAGGATGGTGGTCCAACAACCTTGGTGTGTGGGCATTCAAGTGTAGGCTAATGATTTCACTGTTGCCGTATTCTTGCATGCGTTTTGTCGCCCACGTGACAAAACTGTCTCATGCCGTGTGCATGACTGCATAATGTTCTCACTCAACTATCGCTACATTACGGAAAACCACTTTTAACCCGTCACTTATATGGGGTTAAAAGTCGTACTACACAGTTGTACTACACCTTGCGTTGCATTTACGACATGCAAAATATGTTGTTTGATACGCCAAGCATATCGATTAACGCAAGAAGCCAATAAATTGAGGCAATTTGGAATTTGCTCCTCTTCATGGTATTATATTGTACTGATCAAAGTGCAGTTTGTTGCAGTTTGAAACCACTTCAACCGGTTTTTCGGGTGCAGGACATGGGTTTGTTGTCTTGAGACCACATATCTCCATTTTAATTTATGACCCTTTCTTCGCATCATGGTAAACACGCGTGTCACACTTGCATGAGAAAATCCACGCTTTGTGCGTTCCAGTGTAGGTGCTTCGTCAACTTGCTCACAGCCAGACAGGTTGCGAAACAACACAACGCATTCTCGCTCACGTGACAAATCCACTTTATTGCGCCACGCACTTGACTGGCAGCTCTTTGTTATCTAATCTGTTGGTTGCGTATTTTCAAAGTCCAACCATTACAAAAATTCAAATCAAAAGTTTTGCCCATTGCTTTTGTTAACTTGCCCAAATCAGCATTAAAATCAACAAATTTTCTTGACAACATTACTGCTTTTATATGCAGTTTTACAGATCAATCCATGCAATGATTGTATGGTGAACACCGAAGGCATTTAATTCAGAACACACTTTGTATGGGCTGTGGTTGTGTCCTTTGACTGATCGCCCTATATAGGTGAAGTGACTATTGTTTGGTGTCTGATAGTACGTGATTTGGGTGCCGTGCGCCAAGCGATGATGTAATGAGTTTTGTGGATTTAATGCATGCCACTTACATGCTATTGAAGCAGCAGGTTTATCCCAGCATTGTTTGTGTTGTCTGGCGCTCTAGTTTGCAACGATTATGGGGCAATTGTATTTGTATGCAAACTGCTTGATGAAAATGAGGCGTTGGTTATCCTGTTCACTGCACAAGTCAAATTATGTAACTGGATCACAGGCTCCAGGCTGTCCACTGTGCATACATAGTTAATGCAAAACTTTGCAGGGGTAAAGTTGATCCCTTGGGCCTGCTAACGTTTATGAAAACGATCATGTTGTAAATAAAGTTACCACTGCCTAAACAGTGTGAAAAAAGTATGAAATAATGCAAAAAGTTTGTTTAGGACTATGTACTTTTATTTTTGCCAAGGTGGTAACAATAGTGCTTAAAAACTGCTGAACAGGAAATTAAGAAAGGAAAACTTAACCCATGATTTGCCCTTAGGAATTCTTCTGCGACCAGTTACGAAAACAACACACAGTGGAAACCCCATTGTTGCAGTATTGGTGTCATGGTTCCTGGTTCAGATGACATTGTTTGCTGGCAAGGTCAATACCATTGCTCCCATTGTCACCATATTTTTCCTCTTCTCATATGCTGCAACTGATCTTGCCTGTCTTGCACTGGAATGGGCTTCAGCTCCGAATTTCAGGTGCAAATCTTCTTCTTTTTAATTTCAACCCCCCGAAAAAGGTCTTTGCTAGTTAAAATCAATTTAAGATGACCTTTTTTTCCAGTGATGGGATTCACATTTTTTGTTAACCGGTTCTATCATAAAAGTCATTTTTTTCAGCCGGTACTGTTACAAAAAGTTCATTGACAGCAACCAGTAATGCTAACCGGTTCGCTGATCTCATATAATTTTGTAACACGGTTCTAAAGAACCAGTGCGAACCGGCGCAAACCGTCTGCATCCCACCACTGCTTTTTTCTCTTTTCACTCTTATCAGCATGATTATTTAAAGTGAGAGCACTGTTTTACTCTAATTTTTGTGAACCATTACCGGGCCTAACAATATATATTTTTGCAGACCGACCTTTAAATATTTTACTTGGCACACCTGTTTGCTTGGGTTTATCAGTTGCATCACCATGATGTTTCTTATCAATGCAATTTACACATCCATCAGTGTCCTTGTTCTTGTCATCTTACTCATCATCATACACTACAGGGTCCCCTCCTCATCATGGGGTTACATCAGCCAGGCTCTTATCTTTCACCAGGTATTTCTACTTTTGTAATTACCCCATTGTGCGTTAATGGTATGAAATCTGTACTTGTACTGTTACATTTGTTACTTATTTCACCAAAATTGTATTTGTTTTGCGTTCAGTGTTTATCTGAACATAAGAACACATAAATGCATTACTGTTTTTACACCTAGGTACGTAAATACATGCTGATGCTGGATGTAAGGAAAGAACATGTCAAATTTTGGCGTCCACAAATTCTTCTCATGGTAAAAAATCCACGTTCTTGTTGCCAGTTGATTGATTTTATCAACTCTATCAAGAAATCAGGTGCTGATGGTTATATTTTTTATTCGCTAGCTTTTTACTTGACGCATTGAATTCTACGTCTTGCGGTGATTTTAAACACTGTGTACAAATAAATGCATATGTCTTTCTACACAGGTCTTTACGTACTGGGTCACGTGAGCATCGGTCATCTGGCAGACATGGACACAGACATCTTAAACTATGAATACAAACACTGGCTAAACTTAGTGGATGAGCTGAATGTAAAAGCGTTTGTTGAGCTAACTTTATCTGGTTCGGTGAGGGAAGGCACAGAACACTTGCTACGAATATCCGGTAAGTTGTACCGACTGTCTCTTGCGCTTCTCCCATGAGCCTGCTATTCCAGAATCAATCTTTTGTGTAAATCGTTTGTTCAGTCTGATACCAATTACCCCTTTTCGGCATTTTACTATAATATGGGCTATGTTCGTGAACTGTTGGTCAGTGTATGGGGAATGTTAGTTCAGTTTAGAAAAGTTTTTTTTTGCCACCATTTCCATCAGGAGTGCGAATGGAACTGCATTTTTTTGTAGCAGTGATACATTCGCCCTGTGTGGAAAAGTGCTAACTGTAAAAAATATTTTTTGTGTTGACCAAAATTAAATAAGAGCAACAGAAAAAACTTAACATTGGCAGGTTTGGGCGGAATGAAACCCAACACTCTTGTTCTTGGATTTTACGACGACAGTTCATGTCAGGATACTTTCCTTAAAGTCGGAGCTTTCGGTGAAAAGAAGCGAAGGAGTGGGTGAGTCACAAAATGTTTCCCCCTCTTGTTTCCCTGATACTCTCTATTTTTTCCCTGTCCGCTATAGCAGCGATGAAATAATAATGGACGATTGCCATAACTCCTAATCAGTCACATGGCATCAGTTGTGATTTAATTATGGGTCCCCTTCCCTGAAGGGGACACATATTGTTTTTGTCTATATATTTTTTTTCTTTTTTTCTTTCTAACGCAGATTTGTTCCCACGTTTTGGTCAAGAAAGAATGGTTCAAACTTTTTCAAATTTACACACATTAAAGATATTGGTCTAAAGATGGTCCATGTAAATTTTGACCCCGTTTGATCCCCCGGTTCACCCACAGCCCCCCAAAACGTGAAATTTTTAGCGCGGCTATTGTTCCCACGTTTTGGTCAAGAAAGAATGGTTTAAACTTTTTCAAATTTACACACATTGCAGATATTGGTCTAAAGATGGTCCATGTGAATTTTGACCCCGTATGACCCAGAGGTTCACCCATAGGCCCCCGAAACATAAATGTGTCTAACGCCCGTTTGGTCAAGAAAGACACTGTAGGCAGAAGTACCGAGTAACTCCCTGGTTTACGATAGCGGGAGGGCTCAGCTTGACGTCGGACAGACGTTTTACGAGACGTCGTTTCAGTGATTAGAAATCAGCTGTTTTGCACAGCAATGCTATGTCGTTTTATTAAGTGGTCACTCACATTTTCAGTTTTGGCGAAGGTTTTACACCTATGACGTGATTTAAACCTAATAACCGTGCTTCGGTTTTGTATATGTCAAGAAAAACTTTGTTAAGAAAAGTTAAGACGAAAAAATTAACTTGAGTTTTGCCAAATAAATGTTTTTTTAAATGCTCGTTGTCAGGTTGGCTGCCGCATGATCACGGGTTACTTAAGGTCAACTAGTCGGTATTACAAACACAGCTCAGAACTTTCTTCATAACGTAGCGTTTTTTTGACAATCAATTAAGGAGTCAATACTCAAGGCATGTATAAATTAGGCTTAACAGTATTGTTGAACACGAATGACGGCGTGCTATTGAAAACGGTGTCAAAAGGTCAAACAGTCGTTTGGCGTGTGCACCCTGAGAGGTTACTACTGGTCAATGGTACTTGTTTTGCGAAACAAAGTTAAATGAAAAACAATTTGTTATGTATACACTTGTAGCAAATTGCTTTTTAATTTAAAGTGTCTGTAACACAACTGTTACAGCTTTCTAAAAAAATTGTGTTCAAAACCCGACCTTGGAGGACTATATCTGGGTCAAAGCAAGAGATTAGATTTAAGTCTTTGTTACGTTTTTTTAATTTTGTAATTACATGACAATAATAGTGCAAAAAGAATATGAACAATTTTTTTTTATTGTTGGGTTAATGCTTTCTAAAAATTTGTCCTTAAGAATGTAAAAATCAACGCAACATTTGTTTACTGTAAATCCGCACAAACGCGCGTGTGGGGACCCATCAGTTTTTGTTTACAAAAACAATCATATGTGTAGATCAAATGATGTGTATAGTTAATTGGTAAATATCGTATAGAATATATAAAATGGAAGTATATCAGAAAGCCACTCTTCTAGTTTGGTTTGTAATTTTAATCATTTGGTGAACTTCGGACCTTTTCTGTGCTAAATGTTTTTCTGCAGGGCACGAACATTTCCTAAACTCATAACCTCATTATTTATAAACAAATCACATAACTGTATGACAGTAAGTCTTAATGCAGTTTATCACTATAGGTCACGGCTGTCGGCCATTATTGCTGACGAACGGCGAACTGAGGATGAAACCTTCGAGTCGAGAAGCTTTTTCGAATCAGGAACTTCAGCGTTTGACCTTTCCGATGACGCAAGCGAGCAGGGTCACGGGTTGCCAGTGGAAGAATATGTTGCCATCATTTATGATGCGTTGAAACTTCGCAAAAACGTCTGTCTGGCGAGATATTTCGACCAGGTATTTTCGAATTCAACTTTCTTGTATTTTGATGGTGTACAAGCAGAACAACAGCAACTTTACCGTGATTTTTTCTCTTCTTCCTTGAATGGTACGCATATTGTTACGCTTATTTGTGTTATCCGTTTGGTCAAGAAAAAGTGCTTCTAATTTCCAGTTACATCTCTATCGTAAACGCACAATGGATTTTAAAACCAAAGTACGCCAGGCCTATTGAAGCGTTGTAAAAACAAGCATTTCCTATGTGGCATTGCACAGGCTAGAATAACCTGCACTTTTGATAGACCTGGTACAACGCCTTTAATAGTCCTGGCCAGGTTTTTTTTAAGGTTTGATTTGGGTGACCGCTAAGTAGTTTTAAGAGACCGCAAGTGTTTCATTTAAATACCAAAAACTGTAGTTGTAGTTGCAAGTCCAAATTTTGGGAAACCGCTGGAGAAATTTGCCAAAACACCTTAAAAAAACACTGGTCCTGGCTATGATTTATATATGAGTGTGCCGTGATCGCTGGTCTGCATGAACGCTAAAGGGCTGATCCCATTTATGAATTTATGGTCATCTTAGCTGATGCACGCTGTCTAACTCTTAAACTTTATCATATAACTCGTAAACGTTTATTAACAACGCATTGTGTTTGTAGCTGGACAAGACGGCTGTGATGCAAGACAAAAATCGAGTTCATTATATCGATGTTTGGCCGATCAACTTCCTCAAACCGCTTCTCACGAACAACAGAAGGGGAGGGGGAGGCACCTCTCTTTATCCCCCTCTAGTGGACGAGGTTGCTGTTTTTATTTACAATGTTATATTAAAATTCGAAACTTCTATGTTAGAAATTGTAATTTAGGTACTAAAGCAGAAGGTCCCGACTAATCCGTTTGCTATTTCCCAAACGAACTGTGTAGTTTTTAATGCTTAGCGTATTTTCCAGGCGACTACCGAGTCAACGTCATACTTTGATACGACGTCGGTTTTCCTGATGCAGATGGCTTGCATCCTCAACATGACTCCTTTCTGGAAAAAGAAAACCAAACTCCGTATTTTCCTGTGTGTCGAACCAGGAGATGATTCCTATGTGACACCTGGTGACCAGGAGCTCGAGGTTTATTTTAAATAGCTAACTTTTAAAATGATTTTAAATGGTAGAAATTCTACGTATGGTTATTTGTGACCTCTATTCGTCTTTATATTAATGTTGTTTCCTTAGGAATTTCTCCAGACCGTTCGTATCAACGCCGAGATCAAGCAGGTGACCTGGAGTGACCCGACCACCCATCCGGATGACAATTTGAACTCAGGTGACCCCACCATTCAGACACCGAGCAAGCACGTGATGCAGCAAGACAACGGCGAGAACTTACACGCCGCTCATCCGATGACAAAGATTGTAAACGATCAACCCAAGTATCTAAAGGTATAAGCTTACAGACCGTAGAATGCCGCTTGTTTGATATAAGGATGTTTATTGCATGCGTTTAGTGTCACCATAGGTCTTACCACAATGACGCCACTATAAAATATTCTTTGTTTGCACAGCGGGTCAACACCCTCATTCGATCCCAGCACGAGGCGACCGCCGTTACGTTCCTATACTTACCAGCGCCACCTCGCGACGCGACAAAGTATAAAGAATACAACGGAATGTTAACTGCAGTCAGTGACCAGCTCGGCCCCACACTCTTCGTACACGGCCTCTCGCACGTAATTTCCACCACATTGTGACGTCACCAAGTTTACGTACTTCAGTTAGTACTTTTAATCTTTCTTTTGAGTAGTAACGTAGTGTGTTTTCGTATTACAGTAGCGATCTTTATAATGTTGGCGCTTTTGTTTCATACGCAAGATTATTCTATTTTCTATTACGCATGGCGCGACCCAACAAAGCAAGCACGTCAATACTTGTATAACTTAGTTATTGGGCAAAACAGGCTAAGACTACTAATGTAATACTTACATCAAAAAACTTTAATAGAACATGCTATTTGATTCCACACAAAAGGTTATATAAAGACATTGTAAATTTACCTTGTTGAACCTCTCAAAAATTGTTTACCTCTTTTCGTTTAAGTAGGAAGGTTTCAACTGTAATTTTTTGTCTTATGCGATGTAGCGAACAAAATCAAATGAATCAAAACATTTTAAACCAGCAATCCGAATTTATTTCCGCAATGCAAACATTCCATGTTAATACTGTTTTGCAAATGGTATGTATGTATAGCAACAGGATGGTATTTACTATGTTGCTTTTTTACGGATACAATCTGTGCTTTTTTGAGTGCCTTGCTATTTTTTCGCATGAATGTGTAAGGACACCCAAGTATCGAATACTTTTCATGTTGCGTTTCAAAGACCATTCCTATACTTTTGTATGGCCACAAGACCATTATCAGTTTTTCAATGTATGTGATTTTTATGTCTGTTACTGGCATCGTTAGTTTTACCTTTTTAAAACATAACAGCCTTTCATCAACTTCAAACGTGCACAGGACATGTTGTCAGTAGCAACTTCTCAGTTACCAAAACAAAATATTTCTCATTAGATATGTTACTGCAGGTGTGTAAATCACAGTACTTTCACCACTTTTGTTCTAGATGAGTTTCTGTGTACTGTTTTTACTGTTCCTGTATTTAGCCTGTGACTAGACCCAAACACTAATCATCACATTGCGGCATTGGGACCTTGTGCTTTTGCCATTTCTTTTCTCTACTTCAACTTTATGCGCTTAAGATGCCTGTAAGCTGGTTTAACTTGCTCATGGGCGATTCCTATTTTAAGGTCACTTGTGCAATAGGACTATTCTTGACCTGAAGCCTTTCACCTACTGTGCAGTGCAAAATAAACGAAAATGCATAGGTTTATATTCGCTTAGACAGCAGTCCAGTTATGAAAAAAGGATTAATTTTGACACAAGATTGGATCTCTGGGCAAATAGTAAGTAAGATCATCTCAGGGTGGTATTGAAGTTGAACATTGAAGACATTTGGTGCAAAGCATTTTGTATTACCAAGTATGTATTAAAACTGAGCATGTGGCTGATGATAGTAGTGCATAGAAATATGTACTTCACTTGCCAAGCAATTGTAATAAAAGCAAATTGAATCAGCTTCACAGATGATTAATAATCTAAAAACATAATTCACTTAACTGAATGATCCAGTGTTTAACAATATTGACCCAAAAGTACAGTTGCAGACATAAAAAGCAACAACTGCATGGTACAAAACTTTCCACAAAATTACAATAAAGGAACAACATATGATCAAGACTGCTTCTTTGCAATAAGACTTGGTATGCCAGATCATATTCATTTTGTTTTCCGGAACAGCACCATTGCAAAAAAACTTTAACCACAATATTTTGTCTGAGTTATCATACTATTACGATGTATAAACCACAATAAGCTGATAAACTTGGTAAAAAAATAAGATGAAAAACTATTGCACAGTTGAGAATAAGAAACAGTGCTACACAAGTGGAAAATGATTTCTAGTGTTAAGAACCAGTGTTAGGTAGACTCAAGTCTATTCAACGACTTCTCCCCAACTTTAAAGACTTGAGACCTCACTTTGATTGACTTGGAATTAAAAAATCTTTCTGGTGCCAGTTTAAGGTATAAATTAATTTTGGGCCGTATGTATTTGTCCAACTTAATTTGATATCAAAACAACTCTATGTTTTGATTTAGGTTAACATACGGGTGGGGAGATTGTTCTTTTACTTTGTGACATGGCAACACTGATCCAATTTCTTGCGCATGTTTATAATTTGAACATTACGATGATGAATTTCTTCTGTCTTTGTAAAACAAAATTATGATTAAATGACCAAATGAACCAGCTCTGGCCAATTTTAACTAAAACCACCAAGACTTGAGCGGGACTTGGCTTGTCTTGAGACTTTGGCATTCAGTTTTCCGAATTTACTTGAGACTCTAACACCTGGTAAATTGATTTGACTGTGATTTAACTCATGAGACTCTTCATTAACCACTGTTAGGAATTCTCTCCATTTTTGGTACATTTCCCTTGCCACTTTGTATGGCTCCTCTGTAAAACAGTTTTGGTATCGTTTTTTAATTTTATCAAGTTTAAAATTTAATTCATTTCAATCTTTTCAATGTTTTAATTTTTTGGTTGCAATGCTTTTAAAGTATACATGCTAGACGAGTTTTTTGTAATGTCAAAGGTTTAAGCCTTGTTCACATAATCTTACCTTGTGGTGAACAAGGGTAAATGTCTTCTGCTTTGGTAAATGGCTTCTCAACAGTTGATAATACAGTAGAGCGAAATTTATTTTCATCAAAGTCAGTGCCATTAATTAAACTTTCCTTCAGCAATTCAACAAAAAGTACCCACCGTGGTCTGCAGACACACAATACAGTAAAATGGACAAATTAAGGTTTGTAGAAACTGAAAAACCCAAACCTAACATTTTTGTCTTACTTGTAAAAGTGTTTGACAAGTGAACCCCAATGTTTGTTGGCATAATCCAAAATTTCACCATTGGGACCCCACAATGTTACTTGGATTCTGGCATTGAATTCATAAAGTTGCTTTTCCTGCTCAAGAAAAGCAATAATTATACTAAATAAAACAGTTACTTTCAATCTGTTTTATTTAGTTAACCTTTTATTGATTAAAATTATGCAGTAAAACAACATTATTGTGTCTGGTAGGAAACACTGAAATTTGGGTTTGTTGTTGTCAAATATAATATATAACTTCATTCAAATTACCAGGGTTGTGGATGCAAAGTTTAAAAAAATATATTCTAGTGTCGGAATCTTGATAATTTTGCAGCTCTGATTTTCAGCACATTTTATTAACAAACAGCAATAAATTGTGTCAGTTTACTGAAAAAAAGTAGAGTATGTGTGGGAATTTTTTTACCGACGTCACAACCCTGTGAATAATGGACCTGTGTATTTGTAGCCCATGCTTTTGCATCCTTAATCCAACATCCCATCATAAAGTGAGAGTCAGTGCTCAAGATCCGATCAAAATCTTCAACCAACTCAACAAGATAATCACTTAAAGTTAAGAATGGCAGATACCTTTTATTCTCGAATTCCTGTTGAAAAGGTTTTGTTTATTGACATACTAGCAAACAATCCTACAATTTTAGGCATATACTAAGTGTAAAAATGTTGTTGGTTGTGTTTAAACAGATAGGATGTAAACCACCAACATTCTTTAAGTAATCAGTTATATTAATCAAACATAGAGTTGTTGAAAAGTAAACAATTTTAAAGAAATAATATTTTTGTCACTATTTTATCATGAACATTCATGGTCAAGAAAACAACCTGCTTAGCCAAACTAAAAAAATATCCTTCCCAGAAACTGTGTGGTAAAGTAGCCACAATTAACACTTTAGTTTTTGGTACTATGTTCTCTGTACCTCAAGCATAGCATAGAGAAGTATCCTGTGGATTTCCTGCATCATCTCCCTGGTGATGTCAACAGTGTCATATGCCACAGTACTGCTTTGAGGCAGATGATCCAGAGATTTCATGAACCTGTCCCATGCATTCTCAAGGCTGCAAAGATAAATATTATTTTCTACTAAACCCCCACACTGCTGAAAGTTATTTGGGCATTCTTTATTTTACGGCTTTGTGATTACTGATTATGCAACATTAAAAAACGAACAAACACACCTATGCACCAGCAGTAAGTCAAATATATGGATTTTTATTCTGTTTTGATAACAGCTGTTAAATGTAAATTATACTGTATAAGGTCAGGTTGACTTATATCACTAATTTTAAACACCAATTGTAACCTATAGTAAATGACAAACCTTGAATAATTATACCAATTGGGAAGACGATTTTTGGTTGTTGTGGGTCTAAATGAGATGGGGCCAGTTCTCAAGACTTTTTCTGGGCTTACATTTTCCTCAGAAAAATTGTAGATTCCTGTGCCTAGCAAATTCCAAGTTGCTACAGCATCTTCATTGTCAGAACCATATCTATATTGTAAACAAACACATTAAATAAAGGCCCGTCCATAATAGAATGACTGTGTTAAACTGGCTGAGGGCATTAAAAATGTTGGCTGACCCCTAAATGTACTAATTGTTAGACCTAATTTTAGTATTAAAGTTGCAGCATATGTTTGAAAACAATAAAACAACTAGAATGGTGGCTTTCTGATATACTACCATTTTATATATTCTATACAATATTTACCAATTTACTATACACATCATTTGATCTACACATATGATTGTTTTTGTAAACAAAAACGAATGGGTCCCCACACGCGTTTTTGTGCGGGTTTACGGTAAACAAATGTTGCGGTGATTTTTAGATTTTTAAGGACAAATTTTTAGAATGCATTAACCCAACAATAAAAAAATTTTGTTCGTATTCTTTTTGCACTATTATTGTCATATAATTACAAAAACTTTAAAAAAGAACAAAAAAAATAATTTCAATTGATTCTCTTGCTTTGACCCAGACATTGTGGTCCAAGGTCAGGTTTCAAACACATTTTTTTTTCTAGAAAGCTGTAACAGTTGTGTTACAGACACTTTAAATTAAAAAGCAATTTGCTACAAGTGTATACATAACAAATTGTTTATCATTTAACTTTGTTTCGCAAAACGAGTACCATTGACCTGTAGTAACCTCTCAGGGTGCACACGCCAAACGACTGTTTGACCTTTTGACACCGTTTTCAATAGCACGCCGTCCTTGGTGTTCAACAACACCGTTTAACCTAATTTATACATGCCTCGAGTATTGATTCCTAAATCGATTGCAAAAAAACGCTACGTTATGACGAAAGAAAGTTCTGAACTGTGTTAGTGATACCTACTAGTTGACCTTAAGTAACCCGTGGTCATGCGGCGGCCAACCTGACAACGAGCATTTAAAAAAACATTTATCTTGCAAAAATGTCAAGTTTATTTTTTCATCTTTATTTTTATTAACAAAGTTTTGCTTGACATATACGAAACCGAAGCACGCTTATTAGGTTTAAATCACGTCATAGGTGTGAAACCTTTGCCAAAACTGAAAATGTGAGTGATAACTTAATAAAGCGAAATAGCATTGCTGTGCAAAACAGCTGATTTCTAATCACCGAAACGACGTGTCGTGAAACGTCTGTCCGACGTCAAGCTGAGCCCTCCTGCTATCGTAAACCAATGAGTTACTCTCTTGGGACTTCTGCCTACAGTGTCTTTCTTGACCAAACGAGCGTTAGACACATTTACGTTTCGGGGGCCTGTGGGTGAACCGCTGGGTCAATCGGGGTCAAACTTCTGGAGGATCAAGTTTAGATTAATAACTAACATGTGTCCAAATTTAAATAAATTAGAAGCACTCTTTCTTTACCACATGAGCGATAAAAACCAGCGTTAAAAATTTACGTTTCGGGGGCCTGTGGGTGAACCGCTGGGTAATTTGGGGTCAAACTTCAGGTGGACCAAGTTTGGATTAATATCTAACATATGTCCAAATTTCAATAAATTTAAAGCACTCTTTCTTTACCAAACCAGCGTTAAAAATTTTACGTTTCGGGGGCCTGTGGGTGAACCACTGGGTAATTTGGGGTCAAACTTCAGGTGGACCAAGTTTGGATTAATATCTAACATATGTCCAAATTTGAATAAATTTGAAGCACTCTTTCTTGACCAAACAAGCGTTACAAACCAGCGTTAGACAGAAAAAAGAAATAAGAAAAAAAAAATACGGACAAAAACAATATGTGTCCCCTTCAGGGAAGGGGACCCATAATTATGAGGTGTGTTTTTAAAGACAAGAATGTAATTCTGATTTACACAAATCAACAAACTGATACCTTCTTAGTGTAAATTCCTTTAGCCAGTATGTAAGGTTTGTAGGTTGAACTGTGTAACCTGCTTCCAACATTAGATCAAATACAAGGTAATTTTGGTTGTTTCCTTCAGGAACTATGCCTATCCCAACCATTGTAGAGTTAACAGCAGTCAATGCTTCCCGTGGTTGCTAAAACAAAAAGAAATCTGATCACCAAATTTCCTGCTGTCAGTTATGTTCTTTTTTTCTCTCATTTCAAAAATTTCTCTTTGTAAATATGGTACTGTACATATGGTTGTCAAAGATTTATATGTAGTGTTTGATTTAACTGGTGGTGTTGCATAACTTCAATGGGGGAAACATACCTGCAGCTAAACTACACTTTTTAATGTCCTATTATACAGTTATATGTGCTATGAATGCAAATCCTACGTACAGAAGTTTTAATTCATTAAATACCGTGTTAATAACTTCCAATCGTCCAAAATATCCAAGAACACCGCCTGAATTTTGCATCATGCACCAAATGAATGGTTGGCCATAGTAAAAATGTGTGCGTTTGTAAATTGGAAAGCCTTCTGAGAACAATTCCAAAACCAGCATTTTGCCCTACAAAAGGCAATGCAAACAAACCATCACATGATGCAGAATGCCTTGTGTACATTTGAGGGAAGCAAACAAATAACAATTTTCCCCACCTGTGGTACAGACGTTAGTAATGCTTTAATTTGTGGTGTTTTCCAAAAGCCAGGTGCATTGTGAAACAACCAATTCTGCATTAACCTAGAGATCAATGTTAAATAAACATACCAACAAAACTACAAAGAATGAAGCAAAAATGGCTTGATTGAATGAAATAAGAGATCTGCATTAAAATGCAATAAAAATGCATATACTGTATCCTAAAGACAAGTGTAAATGATAGCTATGACCTGATATTTGCCAAAACATAATTATCTTTTTCATATAATTTTTCCCCCTTGTTTTGCTATTATATTAATATTGGAGATAACAATCAATCCCTAAGCACATGCATGTTTCTCAAAAATAAGCTAATGTATATACTTGCCAGATAGCTTGAGGGTCAGCAGCTTTCATTGCTTCATAAACTGCATGACCAGCATTGGCAAGATAAGTTGTGTCATTGGATCGGGGAATCATTTCATTAAAGGAGTCAGCACTGTAAATGTGATTGCTTCCATTGTATTCCTTGATTTGCTCCTCAATAAACATCTTGCCTATTGCACTGAAGAACAAATTTAGAAATATTTTTATTGTTACTGCTTGTGAAATCTGGGACTTACTTATACAATGGATCATCTGGTTCCAGCAGAGATGAGCAGGACAGATTGCAGCTAAATCCAACCCACGATCCAAGACGTGAAATACTTGCCTGATATTCAAATTGAATTTATTTGTCAATGGATTAAAAAAGTTTACAAAAACTCACATTTGGATAAAGGTTTCCCAAAGCTAGTGGCACATGCCCAGCAAACCCAGGCAAAACAGGTATCATGCCAAGTGAACGCATGCGTTGTAAGATCTTATGCTGTAAAGTAAGTTGACTTTCTTTCCAGGAATCTGGCAAAGGGCCACCCCAGCCTCGAATGTTACCCATTCTCCCCCTGTGATATCAGATACGTTTGAATTTTATTACCTAAAAGATGTCTTGAAACCTTACCATGCTAAAAAGGCTGGACCAGCAAAATGGGCATCAAGATCTGTCTTGGTAAGTCCAAGTTTGAGATAAACTCTCTGCCAAATAGCCTCCTGGCCAGTAAACGCCAATGGTAGGTTGATTCCATTTAAAGCCATCCAGTCAATTTCACGCTCCCACCTTTATATACAATACATTTCTCAAAAACATAAAATAAATTTAAAAAAGTTTTTGTTTGTCATCATAGATTAATAAAAAAACTCACAGGCCTAACAAAAAAGATACCTTGTCCAATTCCACCACACAGATGTATAACTGACAGAGCAGACATTTTGATAATACCGGTACTTCACCCCAGCTTGTATAAATATTCCTTCGCTGGGTACAGCTGGAAGGGGTTTAGGCAAATCTCCCATTTGATCCCCAGTCCATGACATCTGCTTTCTGTATCCACAACCAAACAATTTATTGTTTTGTATAAAATATTAACTTATACCACACTATAAGCTACAAAAGTTAATGCAGATGCTGATACAAAGTTAGCCCTTAACACTTTTTACCTGCAAAAATACTTGAGGTAATGATTAAATCCATATGCAATAGCAACCGCACTGCTTCCAGTGATGTGTAAAATGTTGTTGGACATTTGAAGCTGAAACAGAATTACAACTTGATTAAATCATAATAGTTTTTCTGAAGCAGACTACTTGAATACAATTAAAGTAATTGTTACAAACAAAGTTCCAATACATTGTTAACTTACAAATGCATAGTCTTGATCATATGGTTCGGGTAATATTTCAATTTTAATTTCCTCATTTCTTTCACCAACCACACGTTTTAGAAGATCTTGCACTGCTGTGGTTTGTTCATTGTGAGGAACAAAGCTTCGAACATGCTCAAGGGAATTGAACTCTCTTGTACAAACCACAATACTGCAGGCCAGAAAAACTAACAACACCTGAATGTGCTCCATGTCATTCAAGTAAACAGCTCAGCTAAAATTTTACTATCTGTGTTCAAACATAATAGATGTCAAATCACCTTATTTCCAAAAAGCAAAAAGTAAGTAATTGACATGTCAGGCAACATTGGTAATATCTTCGGGCCATATTGCCTTCAGTTGATGTACCAGTTCTCATGGGCCATTCAGCAGAAGCAATCCCAAGGTAAAAGTTTTAAAAAATCCGGCTAAATTTTGGGTTATGCAGTTGTACAGTTACCTCAAATTTTTAAATTTTACTTTGTATCATATACAAAATAGAAACAGTAGGTCCTGTGACCACTTATTTTTAGTAAGTATATATCGTAGAATCTGGTGAAGTCTTTGCGACATTACTTTTAAAGAAATAAATTTGTGTTTACCAAAAGCAGGTTTAAAGATTTAATTTCACAATTGCTGCAGATAACAATTACAAATTGTTGTATTTTCATTGGGAATTAGGTTATTTTCAGAGTTAGTCCAATGTATAAAATAACAAAAATTACTCTATTTTACAAATGTTTTCCCAATAGTTTTCATGAAACTTAAGTGGTTGCTTTTATCATATAAGGCAGGGGTGTCAAACATGCGGCCCTTTAAAAGTTTTTGTGCTGCCCGCGAAGTGACTTTCAGAATTTGTGTCTTAGGCGGAATACCATGTCAGACTATTGAGTTTACATAATACAATCATTCTATATTAGTGGTTTTAATAGGATGATCGGAATAACCCATCTTGTGATTGTATGTATCTAAAACTAATCTTGTCTAAAACTCAAAAAGTCCAGCACAGATCTTAAAAGTTGTCTGTATTGTCCATTTCTGCCAGTTATTACTTATTTACACAATACAAAAATACTAAATGTAAGTATTAGTGGCACAAAATGTTTTGGAAAAAAAATGCTTTATGCTAATAGATTTTGGGAAAAGGATAGCTTCTGAACTGTTTGTACAGAACCAGCAAAGTTTTAAAACACCCAATTAGATTTTTGACTTGAGTACCGCTTCTAAATTACAAAATAATGCTCCAAATATAAGGTTTATCACATTGAAACAACTATAATAAAACACACCTTTTTAAATCAGTGCACAAATTTTGTCCTTAGCGGTTAAAATATTTGTAGTTCATTTATGACCAAAATGTGAAGAATCCTACAAATTTTCTGCAGAATCTGCCTGACGAGGTCAAGAGTATTCAATTTTTTGCAAAGACCACACAAATACATAATACATGTTTTTCTCAAATGTGATTTAAATTCTGTCCATTTCGGTAAATAACCTCAAGGTGAAAAACCTAATATGCGAACAAATATTTTAGAGCATTAAATTTATGATATTACCAAAAGAGTACTTTCTCAAAATCCAGCTTTAGGGAAATGCAATACCAAAATTACATATACTGCAAACAATACAAAATTGCTTGGATTTTGGTACTCGTACAACTCGTTAATGTCGTAAATGTTTTCAAAATATCATTCGAATCAATGCAATATGCATAAAAAAATGGAAGTATGTGAATTAAAAAATTTAAACAACCTACACCTAAAGCCAATAAATTAATTGTTTTCAGTATTAATTTGCAAAATAAAAGTTTTTTTATCGTTATCGCGCCCAAGTGGTCCAAAAATGATTGACACTTGAGTGCTGTGGGTGAAAAAGTGGAAACGCGGACTCGAGTGGAGTATTCGAGTTTTGTTTCGATTCGATTCACCCAAAGTGTTTTGTATATACTTTGGATTCACCCATTATGTTGCCGGTGTTGCGTCAACTTTGCAGGTCCACTTAGTCGGCGTCAGCGCTTGCCTTGGTTAAAAGTTGTTTAACCAATTCTCTCCCATAAGTATTTTTATTTTGAGTTCAACTTGTATTTCTCAGAATGTATAGCAAGCGACCTCCTTGTTGATCGTAAGACAGATGCACGATGCAAAATATTTTTATTTGTTAGTTGGGTTCTCAATTCAATATGGTAATTAAATGACAACAATTTAAACAAATTAAAATAAAAGATGTCTGGTCGCAGCAATGTGATTGTGGGCCCAACAGCATCTCAAGAGACAAAGACCAAAGATGCAAACCCACAAGCAAAAAATTCTGGAAACTCACATCATGACAAAAAGCCGTTTAACAACAAAAAAGCTAAATCTAAGACAAGGTGATTTTCAGGTTATGTGTCCTCTAAAACAGCATGTTCTTTGGTAAAGCAAGTTTGATTGGTACTTTTGGTGTTTTATAAGTACTGCAAATAAAACATTTCAAATACAGAATATGTTAATACAGTCAGTGACTAGAACACTGGTACTCAATGCTTTTGCTGTCAAAAACACTTCAAAGGGATTTTTAATGTTTTTAGTCACTATTTTGCTGTTTCAGGCCCGGGAGTGTTTCAACTGATCGACATCAAACACCCAATGGTGTAGTAGCTCTACAAAAAGAAAAAGGTTTTCTTCCTACAGACCCAATTGGATCTCAGCCAAGAACTTTAAAAAGTGAGATGTTTGCAAAGTGTAAATCATGCCTATACAGCAAAACCTTATGTACATTTGTAACAGTAATGTAAATTAAAGCTGTATTGTTTAGGTGGGAAAGTTTCACAGCCCCGGTTTCCAAAATTTTCAAACACCAGAAATGAAGGAAAAGCGCTGACTCCAGACAGACCAGTATTCAATGGAAGAAACTTTCATCATCCATCCTCAAAGTCTGGAAACCAGCAGTCACCAAGGCAGACTGGCACATTAATTGACTCCCTGTTCAAGCCCAAACCCACTGAAGACAAGCCTTCTCAGTCTGCTGATGTGTTTAAACAACTTTTTCCCAATGGAAAACCAAATGGCATCAAGCAGAACTTACGACAAAAATCAGGTAATCAGTGTTTTTAATATTACTGACAGTATTGCTACTATACTCAATATGTGAGTCTGGCCTCTTATTTTCCTTAGATCATGCCATATCGCCTCCAGTTGATGTACCAGTTCGGATAAGCCATTCAGCAGAAGCAATTACAAGGTAATTAAAAAAGTTACATAAAGATAAAAATTATTTAATGCTGAAAAGTTTTAGGATATATGGAGTTGTACGATTAACCTAAATTTTCAAATTGGGTATTTAAACCATGAAGATATTTTTAAGTAAATATCAGTAAATTTAACTCTATCCTCCTAAACTTGTAGCAACTGGACACCAAGTCAACCAACATCTGATGCTAAGGACAGTGTTAAAGATAAAGACCCAAAAAGTATGTTGCAATTTGTGTTGCATTTAAAAATGAAGTCAGTTGTTAACTCCAAACTGCAATAATACATGGCCCTTGTACTTCCAGAGAGCTCTGCTTCTTTGGGTGGAATATCACAGTCACCTGTCACTAATGGGGATGAAGGTAGCAATATTGTATCAGTTAGGTAAACTATAATTCACATATTTGTTTGTCTTCTATTTTAGTTGGTCAGAATGGGAAAAGAAAGCGTAACAAAAGACCAAAAAAGAAAAAGCCGAAAGATGAAGTCAACAATGGTACAAGTGTGCAAAATCAAAGTTGTGTTGCAAAATAAACTGACTTCATGTTTAGATTATGATTCTGTCAGCATATGGTATCTGTAATCAATGTGTAAATCTATGTTAAATGCTAATTCAAAGGTTTATTGTTTCAAGTTCGAAGCAGTGTGAACAAAAACAGCACTGAACAAAAACAACCAATTGAAGAAAAGAAGGTTGACATTCTGGGCCTAGTAAATAAAACAAAGGATTTAAAAATTAAGGATTCCATGCCAGGTAATTCAGCTATATTTTCACTTTCATATACTTTCCAAATAAGTTAGTGGACAATTGTTGGGGTTATTGAGTTTTGCTAATCTTTTGGGCAGTATATGTTGATGTGATTATGTAACTCTACATTGAATATGCATTAAAATGTCATTGTACAACTGCAGAGGCAGCAAATGAGGCTAAACCTCCCCAATCTACATCAGAAACACATCATAGTGTTAAGGAGGCCAGCACCAGCCAAATAAAAACCAACCAAACCCAGCAAGGTAATAAACCATTTCTTTACATTATTTGTAACACGACCACATGTAAAAAAGTGACCAATCATCAATATTTTGTAGTTGTTGTGAACAACCAACTACCACCAGCTCCGAATGGGAACCTAGAGCAACTTGGTCTTCAGCAGGCAGCTACTAGACTCACTCGGGATTACATTGTTTCCTTGGAAAAGGTTAATTTGCATATAAATCTGCAGTTCAAAGCAGTTGTTCACAACTTTTTGCTCAAATATTTTCTTTAGGATATCACTTTAAATTTATCTTTGCTACAGAAACATACACCTGTTTATATAGTTGATATATACACACAAAAAAAGAAAGAAATGGTGATGGTTTTAGTCCAACTGTAGATCATTTCATGATGTCTTGCTTTTGTTTATAGCAAATCTAAAAGGTGTTTAGTTTGTGGCTATATGGTATAAGGTCAATTTGAAATTAGACATTAATAATTAATAAATGCATGTCTTGCAGTGCAATGCATTTTTAGGTAACCTTTACAAATGTGATGCTTTTTTTTGTATTTCACTGAACTGTATGCATTGTTGAAAGATCACCCCTTCTCCTGCCTGCAACAATGGGTTTGTTTTGCTTTTGGCAGAAGTCGTCACAATTTCCTGAAGCTAAGTTTGTGTGCAAACTGTGTAATTACCATCTTGATAGTGTTATTCTTGCTCACCGCCACATAAAAGAAAAACGACACCGAAAATTGTGGAAAGAGAAGAAACAGGTTAGTGCTTTTCTGTTGTTATGTCAACATGAAAACTGTTGGGTTGTCATTGATGTAATGTTGTTGTTCCTGTTATGACAACAGTAATACTACTGATATAATATGACATTTCATGAATTTGTGTTGATCAACATTTCTGCTTTATTGCTTTGTTTAATTGGACAAATTAATCTTTGTTTCGGTTCAGCATCAGTTCATTGATATTTATATGTACCTCTGTCGAGGTATAGTCATCAATGGTAGAGTTTTTTGGCTTATGGTATAATGACATGTAGTCTTCTGGTTATTACTTAACACTTCTAAATGAATATCTTCAGCATTTAAATGGGTAGTGTGCTTTGTAATGTCCTAAATTTATTTAAAGTTATTTATGATGTCTAAGTATTGTAACTCATGCTTGAAACCTTTAGGTCAAAGGGCATGTTTTTTTAGAAAACTACTCTGATTTGCATAAACTTTATTTTACCATCATATTTGTAGGATGAAATGTTAAAGGAGATTTCCCTCCCCCCACCACAAGCCTTAAATGTATTGCAAAATCTGCTTGTTGAGAAAGTTTTAAAGGGAGCTGTGCTAAGTGCTGATGATGTGAAGTTGCGAAAATCTGTTGTGCAAAAACTGGATGACCTGATAAGCAAGCAGATGACAGGTGAGATAACTTAACTCTGCCACAGGGGTGGGGAACATACAACCTGTTTAACTTCTAAATGTGGCTCCAGATTACAGTTTGACATCCAACCATATTATAACACCATTTTTTGAAAAAGATGGTACACATTTAAGCAATAATTTTTTTTGACATGACACATGGTGTCTGCTTAAAGTGGAAAGTTTTTGCCAATTGCTGTTAGGTAATTTTTTGCAATCCATTTTTAGAGGTTTGTCCATAAGTTTATGAAGTTCGTATGGCTCGTCAAACGATTTTCCCACTGTTATATTATAGAATCTTTGTAAATATAAAACATTTGTGGTTTACTTTCACTACAAAAAACAGAACTACATTATAAGAATGCACATTTTTATGAATGTCTTATTTTTTATTCTTTCACAGAAAATGTCTTTAATGTGTGTCTCTTTTGTAACAATAGGATCAATGGTTGTCATGTATGGTTCATCCATAAGTGGATTTGGGTTTAAATCAAGTGACATCAATGTTGATCTTCAGTATCCTTCCTCCATGAAGGCCCCTAATGCCCTCCTAAGAGTTCTTGACATCCTGGAGCGTTCCAAAGGTACACAGCTTTTCTGCTCAAATGTTTTTCTTTATTTTTGTGTAAATGACTAGCTTTTGTGATGATCTGTATTCAAAGGCTATCCAGAAAATTTATGCACACAATTTGCAAATGAACAAAATCGAATTTATATGATAGCACTGCTTTGGTGCAGGGGTTTTCAACATTTTGTGGTTAGCAACCCCACCAATACATATGTAGATGGTAAACTTGCATAACTCAAGTCAATAAGAAAAACAACATTATGTTAGCTGCAGACAGTGTACCTCTTTCAACCTGTCTCATCAATGCCTCTGGTGATAAGGCTTTGACTGCTAAGCCTAGTGAAGCAAAAAAAGATCAAGTCTATCTCCTAAATATATTGACACCTAAATACTCCAGTGCTAACCTGATTCGCCTATTCTTGTGTATTGAATGTATAGTTTCAATGACAGAACAACATACCACATAAAGGCATGTAGATACTGTGGTTTCGCTTGGCTTCAGGTCGTATTTGTTTTGCGACGCAGGTCAGTACAAAGACGTCAACGCCGACTTTCGCGCCAAGATTCCTCGCATCGAATTCACAGATGTCGCAACTTCTCTGTCTATTCGACTAAGCACCAACAACGAGTTCGCTATCACCACCACTAGGCTGCTCATGTTCTACGCCGCTCTTGATCCCCGCGTACTGCAAGTAAGGAAAATTTGTATGTAAAATTAAATACCGTTGGTATCCCAGGCAGTGTTATCATGTTGCTGTTTTCTCGTTCACATAAGCTGGTGTTTTTTGGGCAGGTTCCTCCAAGACCTATTCTGAACCATTTAATATGCAGTATGGCATTCTATATGGCCCCATTTCGAGTTTAATTGTTACTTTTGACGAGACCTTTTTCGGTTTATAAAAAAATTGACCTGTAGAGGTTATAATGAAACAGGCGTAAGGTAACTTTCCGTTTGTTTATTATAAATGCAGAAAATAGGTTTAAAAGCATTTTAGGCAGATTATTTAATCAGACACCACTTCCACTTGAAATTTGAATACAATATAACACCTATTATTTTCTTTAAAGCTCTCCTTGATATACCAAATCGACTGACGTACATTTTTCTCGCAGCTTTCCATGGTGTTTCGGACGTGGGCCCAACTGTGCAAGTTGGATCGACAGCACGAAGGGTCGCTACCTCCATACGCATTCGTTCTTATGACAATCTTCTTCATGCAGAAGCAAAACTTTTTACCAGTGTTACACGAGGTTTGTACCGAACTGTACAGCAGTTGTATTTTTTGTTTCAATGAAATCGGATAACAGTACAGGGCTAATTACTGGAATTAAATAAGCTGTTTTTATTGCAACAATCCGTAAGGTTAATACATGAAAATGGAAATTAGTTGTGTATTTACTTTGGTGTGGTTGGTACGTGTATTGACCTATGGCCAGGTAATTTTGGTTTCACTGTATAATCTTTTCCCGATTTTCAGATCATTTCTCCACACGATATGGACACAATCTTGTCCATGTCCATGAATTGTGCGCAGCTTGTAAGCAAGGGCGACACCTTGTGGTACATTCCTTCTCCTGCGCCAACTTGTAACTCTGCTGATCGCGTGAATTCACAAGGAACAGAAGAGAGTGGGAATGGTATGTACTACGTATTACCTTTTTATTGGCTTGCATGTGATTTTTCTTCAAACAATGCTATTAGCCTGTTCCAATGTTTGCAGCAGATGATATTGCAATATTTCAGAGATTTGAACTTCTTATAAGGCATGCCTTAAACTTTAAACAGGGCAGATAAACTTATGTAATTATGTGGTAGTACGTCTCTGTTATGTACTGATTCTTAGCATATCTATGACCGACTTTTAGACCTTCATGAAAGTTATGTTCCTTACACTTAACACAAGAGCAGCTAAATTTACAATTTTGTGCCTGATTTCACATCTAAAAAATTTTCGTGAAGAGTCAGAAAGCGAACCGGATGCCACAGCCACCGATGGAACCGATGCGGCCGACTCCGCCGACAGCCGGTCCGAGCAAACCGACGTCGTGTCAGAGAAACGTCAAGAGACTCCTCTAAAGCCGGTTTCGCTAATGGCGGAGTGCGGTGGGCGGGACGAGGGTGTGGCACTTCTCTGGTTAAAGATGCTCAAATTCTTTGCTCTTGAATACAACATTGAAAATTTGGTACGTTCTGTATTTTATATACTTGTAGTTAATGGTGTTTTAAATGTGGTTGTGTTACATTAAATTTACTTTTGCCTTTGTCTTCAGATAATTTCAGTGCGTCATTCAAGTGACGTCAAACGTGAGGACAGAAACTGGGGTAAGAAGCGAGTTGCTGTACTCGATCCGTACTCGACTAAACGCAATCTCTGTCGATCAATGAACTCGCAGGTAAAAATTTCCAACAATTTTTTGTCAAATTAAAACTAAGGTTACAAATTTTATGCTAACGACTAAACATCTTTTTTTTCTGCAAAAACTGAACTTTCACATAAATTACTCTGTTTTGGGGTTAAACATAATTTTAACGCTTATAATGTCATGAGCGCCAGTTTGCTTCTTTACAACATTTTTTTTAAATCACAGAATGTCTTTTCGTACATGATGACTCGGCTCAAAGCAGCAGTTCTC
Source organism: Phallusia mammillata (assembly GCF_965637545.1). Lineage (NCBI taxonomy): Eukaryota > Metazoa > Chordata > Ascidiacea > Phlebobranchia > Ascidiidae > Phallusia > Phallusia mammillata. Next base: position 16,702,061 of record NC_137255.1, read on the forward strand.
TACTTTCATGGTTCACCGCGCAAGCAAGTCAAGCGCGACATTATCGCACCCGCTACTATGACGAAGCAATCTGTAGAAAAGTGCGTAAAAGATCTGATCACAGAAATGATAGACGGTGTCGAAAGTCAGATGAACAATACTGGTTTGTACCTTACTTCATTACCACAATTTTCAAAACAATGAGCTTGTTGCGTCAAAAATCGTATTTAAAAAACAGTTGTATGGATGTTTGAAACTATGTGTTTTTTTGTGTAGATGTCCTCACCGAAGCGACAGTATCACCCGACTCTCCCACCCAGCAGGTGTAACTTTTGTTGAATTATTACCTTTTTTGATTTTTGTCCCACCATCCACATTATACGCGTACTTAGCAAAATCACTAAAATTGCGTATTCGATAAAGACATGGTGGTCTGAATTCCAAATTTGATAAAACAGTTGGTTGTAAGATACGCATTTTCTGTTATAACATCATCATTACCCTAAAGCAATAAAGTGAAAGAGTGAAAACCTGAATTTATAACAGTAGTTCGCGTACTAAAAAAACATGGTGATTATCTGTACATTTCTTTTGCGTTTGAACTATCTGTTTGATCCAATTATTTTCTACATTTTAGAAAAACCTGGATGCTCAAGAGGTTGAAGACGGAAGTGCAATAATGTAAGTTTCCTAAAAAACACATATAAGTTAGCTTTTTTTGTGTCGATTTCAATTTTTAAAAATCAAACTCAATTCCAGATACGAGTACAAGTTCACACGTGACGTCATCACGGAGGGGAATAACCCGGTGGTGGTTTGTGGATTGTGCAAGAAGGAAGGTCACGTGAGAGAGAAGTGCCCAGATGAAGTGCAAACCCACAAACTCCATGCACTCCCGAATTTGACCCCTGAACTGCGAGATATGCTTGATCGAGTTTCGCAGTCTGTCATGGGTGGGTGATATTGCAAAAGTGTCGTAAAAACTATTTTTCTGCTAAAGTACTGTAATGGGTTGTTGAGGCCCTTTTTTGGCCAATCACACAAACTACCTACATTTTGGTCCTATAACTTTTAAACGCACTGTTAAAACGAAGCGATTTCTCAAAAAGTTGTATATTTTGAACTCTGTTATTTGTGCTACATTTCATGGCATTGGAAGTATTTTGATTTTTAGTGTACACGGCATAAGTTCCAAATCAAACAGTCCATGCTGACACTTATTCCCGCCGCTTCTGTTATTCTTTTTCACAAAACACCACATATCAAAAAAGTTACCCTAAATGTTATCCTATATACATATTTGTTGTGTTAAGGTCTGTACATGCCTAGTCGTGAAGAACTCAACCAGCGTCAACACATTTGCTCAAACTTAACACGTTACCTGCAATACAACTACAACTCCCATTCCACAATGCAACTGTTCGGCTCGTCCAAGAACGGTTTCGGATTTAAAGGCAGCGATCTTGATATATGCCTCACCCTCGACAATAACGACAACGGAGAGGTAAATGTTTTGTACAACACCTCAATTGTACGTGTAATACTCTTTGACTTAGCTGGTATGTTTGCGAGAGTTGAGTTTTTCAGGAATTTGAACCGTTTTGGCAATTGTTGTGCCTTTAGGTCAGTGGTTCTCAATCCTGTACGGATCGCGTACCACCTGACATTTTTTTCTATCGCTGCGTACCACCCAAACCTAAACCCTGTTTGAATGGATAGACCAAGAAATAAGCCCACTTTCTCAACCCCTGGCTAGCATATTTAGCAATTTTAAAAGAATGTCCAAAACACGAGTTTCAACCAAACCAGGGCTGATCAGTTAGGTCAGTTCAGTTGCTATTTTAGATCGGACTTAAATTAGGAATCACAGAAAGCTACTCGCGTACCACCTGAAAGTCTCCGGCATCCAACTAGTGGTACGCGTACAACAGTTTGAGAACCACTGCTTTAGGTGATGTCAATATATTTAACCCACAATATATTTAGCTGGTAGTCTTGTTACTTTAAAATCTCGCATGCGGTTTGAAAAACGTTAAGATTCGACTACCCGGTATCGTTAAATTCAGGATTTTACATTACAAGGGATGGTTGGTGCTCGACAGAACGTACAGCGCTATCAAATTCGTATAGTGATGCATGCGTGACGTTAAAGTGCAGCGTTCAAACAGTTTTTACTCCCAATCGTTATTAGCTACTACATAAAATCTTTAGCAGACTGTGTACCTATGATAATTGTTTTTTTAACAATCTTTGCAATCCAGGGTCTCGATTTCGTATCGATCATCGAAGACGTTGCACGTTGTCTGCGAAGGTGCGGAGATTTGCGTGGCATCCTCCCCATCACCACAGCTAAAGTTCCCATTGTGAAATTCGAACATCGCTCTACGGGTTTGGAGGGAGACATCAGTCTGTACAATCTGCTAGTGAGCCTTTATTTTTTTTACACCAGGAGTCGGGCCTTATTTCTACCAGCCGGCCACCGACCGTACTCGGTCAAAACTGAACAAAAATCTAAAAGAAATAAAGCTTAAGTTAAATGTTAAAGTTGATTTTCGAATAGAGTTCCCACAACAAAATGTAGTATTAATTAAAAAATCACGTTTAATATTGCCATAATTTATCACATGTGATATCATAAACGACCATTGTTCGGTAGAGGAAACTCTTGTATATTACACATAACTTAACAGTTAAACCGTCGCACCGTCGCACCGTCTTTACTTAAAATATGATTTTAGTTTCCTGGTGACCCCTCGGATTCGCTTTGCAGACACAAGTTTTGAACTCATGCTTTGCGGCTTGTAAGCAACGCGGCCTTTGCGTATCATTCCTTAAAGTTTGGTGGCTCGCGGCGAAAAAAATGGTGGCTCATGATTGACCAATGCTCACTATAACGAATTTGGGACATTGTATTAGGCGCAGCGCAACACTCTGATGCTTTCTTGTTATGCGAACGTCGACGAACGCTGTCGTATTCTCGGTTACGTCATGAAGGCATTCGTCAAGCGATGTCACATCGGTGATGCGTCACGTGGCTCTCTGTCGTCATACGCGTACACACTGATGGTGATCTTCTTTCTCCAACAGCGATCTCCTGCTGTATTGCCTGTTCTGCAACAAGTAAGTTATGATTGGAAAATTATGGGATCTTGCTGCACTTTTTATGATTTGTTAAAGCACTAAAATTGCTGTTTAGCGAAACAAAAATCAAAACATATATACTAAGTCAGTATATTTAAGGCCATTTTTAATAACACTGAACGAAATATGCTACAGACGTTCAATCTCTGTGCAAAAAGTTGCAATTATTGCCAGTTGTATTTGTATTTTCAATGTTTGTAAACTTAACGTTGATATAACACAGCTGGATACAGACGGTACGAAGGAAGTTGTGGTGGATGGTTGGAACTCGTGGTTTTTCGACGACCTTAACGATTTGGTGAGTCTCTATTGCAGATCTATAAGTAAGCAATGACATTGTCTGGAGCGCGGTACAAATTGGGTCATGGATTTTAATTGTTTTTCAATCTTTTTGTATCCCAGCGCACTAACCATGGAATTGAAAAACACCCCGCACTAAAATTACATTCACAGAATGTTGCTTGATAATTTACTCTTGTATGGTGGTACGTTGAAATGTGGTGTTGTATATAAAATGGCGGAATATACGTAACACCTGTTTTTTATTTATTGAGATCTTGGTTAAAGGCAGAAAAAATCTTGTTTTGCCCCAGCGATCGAAAAAACGACGTACATTTTACCCTGTTTTAAACGTTGTGCGTGTCCAAATTTTTTGTTTTTAAACTCTATTGTTTTTTTCATGATATCATTTTTGTGGAACAGGAGAGGGTTTGGCCAGAAATGGGCAAAAACACGGAGACAGTCGGTGAATTGTGGCTCGGAATGATTCGATTTTACACTGAAGACTTTGACTTCAGGAAACACGTTGTCAGTATTCGACAGAAGAAGTTACTAACAACCTTTGAAAAGGTAACAGTTATTAATAAGTTCTAACGATGAATAACATAACATTTGTTATTGACAAAATTCCAGGCAATTACATCGTATCGATTGTCATTTTTAATACAAAAACGAGAAAAAATCTAACAGTACCTAATCTCTGACTACAGGAGTGGACTTCAAAGTTTATTTCAATCGAGGATCCGTTTGATCTCAATCACAACTTGGGAGCTGGCGTATCACGAAAGATGACAAACTTCATCATGAGAGTTTTCATGAAAGCGCGACAACACTTCGGGAATCTCCCTAAAGCTCATATTCCTCACCTGAGAGAAGTGGTGAGTTGCTCCGGCTACTAACAATACACGCATGGTTGCAGAGTCGATATGTGTAAGGCCCTACTGCGACTCTTGTTAGTACTCGATTCTTTTTTAAAGCCGCCGCCTGTTTTCGGTTGTCAATTCTGCTTGCGAGATGAAAAATGGACAGCAGCTTTCCAATGCACATCAGTTAAAACATTAGCCGGAATACGTTTTGTTACGCCGTTTTGTTACAAAGACGTCTTTAAACCCGTTTATGGTCCGCCTTAAGGGTTTACGACGAGTCCGACTGTAAATTCGACTATTTCTTAAACCTAAGGCTCAAATTCTGATTCTGCAACCCAAGTGCAGAATCCGATAGATTTGCAACTTTGTTTATGCAGGTACACACTTCAGAAAATTACTCTCAAACCCAATTTACTCTCAATGCTTATGAACTTAAATTAGACTCATTCAGTAACTTTAAAGGGCCCGGTCAAGCAACTTTTATGCATAAGACGTAATTATGCTCTGGCACTATGCTTTGCATTTTTCATAATTTGTGCTTCATCAGTTCCTCATTCAGATAATCTCAAGTTGTTTAGTCGCATTACAACATATTGCTTTTTTCATTTTTTTGGCAACTCAACCTCTTGTTGAATGCTAATAATCACCATGTTGTTTCGCCAGAGCTACTTCTTTGATGCGAAGACACTAATGGACGGGGAAGAAGCACCGAACGACAGATGTTGTCGAATCTGTGGAAAGATCGGACATTTTGTGAGAACCTGCCCCAAGAGCCGACGAAGAAAGAGGGACGGAGACGCTGATGGTATTGGTTGTTGTCATTTCGATGGGGGTGTATAACAATTTGTTGTGTATTTATTTATTTAACATGAGTTTTCTTCACAGAGGATGGCATGAGTGAAGTTAAATGTTTCTATTGCGGTGAAATGGGTCACATCAAAAAAGATTGCCAAGCACTAAAGGAAGGTTGGTTAGTTTTTTTTCGCAGGAAACCTTTACCGTTTTGGGATGGACTAATTTGATTTTATTAGTTTTGGGTTAAAGTCTTTAGAAAATAATTCTACAAGGTAAAAACGGGGAAATTTGAAGGTCAAAAACAGTTTTTGAACCATTAGAAATTATTAAAATGTGTTACGCCACAATACCTAGAATCCTGACTAAGCAAAACGATTTGGAAAACTTTTTTCTGCTAAAAGTCTTAGTTTAGGCTTAGATTGTAATTGTTGATTTTTTTTGCATTACGTTACAGACAATCAAAAAGTTCCGACTCGGCGTCAGATAAGCGGCGAATCCCCAAATAAAATGGGTGGACGTCCCATCCCAGCGAACCGCAATTCTCCAATGAACCACGGACCACCTACACCAGCAAGGTTGATAGCACCAGCAAGGTTGGCAATAACAGCAGTTATGTTTGGTTTTTTTCTTCTTGGTGGAACTACATGCATTTTTTGATATTCTCGTAGTTACAGTAAATATGTTTGTAAGCAATTATTTGCTGCACTAAAAGAACTTGTTATTATTTTTATTTTTTGAATTTCAGGTACGAGACGGGAAGAAGTCCTTCTTATAATCACCTTGCAAACCAGGTACGGAATGTATGCTTTATGCACAAAATACATGCTTTATGTTAAATTCATAAAAATAAAGTAGTATTAAGACATTTCATTTTATACACAGAGTCCTGCAGAGCGATACGGAAAAACCAACAAACGGCTACCGTAAGTTTATACTTTCTAACATTACAGCAAAACTTTCAAAGTATGTCTAAGTATGTTGTTATATCTCTTTCTACAGACTTGATGCGTCACCTTCAACCAACAGCCGCGATCAAGCGAACAAAAATACTCCCCGAGCCCGTAAAAATTCGAGTGGTGCGGCGACACCCAGTGGACAACCATCTCCAAGTGCGGGATATCGGCATGATCAGATTAACGATAATGGCAAACACGTGCCTTCCAGGTTGGTTAAAATGTCGACAATAGAAATACGAAAAGTTCGAGTGCTGTTATTTCATTACACTGTTAAAAGCGTATCTCCATGTATTTTTCTGCTACTGAATTATCAGGTTTGTTATAATTTTTTTTGTATCACATTGCGGTTTTAAAGATTATACGTGATAATTGGAACATATAATGGCTGTTTTTTTGCCAATGCTAAATTCTTAACTTACATGCTTCGTCCACCAGGCTGCAAGTTTAGTGTATTGTTTCGTTTAACAAGCGTAAAGTTATACAAATTACTAGGGATGGTCCGAGCCAAGCCTAGATAGCATCGCGTTGCACCGAACATAAATGTGAGATGCTCGGTGTTTGACCAAACAGAAAATTTGCAGATTTGGTACATTCCTACAAAATACTTCTTTTTCGTTGAATAACTTAACTTTGACATTTTCTAACCTTCAAGTCACCACAACTTTATGTCATCTTTCTTAGAGCTAAATCTGGGGGCAAATGGAAACCGTTTCCCAACCAGCAACAGCTGCATGTTACAATGCCCTCTCCAAACCGGTTGTCTCATTCACCAAGCAACGAGGCCCAAGCTGGCGCCTCTCATCAACGGTCTATAGCCCAAGTTAGCTCTCCACAAAGCATGCCAACTCTCAGTCAAATCGAATCGCAGATGTTTGGCAATTCGCCCCGCGAAAAGGACCGAAAAAATGCAGGTTCGTGGTCGGTTTTTCCTTGTTCAAAATTATCGCTTGCTTTGTTGTTTCTGTTTGTGGCTGTTGCTTGGAAAACGCTAAACTTTATGACACAGCGTCGTGTGAATTCTGATTTCGAAGCATTTGAAATGTAATTGCTGATAAATACATTTTTGTGTTGACTATTCAATCTCATTCTGAAATGACTTTGTGAGTTTTAGGAAGTTTTATTGAATCATTTTTTTGGAAGTCCCGGCACAACATTAGGTTTGTACTTGATTATCTCAGACTGTTCAAACATTTTATTTTCATGAATGGCTTCTCTCAAACTGTCGGGTTTGACAACGTTTACCCATAAAACTCATTCTCATAGTTTATTTATTCATAATCAGAAGAAAACCTGTTTTGTACAATTTTTGGCATAACACTCACTCGAAAAACAAGTAGCAGATTTCGCTGTTCGTCACGTAATTGATCGCAGTTCACTGACGAAGATCAAACAATACAACGTGATGTTTCGCGCCTCGTTAAACACATTGCGTGTCTGAAATCATTTTTAAGAGCTTGTTTCGGTTTGGAGTCGGTCACTTTTCACAGAAATTCAAACTCCGGCCGCCATTTTATTTCCATCATTTTTGGCTGCGGTCTAGACATCGACACCTCGTTATCCTCACTCAGCTTTAGTATGCCCTTTGGGCCTTTGCCGTCAATCGTTGTGAGATGTATCACGTCGTCGGCAAATTCTTGCTTGAACTTTAATAAAAACGAAGTGTAATTTTCGGATTACGGTTATTACTAGACCAAGAGTAATGATTTTTTATGTATAAGCCGACGTTTAAAATAAACTGATGTGTTTTTAAGCAGTTGGGCGATGCTGGAAGGTGTCAGTATAGGTTACCTGTACGACGTATGCCGGTCTTGCCATCACTATTTCGTCATAATATACGTCAATGACGTGACTTGGGTCAATTTTACCCGATCGCATTAGGGCCTGGTCGAGTCGTTTTTGTGACAATCTGTATTTCGAAGCCCGCACCACCAGAAGTGTGTTCATATGCTCCTGAAAAATTAAATGCAAAAGCGCGTGGTCAAACAAATTTAACAAAGTCGGTGGTACAGACATTTTTTACCTTATAAAGCTTGATTAGCTGTGATTCTGTAACATTGTTGAAGGCGTAACCAGGGAAAGCGCCTAATGTGGGAGCTCGGTTGCTGCGCAAAATGTCCATTTGTCGCGCTTCTGTTAACAGAAATGAACAATATTTTGCCACCCCATAGTATAAGTATAGGTCATTTCAATACATACCTGTACTCACGAAATCCTCTCCCCTTGCCCGCTCGACCTGAGGCGGAGATTTCCCGCGTCCTGAATTCAGTGAGAAAACAGCCACTGACACCTTTTTACCGCTTGTCGTGGGACATTCCCGCGGCGTGGCATCTTCGCCTCTTATCACACTCACTTCTTTTACCCCCTCATCTGCTACGTCATCATCACCCGGAGTGACGTCATATATGTTTTCGGTGGTCGTGTCTGAGTTGTAGTCTGTGTCGTTGGCGGAAGCTGTGGCCTCCGCTATGGGGCTAAGTGCCAGTCGAGAAGCTGATTCCGGTGAGAGTTTCTCGCAGTTCTGTTGTTTCTTGGCTCCTGTATGACTTGTGCTGTTGCACGACGGAAGGGGTACGGTGCAATAGCTGTTAAAAACCGAAGGACCGGATTTTTCCTCATCCAACCTTAGCACGCTTTCCGCTTTTTTTGATTCCCTAATTTCCGCGCTATCCACCCACTTTCTCTCCGCATATTCGTCATCCGTCGTCATTTCACATTTAATGGCGACCTCGTCTTCAGTGTCGGTCGCCACGCTGTTCATTCGACTGGATCTCCTCTTGATGTTATTGTCGCTGGTTCGGGCACTGTCTAGCGAAGACACAGACACCGTGGATTCATCGCCACTATGATCGTCTGCAAAGTTTTCCGTGAGTTTTTCCGCCACCAAATTGTTACCATTCGAAGAAAAGTTTGGGGAACCGTTTTCTTCTGTTGCATAGCCGTTGTGAAGATTAGAAGTTATCAGTGGAACATTTCGTTCAACTGCGTTCTTCGTTTCGTGTTCAGAAAGAGTATTGGGAAATTGACTTCTGGGATTGTCCCCGCCAAAAATGTACTGTTTTCTTTCTGGATGTTTTCTTCTCTCGTTACGACTGCAGCGCTCAGGATATGTCCATGTTAAGACGACCCGGATCAGGTCGCTATCTGCGCGGACGCTGCACGCGAATTCGGCAGCACTGGTGTCGAAACTGTTTACGTATTCCAGCAGGTTGGGTGGAATGTTCCCTTTGCAACAGCAACGGGTCGTTGTCGGTGAAGCGCTCATGCTGTATCTTTACAAGCACTGACTGTCCAATTCAATATAGTTCAAGCACTGCGTTCTTCACTGCAGATATACAATCCATTCGTCACGCCAAACAATAAAAAACTGTGCGAATAGCTGCAAGATTTGTATAATCTACGCTGTTCTGTGCAACCGCTGCTCAAATCCACAGATAAAATCTGGATGAAGTGAAAATACAGTCTACCAGTTACACAAGCTATTCACGACAAAGGGTTTACTCAAACACGAAAATTGCAACCACGGCCAGCGTTGTGCGCAGTTCCAAATTAACCAGGAAAAACGCCACAAGCATCAACATCTGTTGGTACCTCGGACTGTCACAGCTGACATTTGACACAAACCAGGCTGTCTGGCACCGCTCTGTATATTTTTTGTTATAGCACATAGTAGTGTTTACGGTTTAGTTTGTGAGTAGGCAATGAATTTGAATGATTGTTAATTACCAAAAGGTATACCCTGGTGGGATTAAGTACAACGCTCTTGTCAAACCTATACTAATTTTGTTTGAATTACCAAATGCCCTTGTAGAATGGTCATAGCCATTATGAAGATGCCGCAAAAACGACTTAAAGGTTAAAAATTTCAGAATTAAAAAAAGGTTGTTGTGCTTTACAAGCTTGGTAATAATTGATCTTGGCATAAACTATTGTTTAGTAGTTTGGAAAGTTTTTTGAAAGCAGGGAATCTGCGATTCTGTTGTTAATCTCGTATTTTCGAATTCAGAGCACGCAGGCAGCGAACCGCCATCACCCCGTGGCCAGTTCTTTGCTTCCCCGGGACCAGTGGCCGTTGTTCCCGCCGCACCGATGCTCGGACTTGGGGTGAGAATTCCTACACCGGGTCAACATGCGAATGCACAACAGAACTTCTTCTCGCCACCCAACCAAGGACCACATTTTCCGCCGTACGGAAATCCCGAATTGTCCCCACAAACACCTCCATTTCCATTCTACAGCTGCAGTCCAGGTTCATCACCCTGGAACGGGCAGTTCTTCCACCGTGGCGGCAGTTAAAGTGGATTTAGGGCGTATTATAGATTTGCTTGTTAGCTCACAATTTACAAAGGCGATTGCTTAGGCTACATCTCTACGTCTCGGTTGATGGCACAAAAGGTGCATTGTCTCGTGCGATCTGTTGATACTCCACACTGATATTTTGCCTTTTTATTTCAATTCGATTGTCGGCTATGGCGCCCTCATTTTTTAACGTAGTCATTTTAATTTTTTACAATTCGTTACATTTTAGTTTTTTAAAACAAAACTCCCCGCACACCACGTGAACCGATTGTTTTGCTCTGCGGAAGCAACGTCACTGTTCGCCTGACACTGCTCTCCAGTTTTAGGCGGGATTTTAGTTTTTAATTAGTTGCTCGGTTTTGTGATAAGCGATGCTGATTGGCTACAGCGTAAGCACGTGAATCGAGGTGATTGGTCAAGAGCTTGGCATTACCGTAATGCAAATTAGTTCTTCTCTTAACCGACACAATCACCAACTGCATTACCTGACCGTGCAATGTGTGTGATGAACTAAATAAATACTGGTGTAGTGGATTTAACTGCACTCAAGCAGTATCAAACCGCCCGCTGTATCGTCTATCTTTTGTGCTTTATTTTACACAAGCCGTTGTTGTGGCAACGACCACGTGACGCTGTCCGACAGTTTTAGTTTGGCAATAAATGGTTTTACGGTGTATTTGGTATTTTTTGTATAATTCACCTGAAGTCTATTCTTAACTGTTAAGCAAAGGGACATCGCCAGTTCCAATTTCCACAAGAATTACTAACTGTCGAAGTTTGTAAACCTGATCTATGTGTCATGAGAACTATACGGTGGCGGCGGCACTGTGTCTGTATAACATGCAGACATCAAATTCGCTTTTACTGATATAATTTGCGGCGCATAAACAAGCAGGCACAGGCATTACACACAAAAAAATGCGAGAAGCCAAACCCGCTTGGCCAGGATAGATACGTGGTGATCACGTATGTTGGGCGTGCATAGACAGCGAACACAAACGTGGCGAGCATAATTTCCTTCATACAGCGTAATATAATATTCAAAGTACAAGTTGTTCAGTCTACCACCTTAGTTTTAGTTTATCCTTAAACCAACTGTTCCCAAGATTGTTAAACCATACTTGCGACAAAAAAACATTGTCCCGGCATTGGGAATATCTTAGGACCATGTGAACATGAATAAACTTTATGTAGTTTTGGACGGCTTTCATACATGCTATTGTGTAATATGCTATAACGCAACTAACGAACACATGTGATGATGGAATAAAGGAAAGATAATAGTTAAGCATAAAATCTAGTAACACTTTTGCTGCAACACTTTGCGGTTATGTCGCCCGCTTGCTCACTGCAAGTCATTCAAGTTGATGGTAGTCCCCGAAAAATGCGTGTTCGAAGCCAGATTGTGTGCGGATTCACCCATTGATGTTAATACGCTGCTGTCATCAAAGAAGCTGGTACCGCCTTGGTTGTTGACGGACGAAACCTTAGATAAAAAACAGACATTGGCCTTAAACTTCATGTTACCCAGTAAAATTCAAGTTCAAAATATGTGCTGTATTTTGAAACACTTGTGTTTTAAATTTCTGGTAACTTGAACCCACAGTGCTCTTGAATCCATCGCTGACAATGTTGATGGAGTCGGGAATATCGGAAATTCCACCTAAACCGTTCGAATCTACCACGTACTGACGCAGAACGTCCTGGGTTTCAACTTCATCCGCGGTTTCCGGGCCTAGGTTGTGCAAACATTAAATTAAATGTGCAGTCAAATCTTGACAGTTACATGACGTGTTGAAAAGATTATTCTACAAAAACATTCAATTACAACATTCGTTACCTGAGCTGTTGGGTACAGGATCACCGCAGATACTAATTTCACCCTCCAAGCGTAGAAACGGTTGGGAATTAGATGGTGCAAGAGCAACCATTTCATCAATAAATGGGGCAAGAGGAACATTAGCTACCTGGTCTTGAGACAAGTACTGAGAAGTGTCAATATTTTCACTATCATCTGAAAGCAGTGAAGCTGACCAACTGCTGTCTAAACCTTGCATAGAAGAATCTGGTTCGATGATGCAGATTGTAGAGGCTTGGCTGGTGTCAGTATCACAATTTGGCAATCCTGGTATTGGTGTGTCAGATGTGATGATCACCTCGTTGGCAACAGGTCCAGAATCTGCAAATTGCTCTTGGTTTCTGGCAAGTGATTCTTCTGCATCGCTCAGCAACGAATCAATGACTTCTTGGCCAAGTTTTTCATTCGAAACAGAACTCTGAAAGATTTTGTTGTAATTAGGCAACATTAAAGTGCTTGTTTAAAAACAAAATACTGAAGCCTAACCTCGATCATGTTCTTTTCATCAGGACTGGCAGATTGTGAGATCAGTACCCTGTCATTAAGCTTTTCACCAGGAGCCCGGGATGGAGCTGTTAAACATTTAAATTGGTAAATATCACTATATTGTCATCACCGACTCCCAAAACTTAACAGTATTGTTTTAACATTTGAAAAAAGGTTGCATTTGTTTAAAAAGGAAAACTAAGGAAATTTTTATTTTCTTGGGCACAGCAAACGTTCATTCAATAGCATGGATATGCTGAACTATACATTTTCAAAATTAAATTTCAAGTCCAACATAATGTATGTGTACAGTCACAACACTTGGTGGTCGGTTTACATGGCAACCAAGGAAACCGTTGCTCTCCCAAGTACATGTTTCAGTAATTTTACCCATTAGCTTTATGGATGAGGGATCATGCTGGCATTTCAGTTTGTGTCTGCTCAGCCCATGCTTGGATAGAAAGTTGTAACCACATACTTCACAGGTGAACAACTGCATGTCTTTGCCTGAAACAGAACACCTGATTTCAGGGAGTGGTCAAATTACTGACTTGGCATGGTCATGCATCACATAACTCAGCCAGCTCGGTATGTTTTACAAATGCATCTCAACAACATGTCTGCATTTAAGAGGTGGGCAACTTTGCCACACAAAAACAAATTCCTGTTGGTCTTTAAACCTCACAGTTTATTTTACCATTAAATTACGTAAACACACATTTTTGTCAAAGTGATTAGGCTTACTTGTGATTGATGGACCCAACAGTTTAAGTGCTTCTGCTTCATTTAAATTTACTGAATGCATTTTTAGGTGAGAAGTAAGGTGGTCCAAACGATGGAATTGTTTTTCACAGTCGCCATAGCTACAGTTGTACCTAAACCATATAAGTGATAAATTTCTTCCTCTTCAAGGAGTATACACAGTAATATAGAAAGAACAATAATTTCAATGTTGGTAAAACAATCACACAGCAAAATAGTTTAACTAGCTTCAAGTTTTGGACATTTCAAAGTGTAAGCATTACTTTTTCTAATGTATTATCCATCATCCAATAAAGTTTGATTACCTTTTTTCTTTGTGTGTTTGTTGGTGTCGATTTAATCTTGACAAATTAGTAAAAGTCCATTCACATTGGTCACACTGAAATGGTCTCTCGCCAGTATGTTTATAAAGATGCATTTTTAGTTCACAGCGCTTGGAAAACTTCTTTTCACACAGTGGACAGTGGTGTTCTACTTTGTGGGGGTCATGTGATCGTTTATGAATCACCAATGCAGACATGGTGTGGAACTTTTGTTTGCATATTGAGCAGAGTAACGATGGTTTCTCATTATGCTTTTTTCGCAGGTGCAGCTCAAGTTTTCTTTTGCCAGGGGCTATAAGGCCACAGTACTGACAAATTAGCTCAGGTTGCAATTCATTGTGTGATTTCATATGGACAGTAAGATTGTAATTATTGGAAAATACTTTGTCACATCCTGGGTATGTGCAGGCAAATGGTTTCTGTTTGTAATGCGATTCAAGGTGACGTCGCAACTTGTAAGGAGTCTGAAACGACCAACGACAGTTGGCATATTTACATTTATATAGCTTTTCTTTTTCATGGACAGTTGTTTTGTGCTTATTTAGCTGGGTTAAAGTGGAAAAACCTTTGGTACAGTTTTCCTCAGTGCATTTATACGCATACTTCGCACCTTCAGTATGAGTCCCTTTGTCTGCAGTCATCTTAACATGCTGACCAATACCAGGCAATTCAGATTCATTTCCACTTCCAACTTTGCTGGGAAGACTAGCATCTACTTTAACAGAGTTTGCAGTAGAGTTTTGGCTGCTTGAAGCAGATGCTGGAGCAAGTGTGTAAATACTATTTTCACCATCATTCTCAATATTTTCAATTCTCATTGTAACAAAAGTTGGATGTGATGTTGGTTGGTCAACAACCTCAGGCTCAGCTTCAGACTGCATAAACAAACTAGAGGGTGGAATGTAAATGCAGTTCTGCTGGTATGCCATGTCAATGCCATTTTGTGATGCCTGTGACATACTTGCATCCTGATCCAAGCTGACAAACTCTGTGACATCTTCATTCAGGGTTGATGCAGGAATAAGGATATTTACCAATTTACTGGAACAATCATCTGTATTTATGTCTTGAAAAGAGTCCTGACCCAACATGCATGAGTCCATGGGTAGGGAAACCCACAGACTACTGCTGTCATTTTGATTGATATCCAACTCGATACCATTATGACCGGATGTCACCTTATTGTCAGGTGCGAGTAAGATATTGGTTGCATTGGTATCATCTGAACTGGAAGAATTTTTCAGGGCCTGTAGAACACTTTCAGGTACTATAACAACATTTACATCATCTTTGCTTGACTCTTCACTTATGTCTTGAGCTTTGGCTGTTAATTGTGGTATGATGCCACCTTCATTTGTTGCCATTCACAGACAGTTAACAGAAATTCAGTAGTATATTTAGCTAAAAAAACAAATTCACAGGTGTCACAAATAAAAGTGAGTTTTTCAAAATGTTTGACCAAAATTTTTAGCACATATAAACAATACTTATTTGTTTTAAAATATACACAGGCATAGTTTATGACATAAGTAGAGAACAATTGTTGTCACAAAGGCATATTACTTCAAAATGTATACAACATCGAAGAAAAAAACACAATTATGCACTTCATATATGTCATAGACAATCAAACAAAAAAATGTCACCAATCTCACCAAACTCGTTTAGCAGTAGCTTTTTAACTAACGATATCTACAATTTTGTTATCGAGCACTTTTTCAATGTCCTGTAAACTATGATTTCTTTTAAGTAAAAACATCGACTATAAGTGTAAGGCATGTATTTTTCTTACAGCTTAAACAATCACGTAAAGTAAGAGTAGCATTGTGATGATGAAATTCTCATGAGTGTTTGTTAGTTATTTGATCACCCAGAGCATCCACGGCATCCACAATGCACACATTCCACAACTTTCCCTGCTTCCAGTTTAGACTTGGGTACTCGACAAATGCAGTTTGTTCCAAAGTTTGTGTCACGTGCCTGTATACATCGCAGGCAACACAGGTTTTCATATCCTTGCTTCTTCCATTTAGCTATTAAATTTTTGTCAGCGATGTTTTCTTTTAGACAGTAGTCATATAGCTCACGGCTGATAGCTTTGCGACGAAAGAACAGATCATATATATAGCGCGACTTCTGGTGATGCAACTTAAAAATAGGCCAAAGAGATTCGACTTTTCTCATTCCATCGTGTGATTCCGTTTCAGTTTCACGCATTTTCTGGTCCAACTCATCGAGTGTTGGTTCGATCAACTCCCACCCATCCGGTGGTGGCTTACGACTTCTTCGCACACGGGGCATGACTAAAACACGTCTCGAAAAAAGATAAACGCACTAGCTTGCACAAACTCGACACAACAGTTCAGTGAGTTAACTCAATACTGACAGCCAGCAGTTCTTGTCTCGTCTCATTGCCTGCTCTTTATTTGAATCCAATGATAGAAAGGTTTCTCCGTTTTAATTTTGTACATTTTTGCTTGTTTGTGTATAGTTAAATTTCTTACATTTACCAAACAGTATTTTATTTAAATCATTAATAAATTAATAAAATATAAACTACAAAATAAAATAAACTACCTCGTATATCGCTGTATCCAACAAGATGTACCTGGAACTGATTAAGGTTTTCGAAACTACACAGTTTGGGTTTTTGCAATGGGGCATTTTGTTTAAACACCTCGGCATAAAATTTATCCAAGTCTGATTTCGATTGGTTGATGTGAGGGCCAACGGTTTGATTTTGCGTACCTTAAGTACGGCATGGTGATACGGTACGTTTCGATTTTTGACATTTGGTACGATACGGTGCCACGGCAGCTCTTCATAACGAGGTACGTGGTACAGTCATCGCAATACGTACTGTACCGTACTGCCATCCGTGACAAAGGGAATACAGCTTAGGTCATTGTTACTAGAGATGTACCGAATATTAGGTTTGGCAAATTTATTCGGCCGAATCGGCCATTTTCGCAAGGATTCGGTCTCGGCCGAATAATTTGTTGCGATTCGGTCGAAACCGAATCTTTCACAAAGAAAAATTTAATGCGTTAAACGTGTCTTACTTAGTGAGGTACAAAGCAATCTTTTAAATTACAACATATCTTCTCGCGTCTTTTTTATATATTTTGAAACATTATAGTTTTTTCCCACTGTAAACAAAAGAATCAGTAGTCTAATTCATTGGCAGGTTGGCAACCATGCTTGCCTGGTAGATATACTTATGTTTTTTGACTTTGCGTGACGTCGTAAATGATTCGGTTGATTGAGTCGACTTTATGTGGCAAAACTGCCGAATGTTCGGTAACCGAAATTTAGCCGATTCGGTACATCACTAATTGTTACGCCGTGATCAGACTTTCAAATGTTGAGAACGAGTCAACGCCACTTTATGTCCAAATTTCCGAACAATGCAGCAACAAGCAAAAACCAACTTTTTACGTTTTACGATTTTTAGTCATTTAGATGCTAAATAACTAGTGATTCGTATAAAAATAACATAACCACTTGACCAAGCAACTTATTAACTTATTAGTTGATTTTTTTGTACGGTTTGTGTACAATTAAAAATTGCCGTGTGTGAGGTATGCGACGAGAAAAGGGTTGAATTGCTCTGTAAGCCTACAATGCTGCCCCTAGCACAGCTCATTTCCACGTTCAGTCCATGGAATGTCAGTCTTACAAAGTAGTAAGCTACATAACTCCAAAAAAGCTGTATCGAAAATGCAAATACGCTCTGTGTTTGTTTATGTGTAATGGCCAGAATATCAGGCTAGGTTTGTTCTTCATCTGCTTTTGCATTGTGTGAATCGTGGCAATCCAAACTATTATCTCATGGACCACTTTTTTGTGTGAGAAATGGCTGGGTGACGTTCCGAGATCAGCACGTTGTTATTGGTACCACGCTTCCATGCACATGATGTGTGATTGGTTAACTGGTACTCACGCCACGAGGCATATGTTTACCTCTTTTTTCTCCCGCTATTTTAAAGGGCGTACTGTTTAGATTCTGTAACTTATTTATTTTAAAACAGTCAAGTCATAGATTACTGCTTTTAGTGCTTGCAGAAATAACAACTGATGATTTTTAAAATTAATGTATTTCTTCTGTGGTACTATGTATTAAATTTTTAAAACCAGACACATACTTTTAAGATGTGACGTCACACAATGTTGTTGTCTGGAACTGTGGGTAATTATGTGACATTGCCGAGGTTCGTTCGCTGCAAGAAGATTCGAGACGTTTGAGGTTAAAAAGTTTACATATCGGCTCGTAACCGACAAGGGGTCGTCGTGTAAAGCAATATTACAGTTCGGAAAGAAATTGCTGTTGTTGGTTGCGTACCTACAAGCATTGCACAATAATTAGCCAAGCCTAAAGAGCTATAAGTATTTAAGTTGCGCCATGTTCGCCATTTATTTGTCTCGTTCCGCCGCACAGCAGTTCATTGCATTTCAAGACCACAAAAGAGTTTTTTTTTCACAAAAAGAAACTGCGTTAATTTGTATTAGATGAAACTTCTTTCTTTCTTGTGTTCTTGTGTACACCAATTCAAAATCATTTGCATTGTTGTTTGTTTAAAGTCATATCATACCTGTCTTAGCAGTTGGTTAGTTGTTTTGTTGTTGTTCCGGGTTATTTGGCTCTTATTTGAAACACAGATATGATGTATATTGTAGATTCTACTGTTTGAATAAAATCACATTTTAAATATATATATTTATCTAATAGTAAGTTCTTTTTAAGCCATATATCTACAGGAATCAGAAACAAATACAGACAATAACAAAGCTTACTGGTCAAAGCCACCCTTGGCTTGTTAAAAGTCAAAGTCTGAATAGTTTTGTAATGTTGAGAGAGAGTTAGGTTCCAAGTTAAAAAACTTGCCAAAGCTGATCTAATGATGGATTCTGACATGGTTCAAAACAGCAATGCTGCGAAAAATGCATATGATGCAGAACTTTTAAAGGTTAAAGAAAAAAAGCGCACAAGACGGGATTCCTCCAATCGAAGCAAAGAAACAGTTACTGGTATATTATCTTGTTTGTTGAAAGTGTTTTACTCCTGATTGTTTTTTAACATAAATATGTTTTTTTAGTCAGTGCTGTTAGCAATGGAAGCACAGCAATGAATGGAGTGTCAAAGAAAAATGGAAAGTTTGGTGATCGCAAGTCAAGGTCCTTGTATGGGCGTGGTTTACCTAAGAAGGGTATATTGTGTGTTTTGTAACATTGCATCAATATAAATCAAAAAATCATCAAAATTATACAATTTGTCAACATTGATTTGTGCAGGTGGCGGTGGTGGTAAAGGTACATGGGGAAAGCTTGGTGATGAATTGGAACAAGTCAGTTATTTGGATGACCATGATCCAAACTATGACTCTGAGGAGGAGGTTAGAATTTTGTAAGCACTGTGACTTGAAGTAGTAAACATTGACAACACATTCTTACAGAATAATGCGATATCTTACAAGCCAGTAAAGCCAGAATGGAACCGTGATGAAATTGAAAAAACTGTTGTACCAATACTCAAAGAATTCTTTGAACATGCACAAACAACTGAAGTCATTGTAAGTTTCCTCATGCTCTTTGTTTCTTTGAAACATTTTTATATGTGTGTTTGTTTTCTTTGCAGGAGGCACTGAGTGATATCAACATTAGAGACAAAAAGGCTTTGGTAAAAAATTACAATATATATGTTTATAATTTCTGGTGTCAATTTTGTGTAACTTTGTCTATAGGTTATCATTTGCTTGATTACCTTGGCTATGGAAAGAAAGAATGAGTTTCGTGAGCTGGCATCACAACTTCTTCTTGCTTTGTCTCTTCCAAAGCAACATGTGCATATGAATGGGAATGGTAAAGATTTTACTTGCCACACATTATTTCAAGTAAAACACTTTTATTTCACCAATCCTTTTTTTAAGGCAATCATTCAGGTCAGCTTGGCAGGCCTTTCTTAAACTCTGAAGATATCAGGCTTGGATTTCTATCACTATGTGATGACCTACCAGACCTGATTCTTGACACCCCTGATGCTGCTCAGGTGAACTTTGTTGTGTATTGTATAAAATTTTATTGCTGAAAATCTATCAAATTGCTTTTGTGTTTTTATTAAGTTTTGTGTTGGTTAAGTAGTTCAACAAAGTCTTTATTTAAGGTGCTTGGCAAGTTTCTTGCAAGAGCAATATTTGATCAAGTTCTGTCATCCGAAATCATCGATGTTCTGAAAGATGATCCTGACTTTACTTTGTCAATGTATGTGCTATTGTAACAGTTTGCTGATTTTACAAAGTCTTAAGCTTGCTCTGAACCTTGATAAGTAAATAGGATTAGACGGGTTGTCAAGGAAATGAAATAAAAGTGTTTTGATTTACATTGTTGCCTCAGGACATGTGCCAAGGAGGCACAAAATCTTCTCAGCATTCCTCATTATGACCTCAAGATAGTTTGGGGCAAAGCTGGTGGAATTCAACCTGTTTCTGTTCTAAAGACGAAGGTATGCACTTTCCCAAGCATATTGTTGACAAACATTTTTACCGGATGTGTGATCATATGCTGTCATAATAGGTTGAGTAATGTAGCTGTATTTCTGTGCAACAGGCAGTGTTGTTCAGTGTGGTATGTTTGCCACACTCATAGTGACACTTTGTTACTCGCAATGGTGATGCAATTGTGCGTCATAGGCTGAAGTGGTGTGTACACCTCATGTATGGAACCTAATGAGGTCTTTGTTTGTGCTCCACTGTTTGATTGTAAATGTAATGTTAAGCTAACAGTAACTTGTTTGTTTTCCATGAAGCTACAGAGAAATTTTTTTGATTTTTTTTGTTAACATTGTCTCATATCAAGTGTAAACCCTGACTGTCAGGGGTATTGTGGCATGCCCAGACTTGCCTGATTTTGCTTTAATAGCCAATGGTGGTTCAATTTACACATTGTTACTAAAAAAATTAGATGAGTAAAACGTTTTGTTATGCTGTAGTAAGTGTGGTTGTGCACTTGGTCACAAGTTTATTACGTTGTGGACATTAAACTAATAGCAATCTTTTGACTTACAGTAACACTTAGGTCCTTATTTAATGTTTCATCTATTTGGTTACTTGTTTTTTTTACTATCTTTATTAATAGTGCCTCCACTTGATTGCAGTGACCAATTCTTAGGAATATACCATGTTTAATAATATTTTATAAGCAGTATAAAATGCTTAAAACTACACAGTTGCAGCACAAACTCGAGGTAATGCCTTAGTGGCCAACTGCACAGATCCAAATTAATTGAGTGAAACAGGTGGTGTAATCAAAACTGCTTTGATATGTGAAGCAAAAAAAGCTCCCTTAAGCAATCTATCGTGACTTCATGGAAGCTTTAAGTCTTGTAAAACTCGTTTGACCCCAAGCCAGAACACGCTGCGTGCTGTCGACAGGCGAACCCACATGAACCTTAAGTAAGCGAATCGAATCGATGCCCGAACTACAGTGGACAATTTTCGAACACCCGGTGCTCTGGCAATTTAAGTAAGGCTTGAATTGCTGAATTGGCATTTATAAGATTTTCGCAACCTGTGCGTAATATAACTTTTTGACATGGTTTGCTAAAATGGTTGGGAAGGGTGAACTTCATCAGCAGTAAACTTGTTTCCTTTGGAAGAGTGTGTTTTCCTGCTATATAGTCACAGGCACAATTCGTGAACGGCGTCAGTTCGACAGTGCCAGAATTAGTATAGTTATGTGACAATTCATGTCAAAGGCTTAGTATTGAAAAACCAGCGCGCAAGGTCCGCTTGTCCGGGTTGCTGTTGAAATATTTATACCGGACGCATATTTCCAAAATGTAATCTATTTCGCATATGGGGCTTTTTTAACCAATCACAGGTATCGTTTTCACCGCCGCTTCGTCAGTCCAAACCAATCAGAGAACACTTTGCCTTTGACCAATCACAGGACACGATGCGTGACAACTGACAACCATGCAATCAACTTATTTTAAATTTTAAGTTCCGTTTCGCAGGTGCAGCTTTTTTATTAGCATTGCTTAGAGTTATGCCAGTTTAAGCATATGTATGTAGTTTTAATGGTAATAGCATTGTTTATAGTGATGCCAGTGTAAGCGTACTATGCGTGTAGTTTTAATAGTAATGGTAATTAAATTTAAAAAAACTGAACTTTAGTTGTTGTGTAGGCAAAACCATAGACTTTTAAAGTTGCAGCTAAAACTAAAAAAATAGAAGCACAACATTTCGTAGAAGCACTTGCTGGATTGGTAGTAACAAAAGAAAGAACCGAAATGTTTTTTGGAGGAAAAAACTTCAGCAGAAGAATAGTCAAATTGGCTTGGATAGAGTGGACAGTCTTTCTGCAGATGTGAAATCTCTGATACAAGCTGGAATTCCAAGTTGTCTTTGTACCAGCAAAAATTTATCCAAATCTGACCTTGAATTTTTGTCAAAAAATTGGTTTGGTCAACCAATCTGACGACTGGGGGTTGGTCCAAATTTTGACCGTGTATCAAGCCAAATTGGGGACAGCTATGTCAATGAAATTAATTATTTGAGCCCTAATTTATACCGATTTAATTTCCAATAAATGTGTATCAAACATTTTCTAGTCCTAAAAAATTCCAACATAAAACCAGTGCAATTAAATTCAACACTCTATGCCTTGTATCTATAAATGTTTAAGTCAAACTTAACAACGAGGCAACTTAACAAATGCAATCAAATAGGACCAAGTTGCTTGTAGCAGATAAAGAAGTGCAGTTGCCAACAACCACTCTTATCCAAAGCACACTATTTCAGGATTGAATGCTGTATCAGTGTAGGACATTTATTGTTGCCGCATGGAAGTATGCTTAAGCCTCAGCATTTTCGACGATGTTTGTGTCATGATTAATTTGATCATGAACATATCATAACTCAATAGAACAATCTTCACAAGAGATTGTATATATTTATGTATCATTTCTGAAAAAAAGAACCTCTACATTGCCAAAACTATCAAACTTCGGAAAGGATAGACTACAGAAAAAGTCTGGCTGACCTGACACAAGCATTTCAAAATTTATGTTTAATGTATAATTGGGGTCTTAAAAAAGTTATTTCAGATTGACGCAGTGCATTCCAGTGTGTCAGATTGACACAGTTCATTCCAAAAATGTTTTAATCTGTATGTATTGTCTCAAAAGATTATGAAAAGTATTGTTACATTTTAAAGATCTGTTAACTTGTGAAACTAATATGTGCAACTTGTTTCATATTGGTGATAAAATGTGATTAATGTTTGTTTAATAAAAATGAAATGGTTTTGGATATTTGTGGAAAGAAAAGACAACAAATTAAAATTGACTGCTTGCTTATGGTTAAACACTATGCCTGCCTTTTTTAAAGTCATCATTATGCTTGCCATTTTCCAGTTTATTAATTACACATATACGACCACAAGACTCACGAAGGCAGTGCAATTCGGGAGGCTTATACAGGACACTTTAACGGATACACTGCAGAAAATGAAAAATTTGGTGTACTGGGTAAATTGGTAGTGAACAAAAAGGTTTTTCAGGCCTAAATTTTTTTAATGACAACAAGGTCAAGGCAACCAGTAGTTTTGACACCAATATAAACAACACTAGTTTTTGACAAGGATATTAATGTGAGGTTTCCAACATGTTTATACAATCATACTATACCAAAATCTAAAATAGAATGATGGTATTTCATTTTGTTATTTCCAACTATTGACCACGAAAGCTTTCGTTTACACATTTTAAATATATATCTTTTACAGAACCTCAGGATTTGATACATGTGTTTTGCCCCACCATAACTTAAATGAGTGCTTTTTGGAAGGAGGTGCATAGGCAATTATTGTTCTGTACTTGCCAAAAACAATTTTAGGACAGATTGGAGAGGTCAACAAATCAACTGACATGGGCCTATATGCTATTAAAAAAACTAAATGCAAAAAATAGCACCCACAAACACTTGGTTACAAGAAAATAACACAGCATTTGAACTGGGTATTTGTATAATCCAAAGGTTGTTAACAACAAAAGATGTCAACTCATTACAGAATTGATAGTACACTGCAAAAAATAATGGCTCACTATTGAGCCATAAGGACCAACCTTTAACTGCACTGACTCATTTTTCCCTTATTTTTTGACTGGAAATGAGCCGAAACCATTTTTAATTTTCAGCCAACAAACTTTTAGTGTGAAAGTAGAAACATGGCTCATTACAAGCCGATACTGGATTGATATAAGCCATGTTTAAAAAGATTTTAAAAATGGGCCATTCCAAACCATTTTTGGCTTGAATTCAGCCTTTTTTATTTTTTGGCTTCATAGCTAGCTAATTTTTTTTGCAGTGTAAGATTATACTGCTGATCACTGTAAACATTTTGGAAGTTTAAGCAGTATGTTGATTTCAGATATTTATGTCATTTAAAGTATGGTAAGTGATGGTGATTATAGGTCTCTATAGCCTTACAGCCTTTTAAAAGTAGCTTTAAATATAAAAGACCAGCCCTCATTGTTGCCATTACATGCAAGCATTGCATTTTAGTAAACATGAACACTTCTATCTTGCTGCTTGCTTTATCCGCGCTGTTGTTTTCACGATGCGATGGTATCTAAATCAAAATTGCATATATTTCTCTGAATGTAGCCTGTGTGCTGCTGTGCAAAATATCAGTAATTTTACAAAGAGAAAAATATAATCAGTCTAGTTTATTGCAATACATTATATACTGGTCATTACCTGCACTTTTGTACTGAATGCTTCCATTTTCGCCATATTTTCAAAATAAAATATTATTTTGACTTGAAAAAGCAGTGACGACCTTACAACATCAAAAATACGCAAAGTAAACCACTACGCAACGGCCTACGTGACGTAACGAAAGTCCGCAAAAATCCGTCCCTCTGATTGGTTAAAAAAGCCCCATATGCGAAATAGATTACATTTTGGAAATATGCATACCGGACGTGTGAACTGCATTGTTATCACATCCCATTGTTTAATCACACGCAGGTCGATATCTTGTATCGTCACCTTTATATGCCACCATATCCCGACTTAACGCATGCAATAAAAATAGCCTTCATAATAATTGACTTTTATGCACCTCGGCCTGTTGGTAAGTCAATGAAACTCTAATCTAGATTGGTCATTAGTCTATGCGACTTATTAAAATGTTGTGACGTTGCCCCGAAACAGTTTAGATCATTGTAAACATAATACTAAACCGATAGATGGGACTTTCCAGCCACACTGAGCAGTTTCGGAAAATCCAAACATCTTAGTTTCCAGTGACTAACTTGTTTTGTAGCAAAACCAACAGCTGCTAAAAACGGCGACTTAATCTTCAATGTGTCGGTTGATCAACAAACGATACCCACAGCGGTTCTTGCAGCCTACTGCACGCAGACCTTTATGGCCAGCGCCGGCATTTACCCACCAATGTAGATACGCCAAGATTTGCAGACTTGCTTTTGCTGCAGATCAGGATTGCCGCAGACTTTACCATGCATGAGTGGTGTCAGTCGCCGCTTCTTGTGTTGGCGCAGCAAATCGCGCGGCGTGATGTAAATTTGCTCTATCGTCACGTGGTAGGAAAGTAAACAAACACTCTTGCGTCGTAGAAGTGTAAATATCTTCTGGTTGTTGAAAGTCAAATTGAGATCCTGTTGGGAAAAAAATCGTCCTTTCACTGAATCACATTTTATGATAAGCAGTTTTTCTCTATCAAGGGGTAAAACTGAGCCTTGCGAATAGCCTAAAGTAATTACCGAGGCTGGTAAAATACAATATTTGCTGCATCCTCAAACGTTTATTTTTTGTTGTCTACAACGTAAACCTGTTTGTTCCAAAAAACGGGTATGTTTTATCGTGCTTCATCTGTGCGCGTGGAGTCACCCAATGCCGGCGACGTCTGAGGAAATTGTGCTTCCTCGTTTTGTAACAAACGAGCTGTTGTGACCTTTGGATCTTGGCACTAAAACTTACTAATTGTGGTAAGGGCTTCGCGTGCCAACGTTTTTCTAAATAATAATGATTCGTGCCAGCAGATAACAGCAATAAAAAGAAAGCAGAGTGTTTTGTACATATCAGGCTGAATTTTACAACAATGGCATGATAAAAACTATGAACAAGCAGTGTAACAAAATGTTCAGGCAAATCGGTTGGCGTGCCATGAAAAACCTACCTCACATATTATGTGTTGCATTTTTCCATACTTGGTCACATTGGTACATTTTAAATACATTGTTGTTTGAAATTCCCGATTTGACGCACAACTTACGTAATACCCTTTCATGCAGATGACAACTTTGCTGAAGGAATATCTTTCATCTGGAGATAGCGAGGAAGCAATGAGATGCGCCACCGATCTCGATGTGCCGCATTTTCATCACGAGCTCGTATATGAGGTGATTCATCACGAGTTAACGACATACTTTGATTGCAGCAGATTGCAATACACCGCTTCTGCAATATAGTTTCCGTGTGTTAGAACCTCCCCTGGCCAAACTGGTTAAGTGAAATGTAGTCTATATGGCACTAGTTGCGGTTCCGTTGCATTTAGATGTTTGATTTGCGGTTGTATAATCATGACGTTTTGTTAAGCAGAGACCGTTTGTAAGAAGCCTCCATAGACTCATATCGCGTACTAAACTAAATTCCAGTAGATTTCCTCACCCATCAATTTACAGACAACTCAATTTCCAAAGTAAATTGCATTGTGTGGTCGGCCAATTCCTTCTTAGTCAGAGCACTATGTCCCCGCTGGAATTTCTGCGTTTTGTCGAATTCCTCGCGGACTATTGCGGTGGAAGCAGACCTTGTGTGTAATAGGATCCCATCCCGTCAACAGGATTGGTTCCCCTCGTAAATGCGTTTACCGTTATGCCTTAATGCTTCCTAACTGTACAATCTTTCGTGGAAAATTTTTTATCCTTATGTCGCCAGACAAAAACTTCTAAACATTTTAAGACTGTTACTAACTTCAAAAACCAATGGTTATCGAACGAGTAACAGTCGATTTACGATGATGTGATATAAGAAATATGTTTGTTGGAGTTGTGGTTTAGTGTACGACTTCGGGTCGCCACCAATGTGAATAGAAAAGGCAAAAGCCAACAACTTCAATTTTGTCATTCAATCGGTTGCAAAAAAATTCAATCGGTTGCAAGTTCGGTGACTATTTATTTATGTAAACCGTCCGCTCTACACAAAGCCCAAATCGTTCGGAATCACCTGTGTTCATGCATCTGTGTGAGACCGGCGGTCGACAATTCGAAACCTAACCGAACTGACTATTTCTCTCTGACAGGCTGTTCTGATGGCAATCGAAGTCAGTACAGAACGTGCTGGAAACATGCTCGTTCACTTACTCAAGAGATTTGCTGACACGACTATCGTCACGACCGACCAAATTACTCAGGTTTGTAACTTGGTGTCGGAAATTTCAGTCTTGCGCAACCATATCCATGAGTGGTTTAGAATCAGCTTTTGGTGGTCTTTGGAAGCAAAAACTGATCTACATCAAAAAGGGGCCATTTAGTAAACGTAACTTTGGCGTTTTTATTAATTCTATAGCTTAATCCGTTGACCAACAGTAACGATATGTATCCATACATTCGTATATTCTCATGAACGAAATGTACGACCGCCGTAATTCGATTTATTGATGGAATATTTCACAGCGATTTTGGGAAGGTTGATTTATGGGCCACGAAAGTCGATAATCTTATTAAATTAGCCTAAAATAAATGGAAATTCCCCAAAACTGTCAGTGGTATCCATGGGGATTGGGATACACCATCCCATTTCCACGACTGATACGGGTTTTCTTGATGTGCTCGTTCCGCCAACAGTTGATTTTAAAATGTCAAAATTTGGGAAACAACCTTGCCTTGTCTGGTCGATTAAAATGATTTTGCACGGCCAAAAAAACGTTTATTGGGCGCTGTGCAACAAGCCGACATAAATATAAAAATCCAAAAAAGTTTTTTCGTGTTTTCTTCATAGGGATTTGTTCGCATTTACAATGAGATGCCTGACGTCAACTTGGATGTACCCAACGCGTACTTCTACCTGGAGCAGATTGTCAACAAGTGCTACGATCTGAAAGTTATCGGCTTGAAGCTGAAGGTGCAAGCTCCCAACAGGTCCGTGTCTGCCTCCTGTGTTGTAACAGTTCTTATACTTTTTTTTTGAAAAAATGTATCGCTCGAGTACATTTTACAAAAGTAATAAACATGACTTTGAAAGCTTCGTATTGTGCAAGTGCCCAATTTCCTTTTTTCCTTTCAGGAGCCGCAAGCGTTTCGTGAGCGAGGGAGACGGAGGAAAACTGAAGAACTATCGCAACGACAACTACTTCGATCTTGTGTAGACCTGCAAAGGTGGCTGCTCGGATATCGTGACTTTCATGATCACCATATTTCCTGTTGTGTGGGCTGGTGTCGTTTGTTTGTTTTTCTCGTAGCGAGTAGCATCCCTCTTGTTCCCCACATCGTTTCTGTTTTACTCCCGTCAGACTTTGCAGTGATCGAAATGCCGTAGCGTGGCACCTCTTTATTATCTTTTCTTCTCCCAAGAGGCCCTGCTTCCACACCTTTCCGCACCGCCTAACAATAGAAGTCTCCTGTTGGCACATAGCGCCTTGCTTCTACCATAGTAGACGGTCTACCCCTTGTGACGTCATAGGGCCCCTTTGTGACGTCAAACCCCGCCCTTACCCCAATTGTTCCCGCACACCCCATGTGCTCTCGTACCGTTGCGTTGCTTAGTATCGTGTTTACAAGTTTCTTTTTACTGCGTTCTTTGTTTCGTCGTGTGGTTTCGTTGCTGGGGCAACAGCTTTGCCGAAATTTAATGGCTGTGACGTGATTTCCCTCGATTTTATGTACGACTCGTCGGATCTGATCAAATCCAAGTTTAACAGGCTCCCGTGCAAGATGTCACGTTGTATATTTCTTACAGTTGCATCCCGTCACTTCCCTCGTACAATACGTTATATCACGGCTGTGTAGTGGCGTGGCAAAATAAAGCAAACGTGTTTTGTTAACTACTGTTTGAGTGTTGGTCTCGTCAAACAACTTAACAGGTAAAAAAAAACTTATTTTAACGAAAGTGCTGAAGGTTTTCTTGAGTAGAATGTTATATACAACGACCGATGGTTTAAACTCGCAGTTC
Organism: Phallusia mammillata; assembly: GCF_965637545.1. Taxonomy (NCBI): domain Eukaryota; kingdom Metazoa; phylum Chordata; class Ascidiacea; order Phlebobranchia; family Ascidiidae; genus Phallusia; species Phallusia mammillata. The sequence goes on from NC_137255.1 coordinate 16,730,999, forward strand.
AGTCACAATTCGAGGCCCACAAAGCGGTAATCATACCTGACTAAGTATATGGTAACCAGCGTGTAATTACCAGGTTTCTGTGCAGACGAGACGTGCAAGACACCAAAACTTCAAACCTAAATGCTTACTTTTCTGCGTTCCATGCCCTGTTTGCTGATCAGTACCACGTGATTTCCGTTTCTCCCCACCAGCTATTAACAGTAGAACGATTGTATAACTTGTTTTTAATGTGTCATTTCCCGTTTATTATGTCAATACTATACAGGTTTTTTTGCCGATATAAGATTGACGCAAATTTAAAACCGTTTGTGTTTGGCCACTTCCGGCGTAGTTTCAACATTAATTAATATGTACTCTCACATTCTGTTGAAAATGTAGCCAATAGCCATAAGTTGCATTGATCGGATTTGCATTGCCTGTTTAAATCCTATAAAATCCTATCCGATGGGTAGCATTTTTCGTCTGAAATGAAGAACGGTAAAGCTTCCGCGTCATTGCAGTGGCGCTAAACGGTTAGTAAAGCAAACTGACCCGTCGATAAATAGGAAATCAGGTTAAACTACAAAAATATGCTCGTGCAAAAGTGAAACGAACTATATAATCTACGGCTTCTACGCCCTAGGACCCTATGTTTGCAAGGACTGTCTAACGGACAGTTAGGTCAGTCAAATAGAAATAAGGGTGTCGTTTGATGTGAAGCCGACAAATCGAATTCCAGAGTGAGTCGAGGGTTTCTAAGGCAAAACAGATCGAGATAGTTCTACAACCGTCAAACGTACCAATTACATATTTCTTCGTAAAGTTATAGTTACTGACATATCAATAATCTTACTTTTATGTTAGGTGCTGCATCTCAATATTCTTTTTAGACGGCTAAAATGGAAAGTTTGGGCGAGCGCTAAATTTTATGCCTAAAGAATGTGTTCCAATGGCAATGGAATACCTAAAACAACTCAACATATTGTTTGGTGAAGATGTACTGCCGAAGGAAATTAACGGTTACCGACTCCCTCCGGGTTTTGAACCAGAAACTGCAAAATTTGCTTACAATCATATGGAAATTAACAAGTGTGACATATTGGTAGCAACCTATCCCAAAACAGGTAGGCATGAAAGCAGGTTCATTTTTTCTTGACGCTTTCAAGCCAAGGGGAAAATGACCCCAGTTCTGAGTTCAGTCATTACGCCAAAGTTTCTTAATTCAACACCAGGCAACAATTTTGATATGGTATATGGTTGATATGGATCAGGAAAAGAAAGATAACCCTTAGTTCAAGATAATCTTTTCCTTTTTGGACAAAATACCGTTTTTCAGGTACAACTTGGATTGTATCGATCGTTTATCATATTTTATATGGGGACAATCCAAGGGATCTGGAGAAATATTCCGCTCTTCAATTCTTCTTTCACTATCTGGAGTTTGGGGCTGGTAAGACGCTTACATCTATATGTATTCAATAAAACACAGAAATATATGTATGACACTTTACGTTTTACCCCTCTACGTTAAAAAACAAGCCCAAAACCTCAAGGGAGTGGTTCTCAACCAGGGATGATTATACTTTACTAAAAATACACTTACCCTCTTGGAATATGACCTTTAAAGTTGACAACAGACCCGTTTTTAAATAGTTTTGTGTGGTTTACCATCTACTATGTAGTATATTAGAGAGGAGTTAAAATATCTGGAACTTCTAGTTTGCAAGTATGAAGTGTTCAAGAAGATTACATTCCCTCGTCAAGTATTCGTAACGCATCTTCCCGAACCACTGGTCAACATAAAGAAATTTAAAGCCAACGGTGCCAAGGTAATTTATGTGTTCCTAATTAAACATTTAAACAAAAACAGAATATATTTTTATTGTACGCGACATTGACAGACCGAACAGAACCAATTTCTCTTGTCTTTCAATTTTACTTTGAACGGGGTAATTTTTTTCCGAACATTTACTAAACTGCTGCGAATATTTTTGAATCTGCAGTGAATGTAACAGTTTTTCACTGTTTAACAGATTATCTACGTGATAAGAAATCCCAAAGATCAAGCTGTTTCGTGGAGACATTTTATCAAAGATTTTGCTTACTCGAAGTTCGAATTTTGGAAGCCGTTCTATCCTGAAGATGAAAATAAATTTTATGACGTTTACTTGGCAGGTACAGCAAAAAAGTGCAAAAAATGTTGTTTGGTTGTGAAGCTTGACCAGATTTATAAGCCTAAACCAGTGGTTCACAACTGGTGGTCCATGGACCACTGGTGGTCCTGATGACTGTTTGGGTGGTTCACAGGACGTCCACTACACTTAGTGATAAACTAGAGATGATTGCATTTTACACGTTGAAAGACTATCAAACTGTTAGCTGTTTATAATTGCATCTTACTTCTTAAAAATCGGTTTTAAAGATATGATTCGAGCCCAAATGGCTGTTTCGTATGCGTACTTCAATCTTGCTCAAAAATGAAATGGTCCCCGATATTATTTTTATTGGGCCGGTGGGCAATAGCCCAAACAAATTGAGAACCACTGGCCTAAACAAATAATGTAGTTTTGTGATAGGAAATCAATACGCATTTGCCAAGAAAGGTGAAGGATATCTAGAGCAGTGCTTTTCAACCGGGTGTATTGTACACCCCAGGGTGTACCATAATTTTTAAAGGGTGTACCACTTTGATGGGGTGTACTGGGGTGTACCAGACAAAAAATATAATATACCTATGACCAGGTATCACAACAGGCAGGTTTCAGTTTTAGAACAGACTGACTGGAATGTACAATACATGGCACAACATGCATCTCAAGTGTTCACAGATTTTAAGTTACAAAACTCTATTTGTGACATCATAATTTAATATTTCACTTGATAATCGTTGTTAATGGTGGTTCTTTCAGATGTAGAAAGTGAATTGTGGATTATGGCTTGTTGATATTGCGCTCATCATCATTTCTGTTAGGACCACAGATTCAGTGTGTTACAGGGTTGAATAATTTTTTTACTGGGGTGTACAAATTTTGTGTAAACGTTAAAAGGGTGTACCGTTTCAAAAAAGGTTGACAAGCACTGATCTAGAGTGTATCAAAGAATGGTATAAACACAAAAACGACAAAAACGTTCTGTTCCTCGTCTATGAAGAAATGAAAAAGGCCCGATAGTTTTTAAGCTTGTTTTTTTTGCTTAAAACATTCTCTTGATTGCACCCTTGTGTTTAACTTACTTTATTTGAAACAGCAAAATTTCCAGAACTCTCATAAGGAAATCAAGAAGATTGCAGACTTTATTGGAAAGTCTTTAACAGATGAACAATTGAATAATGTTGTAGAGAAAACCTCATTCTCATCGATGAAAAGAGAGTCGGAAAAAGGAGCTAACTTCTTCAGAAAAGGTTGTTTTTTGGTTAAAGATAAAATAAAATTTACTACAGTTTGTGTTCGAAAGTCAAATTGGAGACTGGAAGAACCACTTAACAGTTGCGCAATCGGAATTGATTGATCGCAAAGTGAAGGAAATACTTGGAGACACCGACATCGAATTCATATACGAATGAGAACACTCTAAACTGAGTTTCACAAAACAGTAATACAACTTTGCACTTTAGAAAGAATATTCATATCGCCTTGGTAATGAAATCGTTAAAATTAAGCTGTTAAAAAAGCAGAAAAGCCAATCTTGGGTGATTTGAGAGCCTTAACCCTTTAACTGCGGGGGGCGCATAAATGCGCCCCGAGACATGCCTCGTTGTAAACAGCGATAAAAATCATATCAGTGCGAATATTTTTTCCAACTGGGGTGCGTTTGAAAGCTTATGCATATTGGATTCAATTTATTCGAAAAAAATGATATGTCAGTATTTGAAAAAAATTAATTACAGTAAGGAGAAAGTAAAAATTCGGAAAAAAACATATTTTTTTCTAATTTTTGTTTTTGAGCCGTTTTTTTGTTATTTTACGCTTGGTTGATTCACAGACAGCTGTTTGGAGTTGATTTCAGGGCTTTGCGTGCGTGTTGCGGCGATCTTTGTTTACAATTTGATATGTGTGCAGCTGAATTGGGCTTGGAAGTGGGTAGTTGGGGGCAGTGAATTTGCCTTGGCTTGCTTGAATATAGTGCTTGCTTGAAAATAATCAGTCAGTTTAGCTACTATTAGTGGTGACAGCAGTTATTTATACGGAAACAACTGTTGTAGAAGCCTTTTGACTCGGGAAGTTTATGGTTGCTGACCTATATTTTGATTGTATTTGGTCATCAACTGTGTTTATATTTGTCAAATGATTGGAGGATTTGGCCTCATAAATGGACAACAAATACAGAAGAATCAGTGCAAAATTCCTTTGGAATGCTTGGAATTGTGGTTTTTCTGATAACTTCTGTGAACTGTGTTTCAAAATTATACATGTTGTGGTGTAATGATACATAATAAACATCCCATGTACAAACACTTGTGAATGCATTATGTGTACAGGTATTTGGTAAACATTACAATAAGTCAGTAAATTGAAAAGATTGCCAATAATTATTGTTAAAAACAAGTTTATACCCTTAAAAACATTAATTTTGTCCTTTACTATAGTAAAACAAGAAACGAAAATTGTTCATTATGACGTCATGGCCTAATTAATGACGTCATCGTAAAAACACACATCAATATTTTTTTAAAGAATTGTTTGTAGAACAACTTAGAACTAATAATTGTAACAAAAAACATAAATAAACTGAAATTTTATGAAAAAATAGAATTGAAATGACGTCACTTCGTAAGTGATGACGTCATTGACAAAAAAAATTTCTTTAAATTGTAGAAAATTTTATACCCAACAACTTTTCCAGAGAAAGTTTTTGCCTATCTTCTATCGATTTTGCATAAAACCTTAAAGAGCAAGAGCATGTCTAAACCATAATTTTCGTCAAAAAGAATTCAGCAGTTAAAGGGTTAAACAGAAAGCTCTAATCGACTGTATGCTGGCAATTATTCTTCTGAGTAGAGACGTTTTTCTTGAAAATTGTACTTGACAAGAAGTGTTTTTCGTTTTCGTATTTGTGCATCGCAAGTACTGAAACTTCGCTATTTAAACTTTCAATTAATCTCTTTTCTTATCCATTCTCTTTGAATAAGAAACTAAGAACAAGAAAAAAGGTCTGATATCTGAAACATCGTGGACCTAAATCTTCCCGCAAAAACATATCTAGAGGTACACTAAGCGTAAAACATACCTAACAAAATTTGGCAACCAACTCCAGATACAATAAATACTCGGTTGCTGGTCAGACAAGACGAAAACTAAAAAAGTTGTTTGTTCAATGATTTTGTTCAAGCATTTGGACACTTTCTTGATGTTGGCAAGTCAGTTAAATTTAAGCCCGGTCACAGCCTAAGATAGGGTTTCTCAAGCTGTGTGTCGCGAAATTAATTTGCGGTCGCGAAACTTTATGCGTTACAATAAATGGTAAACATGCGTAAATTTATTGCACAAACATCATTCACGTGTATAGGCTATATCAAGGGGTCACATAGAGATTCCTTTTCTAAAATGGGCTCGCAGAGCAAGAAATTTTGTGAAGCGCTGGCCTTAGGGTCACCTTTGACACGCTTCTCTCACAGGAAAAAAAAACACACCAACGCCGTGTCGCGTCAAGCAAAGAAGGACACATTAGGGCATTAGCCTAATGATTAGGCTAAGCAGGTTAGCCTGCACAAAAGCAGCCAACATTTCGACTTGGTTGAAGATGCGAAAAAGTACTTCGGTTTCGTAAAAAATGAATTTATACGCGCTTAATTGTGCATAAACGTTCGGTTTGAAGTGTTTAGGAATGATTGGTTGAGGTACAAACTTAGTTAACGAGCTAAGTAAATAGGTCAAGTTTTTAGTGGTATATGGTTGAAGCTTGAAAATCGAACAGTAAGAAATGGTCGCATGTTTGAGATGTAGTCTATAATAGTTTGTCAAGAAATGGCGCAATATTTTCTCAACCAAGCGCACATCCATTAAACAATATCTATTGAATTGGTAAGAAATAAAAATTTAACTTAACGCTTGTTGGCTTGTCAAATATTTGAACAGTTACTCAGCACGCAGACCATTGAAGTGTACTGCTGTAAATCAGCAGGCTTTCTCTGGCACTTTTTAAGACTGTGAGCCAGTTTTAGTTTCACTTGAGTTTTGTAAAGTGATCGCACCATTAAGCGATTGCTTATAAGAGGTCTGCGAAGAGATTCAGGTGAAAAAAGTAACAGTCCTACAGAAATTAAATTTAACAGTTAATCAATAATCTTACTTTTATGTCCTCGTTAGGTGCTGTACTTCAATATTCTGTTAAGACAGAAAAAATGGAGGCCAAATTCGGGCGAGCGCTAAATTTCATGCCTAAAGAATGTGTTCCAATGGCAATGGAATACCTGAAACAGTTTAAAATATTTTTTGGTGAAGACGCAATGCCGAAGGAAATGAATGGTTACCGACTTCTCCCTGGATTTGAGCCAGATTCTGCAAAGGTTGCTTACGACCAAATGGAAATTAACGAGAGTGACATATTGATAGCATCTTACCCCAAAACAGGTAGGTCTAAAAGCAGGTACATTTTTTCTAAACGCTTTCAAGGAAAACAATGACTCCAGTTTTGACATTATCCAATAAGTCAATGTTTCTTAATTTAACACCAGGCAACAATTTTAATATGGTTGATATGGATCAGAAAAAAACCCATTAGTTCGAGGTAATCTTTTCCTTTTTGGACAAAATACCTTTTTTCAGGAACAACTTGGGTTGTATCGATCGTTCATCAAATTTTATATGGGGACAATCCAGCGGATCTGGAGAAATATTCCGCTCTTCAATTTTGCTTTCACTACCTGGAGTTTGGTGCTGGTAAGACGCTTACACATCAATCTTTACAGCACGGAAAGGTCTTTATGGCACTTTCAAGTTAGCCCCTCTATTTAAAAAAAACAAAAAAAAACAAGCCCGAAACCCTAAGTAAGGATATTACAATAAAATTCGTGCGATATATGAAATGAAACTTGTGTTTTCCGTGTACTGTGAATAATACTATATGAAACCAATGTTACCGCCGACATTTATGAATCTTATGTAGTGTGCAAATATGAAGTGTTCAAGAAGATTTCATTCCCTCGTCAAGTATTCGCCACTCACCTTCCCGAACCACTGGTTAACATGAAGAAATTCAAAGCCAACGGTGCTAAGGTAATTTGTGTGTTTCTTATGATACGTTAAAGCACAACATCGTTTTTTTTACTGTACGGGACCTTGACAGACCGAACATAACAGATTTATCGTATTATTAATTTTACTTTGAACTTGGTTATGTTTTTTTTTCAAATATTTCCTAATCTGCTTCAAATATTCTCCAATCTTTGGTAAATGTAACTGTTTTTTTTTTGCTTTTTGGCAGCTTATCTACGTGATAAGAAATCCCAAAGATCAAGCTGTATCTTGGAGACATTTTGCCAAAGGTTTTGCTTTTGCCAAGAGCGAGTTTTGGAAGCCGTTACTTCCTGAAGATGAAAAAGAATTTTATGACGTTTACTTGGCAGGTATACAAAGTAAAATATCCAAAGAGTGTTGCTTGATGGTGAGGGTGGACCAGATTTGTAAGCCTAACCCAATGTGGTCTTGTCTTAGGAAATCAATACGCATTTGCCAAAAAGGGTGAAGGATATCTAGAGTGTATCAAAGAATGGTATAAACACAAAAACGACGAAAACGTTCTGTTCCTCGTCTATGAAGAAATGAAGAAGGTTTGAAGGTTCAATAGTTTTTCAAAGTGTTTTTTCTTGCTTAAAACATTCTGTTTATTGCACCCTTGTGTCTGACTTACTTCATTTGAAACAACAAAATTTTGGTAGAGCTACTAACACCATAACGCAAATGACAACCAAAGTCGATTAGAGGGCGTAAAGAGCTGAATTTTTTATTTAGCGGCTATAAATGGGTTGGGTTCGGAAATAAGTTTTTAAAATTTTTACATTAGTAAGTAATGTTTTGGGTTAGTTTTATTGAATTTTAAGTGCTAATACCTTACCCCGACCCTAATAGCCCTAACCGTAAGCATTTTTGGAGATATAACCAAATCGACTTTGGTTGTCATTTGCGTTATGGTGTTAGTAGCTACCCAAAATTTTTCAGAACCCACATATAGAAATCAAGAAGATAGCAGACTTTATTGGAAAGTCTTTAACAGATGAACAATTGAATAATGTTGTAGAGAAAACCTCATTCTCATCGATGAAAAAAGAGTCGGAAAAAGGAGCTGACTTCTTCAGAAAAGGTTGTTTTGTTGGACAAAAATGAAATAAAATTTACAACAGTTTGTGTTCAAAGGTCAAATTGGAGACTGGAAGAACCACTTAACAGTTGCGCAATCGGAATTGATTGATCGAAAAGTGAAGGAAATACTTGGAGACACCGACATCGAATTCATATACGAATGAAAACGCAGATATCATTAAACTCTACAACTGAGTTTTACACGTTATACAACTTTATATTTTAGAAAGAATATTCATATCTCCGTGGTAATTTAATTGATAAAATTAAGCCGTTAAGAACGAAGTAAAGCGAATGTTAAATTTGATGATTTAAGTTCCTTGAACAGTAATCTCTTATCGACTGTATCGCAATCTTGTTTTTCTAAATAGAGGGGATTTTTTTTCTTGAAAATTGAAATTGTATTTGAAAAGAAAGGTTTCCGTTTCCCTATTGTGCATCGCAAGTGCTAAAACTTTTTTGTTTTAACAAGTAATCTCTTTTTTATCCGTTCTATTCGAATAAGAAACTAAGAATAAGATCAAAACAAAAATGGTGTGATATCTGAAACATCATAGACAGAGATCTTCCCCCCCAAACACAAAATTGGTAGCAGAGGATGGTGATATCTATGAGGCCACAAAGCGTAAAACATACCTGACAAAATATGGTAAACAACGCAAGATACAATAATCACTACTCGGTTGCTGGTCAGACAATTTGGCAAGAAACGTGCAGGCGACCAAAACTCACATCTAAACGCTTACTTTTCTGCATGTCATACCCTGTTTGCTGATTAGTACCACGTGATTTCCGTTTCTCCTCGCCAGCTCAGTAACACGAATGTATCAATTTGTTTTTAATGTGCATTTCTCGTTTAACCCCCCAATTATATACAGGCCTTTTTACCGATATAAAACGGAGACGCAAATCTAAAACCGTTTCACCTAAGATTTAGGTCAAGCGTTTGGTCACTTTCTTGTTGTTGTCCGGTCAGTTACAGGTTTGAGCCCCGTCACAGCCTAAGGGCACCTCGCGGCGAACACGCTTCTCGCACACGAAAAAAGTCATCAACACAGTGTCGCATCCAGTTACGACGTACACATTTGGCTTGGTAGTACTGAGCCTGTAGAAATACAGCCAACATTTTCAGGAAAGGTTGGTTGAGGTACAATACTTGAAATGAAACAGTTGGAAATAGTTGCATGTTTCAGATGTAGTCTAATAGTTTTCCAAGAAATGGCGCAACTTCAATCAATCGCAAATCCATTAAACACGTATTCATTTTTTTTAACTGGTAAGATAAGATTCTTATTTGGTTAAACCCAACGTATGTAGGCTAGTAAAATATTTGTACAGGACACAATCACGCAGATCTTTAAACCGTAATACTGTTTTTTCTGTGTAAAGAAACACTCTTAGTGAGTTTTAGTTAACCTTTTTTGAAGTGATTTTAGGCGTAGATTATGAGAGGTCTATGAAAAAATACAGGCAATGAAATTAACAGCCCCACAGAATTTAATTTTTTTATTAATAATCTTACTTTTATTTCCTTTATTAGGCGCTGTACTTCAACCATATATTAAAACGGATAAAATGGATGCAAGGTTCGAACGAGCCCTAAATTTCATGCCTAAAGAATGTGTTCCAAAGGCAATGGAATACTTGAAACAATTTAAAATATTATTTGGCGAAGGCGCATTGCCGAAGGAAGTTGACGGTTACCTATTTCCGCCTGGATTTGAACCAGATTCAGCAAAGGTTGCTTACGACCAAATAGAAATTAACGAGGACGACATATTGATAGCAACCTATCCCAAAACAGGTAGGCAGGTACATTTTTCCAAACGCTTCTAGAGAAAAAAAATGACCCAATGTTCGATGAAAGCACTTCAGATTGACTCCAGCAGGGATTCTTAAACTTTTTGACTCTAATTTTAATATCTCACCGCCCCCTAAATATGTATTAACCAAAAAGTATTTTTTTACTTGATTTTTTTCTTTATACTTTTCCGTCGATAAAATCAATAAGAATGATACGTTTTTCATTGTTTGTTTTGTCAGAAAACAAAATAGTCTACATCGTCGGTTTTACTGTCAAGCTTTTTTTAACATTCAGCAAACCCTTCATTTGTGTATTTGACCAAAACTGTTTTCAGGCACTACTTGGGTTGTAGGAATTGTTCATCAGATTTTATATGGGGACAATCCAACGGATCTGGAGAAATATTCCACCCTCCAATTTTTCTTTCACTACCTTGAGTTTGGTGCTGGTGAGACACTTATACATGTCATAAAAACACGACATGATATTTTAGAGTTAGACACTTTGCTCCTAAAAAGTTAACCCCCTTGTGTTTAAAAAATCTCTTTTGATACAAAATCTATGTTGAGACAACACTAAATAAGTCCAAAACCCAAACGTATTGTTTAACGCATGCTCGACATGAATGCGTATAACACACGTACTACGAAAAAGGTAATTTGAGTATTCGCCCTGTTTTAAAGTAATATTAAAACAATATCACCACAAAAAGCGTGTAAAACTTATGTAGTTTGCAAATACGACGTGTGGAAGAAGCTTTCATTTCCTCGTCAAGTATTCGCGACTCACCTTCCCGAACCATTGGTTAACATGAAGAAATTTAAAGCCAACGGTGCTAAGGTAAGTTTTGGGTTCCTAATTTAACATTTTTTTACTACGACCTTGACCGAACCGATTTCTTGAATTTTTTAAAAATTATCTAATCTGTTGCGTTTAATTTTATCGACTATTATATCAGTTATTTTACCTGTTTGGCAGCTTATCTACGTGATAAGAAATCCCAAAGATCAAGCTGTTTCGTGGAGACATTTTGTCAAAAATTTTGCCTACACGAAGAGCGAATTTTGGAAGCCGTTTTTTCCTGAAGATGAAAAGGAGTTTTATGACGTTTACTTGGCAGGTACAAGGGAAAAATCCAAAGAGTGTTGCTTGGTTGTAATGCCTGACTAAATTTCCTAACCCAGTGTGGTCTTGTGTTAGGAAATCAACACGCATTTGCCAAAAAGTGTAAAGGATATCTAGAGTGTATCAAAGAATGGTATAAACACAAAAACGACGAAAACGTTCTGTTCCTCGTCTATGAAGAAATGAAAAAGGTTCGATATATCTTAAACCAGATGTTTTTAGGCAAGAAAAACACTATTTATTTCTTGCCAGGAACATTCTGTTTATCGCCACCTTGAGTTGAAACTGCTTAATTGTTTAAATTTCAGAACCCACATAACGAAATCAAGAAGATAGCAGACTTTATTGGAAAGCCTTTATCAGATGAACAATTGAATAATGTTGTAGAGAAAACCTCATTCGCATCGATGAAAAAAGAGTCGGAAAAAACAGCGCCAGACAATAACGAAGGAGCTCAATTCTTTAGAAAAGGTTGCTTTGTTTGGCATATTGGAATAAAAGTTACAACAGTTTTATTTTTAAAGGTCAAATTGGAGACTGGAAGAACCACTTAACAGTTGCGCAATCGGAATTAATTGATCGCAAAGTAAAGGAAATACTCGGAGACACCGACATCCAATTCATATACGAATGAGAACACACAAATATCTTTTCACTCTAAAACTGTGTTTTACAAACAGCAATAAACCTGTACATTTTGAAAGGAATGGTATCGCCTTGGTAATTAAATTGGTTCATCTAACCAAGTAACGCCAATGTTTTACGAAAAGAAATGTTTTCCTAATATTTGGTTTTTTAACAAACGTGCCGTAAGTATATAGCAACCCAGAACCAAACGTCATTTGTAATCACACGTTATAGTTGGCGAAAAAAGTTTACATTCTGCAAGAAGTTGTACTAACACGCTTTGTCGAAAATGTTTACGTTATTGCAGATTGTAAATTGATTGTGTGTCGTGTCGTTTGTTTTACCCATACAGGACGCAAAAATACGATTCCACGCGAACCTGCAATATCAAGAGTTACCTAGCAAACCAATAGTTTCTGTGGTGACCCATGTGTTTCTTCCTACAAGAACAAAGCTAAGGACGAGTTTCATTTTAACTACGGTTTGGTAAATAAATTGAACATGATAAGAAATAGGTCCAGCTAGGACCTATTTTCAATGAGATTATACCGGATCGAAGCAATTGCTGTTTTCATGAACGCAGGTTCTGCTGCGTCATGTAGACAAATATTTGAATTTGTTGGTAACATACCGGCCGAGTTGTGTTGTGCTGCTGCGTTCAAGCTGTGTAACATTAACTTCTGCCTATAATAATGTTGGAAGCATTTGTTTTCTCTGATAACAATTTAAGTTAGTTTTGATTGAAGTTTACATGCACAAGTAAAATTATTACATGACGTTTATTCCTGGTAAAATATAAGTTAAAGCAGAAAAAGATTTAGTGCTTGGTGCATTACAGAAAGCAATTAAACCTAGCAAATGAATTTAGGTATTATGCAAGACCATTTACTTTAAACAGGTTCATCTCAAATTCGATTTTAGGCGTCGTACGGCACAAATTTGTCAGGATGGATGATAAAATAGATCCAATGTTTAGGCGAGCAATTGATTTTATGCCAAAGGAATGTCTTCCACTGGCAATGAAATACCTAAAAGAATTCAAACAATGCTGGAATGAACATGCACTGCCAAAAGAAGTAGACGGTTATCGACTTCCTCCGGGATTTGAACCAGAATCTGCAAAGTTTGCCTACGACCAAATGGAAATCAAAGAGGGTGATATATTGGTATCAACTTACCCTAAAACAGGTAAAAAAGGGGGTGATGTGCCAAATTTTAGGTTTGACAAAATTAAAGTTTAACATTCGGTTTCGACCGAATCGCAGCAAACTATTCGGCCGACAACGAATCATCGTGAAAATCGCTGATTCGGACAAGTCAATTCGGTAAACCTAACCAGGTATAGGTACATCACTGATACACAAGGACATCATAAAGGAACGTTCAGTGAACACATCCTGTTTTTAGTGCCAACCGTCGCCACAAAAAAAAACAAAATAGCCTCAAATATTTTGTTAACAGCGAACGGTAGCCAACACAGTTTAAATACATTGAAAAAAAGTGCCTTTATCCAACCCGCCCTGAAACTGCAAATTAATTAAAAAAAACGATTTGACAAGAAAACCGCCACCCTGGTACAGTCAGTTGTAATGTCACATGAAGCAATAAATTATAATCTATCTCAAAGTCAATGGAAGGCGGGAGTAATAGAAATCAACATTTACTGGCAATTATGATGTAACAGATAGTTCGAACGGACGGTTTTCCCATCTAACCAAAGACTTATTTTTTAGGAACGACTTGGGTTTTATCGATTGTTCATCACATTTTATACGGAAACAATCCAGAGGATTTGGAAAAGTATCTCACTCTTCAGTTTTTCTTTCACTACCTTGAGTTAGGCCCTGGTAAGATAGCAGAAGCCAAAAATTGTGACACAAACAACTTCCAGTTTGTGTCGAGAAAGTTCATAAAAAAACAATTTTGTTTGAGAAATTCAACCTAAGTTATATAAACTGTGGAAGCGTAAATAGTAGGCTACTTTCGGGAGTTTAACCAAGACACGTCGCAATTTGCATTCTCAAAGTTCACGATGAAGTCAGTTATATGTTTTTAGTTTGCAAATATGACGTATGGAAGAAAGTTCCATTCCCACGTCAAGTTTTTGGCACTCACCTTCCCGAACACCTTGTTAACATGAAGAAATTTAAAGACAATGATGCCAAGGTAGGCTAATGGCGAAATTGTATTTTTGGAGTCCAGACTTATTTTTTTTCATTCAGAAAGTTTATTAGTGTATGGTTATACCCAGCTTCTATCTTTCAGGTCATCTACGTGATGAGAAATCCCAAAGACCAAGCTGTATCTTGGAGATATTTCACCCAAGGTTTTCCATTCATAAAGAGCGAATATTGGAAGCCGTTAATTCCTGACGATGAAAAAGAGTTTTATGACGTTTACTTGGCAGGTAAAGAAAATAATGGGTTCCTGTTTCACTGGTTTTGAAAGCTGATCTCTTATACACCAGGGATCGGCAACCTTTTTTGTACTGTGGACCGTTTTTTAAACTTAATTTTTTTCGCGGACGGGTCTTAAAAAAACTACAAACATTCAGCAATGAAAACGCCTAAATTGGTGTATCATCCCAAGGATAAATGGGCAAAATTTTCCAAAGCATTTAACCTAAAAAAGTCTATGGCCCGGTAAGGAACTGTTCGCGGACCGGCACCGGGCCGCGGCCCGGCGGTTGCCGACCACTGTTATACACTATATATGTTTATCGCAGGAGAGCAGCCAGCTTTTGCCAGAAAAGGTGAAGGGTATCTGGAGTGTCTGAAGGAATGGTATAAACACAAAAACGATGAAAACGTTCTGTTTCTCGTGTACGAAGAAATGAAAAAAGTTGGTTCTCAGTTCGAACCGAATTATGATGTTACAAATACATTCTACATACTGTTGTGTAAGAACACATTTTTCCCCAGAACCCACGAAAGGAAATAAACAAGATAGCGGAGTTCATTGGAAAGCCATTGACAGATGAAGAGTTAAGTAATGTTGTCGAGAAGACCTCATTCACATCGATGAAGAAAGAGTCGGAAAACCCAGAGAACAAAAAGCGAGACGGATACAACTTGTTTAGAAAAGGTTATTTAAATTGATAGATCTTCCTTGATTTAAAGTCACATCGCTACTTTTGTGGGTTCTAGGTGAAATTGGAGACTGGAAGAACCACTTAACAGTTGCGCAATCGGAATTGATTGATCACAAAGTGAAGGAAATACTTGGAGACACCGACATCGAATTTATATACGAATGAAACACAAGCAATTAGATTTACATGGAAATATATATTTTTTAAATCGTTGTTTAGTACCAAATATTTATTGGCCTTTGTTTTCAAAGCTTAATGTGCTGTAAAGCAAACTTAATTGCACGCACAAGGGGAGAGGTTATTAAATATTTATTTTCAATTAAAAGATATACATGATCTATGTCCTATTTCTGTTCTTTGTTCAACCAAAAGATTTTTAATTACATGGAAATTATTATATTTAAATAAAATACTGTTTTCAATTCGACGTCGTTAATTTAGTTGCGCTGCGTTTACAAAGCTTGACAGTGCCCAAACTACTTTTTTTTTCTGGAGTATCTGACTGTTCAATTTTCTTAAAGAGTTGGAGACATGCCGCGTTTGCCGTGGCCGTTCAAACCATAAATCCATAAAAATGCATCGACTTTAATTGACTCGAACTCGATCGCGCAGTATTGCGTAAGTGATGAAACCAGAAAAAAAACTCTCAAATGTACAAACTTGGTACACCAAAAACCGGCATTTGCAACACTGGCCACAAAAAGTTTAAGCACATGCATTTCAAATAGTAATTGCCTTTGCTTGTATCATTCAGTGCATGCAAAGTTAAGTAAGTAACGACTAACCAAACATCAAAATATTAACTTTGGATCAGTAAGCAGGTAGGCACATTTATGTTATGGCGTGTTACATTCAAATATAGTTTTCGTAAAGCTGTAACAAAAACAAAATATGCAGACAACTATAGTACAAGATTTAGCCATATTTGGACGAAAACAAAACGAGTCTTCAAAATATATTTTTTTACAGTGCTTAACTGCACAAAATTTGCTGAATTCGCTTTACATCGGCGTGAAACAAGTCCGCAGTAACTCCAACTTTCTGCTAAACAACACAACGACAAAACATCTCGGAAATGTACAACATAATTAAGAAATTAATACAGCTCAAGAAGTAATGGTTGCATAAGCTGACAAGATGTTACGGCTATGGCGATTAGTTCTTATTTGAGGCAATTTAATGGTCTTGTAGCGGTCTCTCTCACTTCCGTTATCGTGTGCCTTCATACTACAGCGAACCGGACAGATTGCCTTCTTTCTCTGACTCTCGTCTTATGCGTCGTATTCGCTCATTGTGTTATTCTATTACGTTGTACCTCGAATAAACACCTCGCTATATCAAAAAGCACAGCTTGATGTACACAGTATTAACAAACCAGATTTTCGAGTACGTTTGCTGGCGCGTTGCCTTTTTTGGTGAAAACCTGGTCCACCTGGATTTGGATCACTAGTGGTGGTTGACAGGAAATGGAAAATATAAATTAGTAAACGAATACAAATGTTGGCGATAAAATAATACGATAGAGTATGTGGCATGCGGGAGGTCCGAAATGTGCTACGAAGAACCTGGTAACGTAAACTATAACTAACAAAGTACTTATTAAAAATGATGACAAAAAACTAATGTGGCTTATCTCCCACTAAATGTTTCTACACAGATGTACGGATATAAAATAAGTACGAGTAAGGTTCGTGAGCACAGCTTTTGCGATTAAGTGTACACTTTAGTGCGGACAAGTTGTATGTACGTGAGCGTAAACATTCCCAGTGTAATACAGCCGAGTGCGACAACGTTAAGCCACAGATCCCAGTCAGTGATATTCGTGTCAGGGTAGCCAAGACGTTGAACCAAAAATTCCTCGCCAGATATCTGGTAACTGTAACCAAGTAAAAATATTCGAATCAGGTTTGGGATGAAGATGAAATAAAAACCGACAGTTTTTTTACAACTTGTAAAGATTGTGCTTACTCCTTGGGTAAAGCAATGTGTACTAAATCACAAGGTTAGCTACACACTGTTTCGACCTGCAAGGTTTCATCAGTGCAGCGGGTGACAAGACTTGTTATGCCTAGTTGTGGCACCAAAAATATATTGTGAGCCCCGGCTTTTCATCCTCGAAAAAGTCCCAAAAATATCTTTGCTTGGCTACATTAACATATATTGCTGATGTTTTGTCACCAAATGCTCGTATGATATCTTATTGGTCGCAAAAGTATCTGTCTAAAGCGGACTTATTTGCCTTCACCACGATACAAGTTCGCAAAAAGTTTTCAAACAAAGCTTTAACTATTTGAGTTTTAGTGAGTTTTATTCCTACCACGCGGTGACGCCATCGGCATTGTTGGTAAGGTTGAGGTCCGGAGCACTAGCAAACTGAAGAATCGACGATGTAAATGCGGTGTCATTAAGCGACCCGCATTGCTGGAAGGTCTGAAACCGGAACTCGTTCACGCACAGACCCTGTAAAAAATGAATACAATTCAGCATGACAATAATAAGCTCAGTTTTGTCACGATTACAAGTTTACACAAAGACTTGTACATGCGAAATGGAAATACTAGATTACGTTTTTATTCACAAAAAAGAAGACAAACATAAAACAAGTTGTTATTCAATCTTGATTCAGGACGAAGGCAATGCCAGTGCAAATAGAACAAAGTTTCCCAAAAGTAAAATAATACAGCAAACGTTCATTGTGTAATCGCTAGTGCTTATTTAGTCCAAAAAAAACTGTAGACCATAACCAATGTGGAATTGGTGAGCGCAATATTTTGGGCCATAATCAATTACCGATCGACGGTCATTATTGGTCAGATTAGTGTCTGTTAAATACCCTGCTGACTGCGTACACGCGTGTTATTTATACCACACAATGAGCTGGAGGAAATGGTTTTTGCAGCAAGATTTTGTTTTTTAGTCTGATCCAGAAATACTCACCGAATAAGCATACTGCGCAACACTAATATATTCAATCCATGCCAACCACGGAAGAACTGATTCAACGTTAAGAAGGAGACCTGCAAAGAGCTGAAAAACATAATAAGGGTTACTTATTTACTGTATAACAGCCTAGAAAATGCCTCCTAGATTCTGAACTTAACTAGGCCTCTGTTTTTTTAAGTCCTTGCGATTTATTTGTACGCCAAATGGAGGCGACAGGCATTGCAATTCTGTTGTCGGGTTCAAGGTCTACACCTAGTTCAGTTGTGTATTTTGCAATGTATATATGTACACAATATCTGTCAAGATTCAGTTCAAACACAAAACAAATAAAAAAGTCTGTTACACAAGTTTAATGACGAACATAACGGCCTAAATATACGTAAAAAGATACAAAATTTATTGATCAAACTATATTATTTTTTAAATGCTTGTTGATGTATACTGGCGTAATATCTTGCTAATGTGAATTATTTTGTTGTACTTTAGAGGTTGGTAGACAACCCTACTTCCCACACAAGCAGGTGTTTTACACCGAGCTACAACTTTTTGTTACTGCTGTGCACCTTTTAATTGATCTTGTGTTGTATGTGACTCGAGCGTTTATGTAAGCCTCATAGTCATATCACTGATGGCATGAGCATTTACCCAAACGTTTGAATGATAAAGCATGTCGTTTTTTACGTATATTTGTGCCGTAGTCGCTGCACGATTAACTACAAACGTTTCATGTAAATATAACTGTAAATTACACCCTGTGGGTAAATAATTAACGCCGAGGTATTCAAGCCAAATAATAGGAATCGTAAACAATAAGCGAAAACACTTACTATTGAAAAGACGAACGTGAGTGAGATGAAGATACTTGCGACAGCAAATGTGCTAAATGTAGCGGAGTAGAAGAGAGCTATTGACACGGCAGCGTATCCCGTGAGCAAAACAAACAACACGAATATGAAGAAAGACGCAGGTTCCGCTTTAAGACCTAACAATAAAAAAGTTTTACAGTTTTATACCATAACCAGAACTCTTGGTAAAGTACATCAACTCTTTCTGAAAGTAAATTACCAAACTTATTGTAATCTTTGTTTATGTCTTTTCAGTAAACACACAAATTTCATATTAGTTTACAGTTTAGAAGGAGTAAAACGTAAAACCGCAGTAGTTTATACTTACCGACCATCCAGTAGGTGACAGAACAGAATATGATGGGAGCGATGGTCCTCATGGGAATTAGGTCGGCAACGAGTTTTGAGAGAAAATACGAGATGACTTTGTAATAACCGGATACGTACTCGTGTCTGTGAACCGAAAGTAAGAACTGTTATGCGACAAGCAATTGCGAAAAAGTTATGTGCCACTACCAAACATAGTAAAAGTCATTACAACCTACTGTTAAGTCAAAAACCACTGCATTTCGCAGAGGGTAAAGGCTGCTGCTAAATGTCTGAGGGAGTTTGTGTATAAAAACCAGTACGTTGTTAATTGCAGTTGGTTTGCGGCATGTGGTGTGTTGCAACACAAGTTACAAACTTACAAAGATTTCATACAAACGCTAACGGATAAAGCAAGATAAACTTTGAAACACATACAGTTATCAGGCAAACAACCTGTGACGTTGCACTCACATAAAAATGTCTTTCTCTTTCACAAAAACCTCTATGGCGCTGATCGATGAAAACAGCAGATTGGTGGCAATGAAAAACAGCACGCCAAACCTAAATAGAAAATAGATGAAATTGAAACTGCAACAAGCTTTGATTTCTGTACACAGCCAGCAACATAGTTTAGCTTGAGTAAGACATTGAAAAAGTGTGTACTGCCATAATCAGTGTTGTTAAAAGTATGATATAAAATTTGTTCACTATATTCAATCTTCCAAGTTTGTTTTAGATTATGCTAGTTTTAAGGCGTCCTCCAGTGTTCCTATCATTAATGATATTTAGTTATTTACCATTACCAACCATTTACGACATTTTATGATATTTACACACAAACCATTACTTTACAATGTATAACTTTTACCTACATCTAGCTGGATGGTTCACATACAAACACACAAATGTGTAAAAATCACGAAATTTGGGGAATATAACCCAATGAAAAGAAAGGGTATCTTAATTGCTATGCACTTTTTAGCCACAGTGGGGTATGTACTGTAGACTCCAGACCAGACGAAAGAGTACAAAGGTGTGTTGGTGAACTGTTGCACTATGTTTCGGACTCGGTGAGGAAAGATTAGATTACAACGTTCGCATATTGTAATGTCATTGTCTAAAGTTACATCATGCTCCATTACCTGTTCTGCGTGCCAGTGGTTGCAGAATTGTCAACTTGGTAATATAGGAGACCGAAAACGACCCCCACGATGAGATTTAGGACAAGCTGTAAACGTTTCGACGTGTTTATTCAGGGCATATAACAATCCTATACATGTCTGGATAAACGTTCTGTTACATTAAATTGTTATTTTGCTATCGTAACGTTTAAAAGAAATGTGTCTTTTTAATGCGATTTTTAGTTTTCATTAGATTAGGTACTACAGCTAAAAAAATGTTGCTTCAGATTACTTGTTACATTAACAACAATATTCTCTTACATTTCCAATTGACGCAAACGGGTTTCGTATCACGTTCTTGAAAGCTCTACGTGCAAGTATGCCAAACTGGTACCAGAATGGTGTTGCGTACGTCTTGGTGTCGTGGCCTGAAATTTTTGTTCCATCGTTGCCTAAAAAATGCAAGTCAAGGTTATGTGACCGAAAGTAACCTTTGGCTCTGGCCATGTGACTCTCGCGACTAAATTCTGCCTTTTCCATACCTTGACTTTGTTTAAGAATGGTAGCAAGTTCGGTTTCAGTGGAAGACTGGATGTCGCAGCTTGAGAATTTCTCGGCAAGTTGCTCAGCTAAACTTGTCGCTTGTGCCTCTGTGATCTCATCAACTTCTAATCGAATAATAACGACAAACAAATCTTTGGCGTACGTTAACAATTTTTTAGCAAATTCGTTCTTCGAAACTGGGTGAATAGTTTAATTCAGGTTAATTTTTTTTGAAAGAATAAACATGCGCAATTCCACTCCACATAAGCAAAATGTTTTTGGGAATGTTTCATTCACAATTCCACTCATGTGTCGGAAAACAATGCTGCAGAATTGCTTAAAAGTGCATGGAAAATTTGCTTCAATCAAACTTTTAATAAAATTATGTAATTTAGGGTAAACAAACCAAACATAATGAAAGCTGTAAAGTAAAAGAAAGATTTAAATCCTTGTTGTAAAAGAAAAATACACAAACATAAAAAATTCAAACCGGAGCAGGCAGTGTTAAAATAAGAAAACAAAAACTTTATTCAGCACCGAAATGCAAACCAAAACACCAACGTAGGTTTTTCATGCAAACGCACAATGTGAGATACAACAAAACCGTTGCGAGCAAACCTTACCGCTGCTTGCCGTGGTTGTTTTCAATACAGGGACTACTAAAAGTGAACAAACGATGTTTTGTGTGCTAGTATCATGTCTGGTTTTTCACAATGCATATGTTTCCCGATTGGTAGAAACATGACGATAAACACACAACAAACAGCAAACCGGGAAAACGATTACTCCCACATACTCACAAATTGCCTTAAATCGAGTAGTTTAGAGAAATTTTCACAAGGCTACCACTTCACATCAAGGCTACCAAACTTATTGCCCAAGTCATGTTAGTGTCGATTATTTGTTTAGAAATAAAAAACAAAATGGGGAAACTACAATCAGAGTTGCAAGGGTTACGTGACGTGAAAGAAAAAATTGGTGCTTGGTCATTGTTTGCATTGCTCTTTATTGGAGAAAAATTGTAAACATCCATCAATTAAATATTGGTGTATGATTAACCAGTGAACTTTCACGGCATGTCAGTTAGTGTTACAATGCTCGGCAACGTGACCACGTCTGGCTAATATTTGGTAGCAAGGTCAACATCCGATGGTATACCTGCGTTGCTGCCATGGTTAGCTCTGGCGAGCGCTGTGGAATCGCCGTTGATGACGTCAAGGAAGAAATCTGCTGGGTTGTTGTGTTCTTCACACTGGTACCCTACAAAATAAAACGAGGCATATGTCTTATGAAATGAATATATGGGTTTCAACTTTCTTACAGCAAGTTCAATAGAGGCGCAAACACACGATGTCGTCCATAACATTTCAGACACAAATCTTTTTTAACTGTGCAGTACAGTTCGACATTTTTTTGAAATATCAATATTTTTGTACGCACACAAAAAATGGTGACGTAAGTAAAAAAACGTGAAACTGAAACCGAAGTTCCGCGACTGGCATTTAATACAAAACCACCATTTGCATAAATGCCAACATGGCAACCTATTTACTAACCTATGCTTTCGAAGTATGGCAATGCTTTGTCGTAAGGTCCGTGATACACTAAATGTCCGAGTGAAAGGAGCGTGAGTGAGTCAAAGAGACGAAAGATGGAATAACGAGGTTGATGGATGGAAAGAATGATTGTACGACCTCGGTTAGCTAATCTGAATACAAAAGACAAAATTATAGTGCACGGCAATATTACCCCCTTATTATTACCCTCCAAAAATTATCCCCAAAAAATATTGTTAATAAAAAAATGTGGTCGGCAACATATGTGGCCCGTGGGTCGCAGCCCTTGAACACAACTTCTGTTGTATGAACGTTTTTCTTCACATTCGCTATCCTACGTCTCACAAACAACTCTACACATGTGTGTATACAAGTAAGGCTCTTTTAAACGCGTTTCATAAAGATTGCATATAAGAAGCTGGCGGTTCACCGCTTGAAGTCTGGTTCTATTTTAGTTTAACAGCATGATAAACAACAAAGCAATCGAATTTAAAGCGAAAAGGGGAACGGCCAAGTCAACACCTGCAGTTGATCGAAATCGCTTTGTGGCTAACCCAGGCACCGACGATTACCAAGCACAACGTTTGCTCAATCTTTGTACCTTTTAAGCAACACCATGACAGCATTTGCGGTGGAAGCGTCAAGACCCGTAGTTGGTTCATCGAGGAAGAGAACGGACGGTGAAGTGATAAGTTCCATGCCAATCGATGCTCGTTTCTTTTCACCACCTGACACGCCTCGGATCATCTCATTGCCGATCTACAAAACAAAAAAAGTTTTTTTTTCACGTATATATCACGAGGCGATTATTAATGACACGATAAGTGCTTAACGAGTTCCTATGCAAAGAATGATTAATTTTGATGACAGTTGAGGAAACTGTTTTTTTTTATTTGTCAGTATGTGCAATTAATATTGGGCGTGTGTAAGTCAACCTTTTGTGTACCGATCACTTGGTACACAATTCTAGTAAAAACAAACATGTTGACAAGGGAGCAAGAGGTCATCGTAGGTTAACGTGTTGAGTGAAAACTGCATATGAAACATTACTAAACACTAATACAGATAGTACATGCACCAATCGTTGTGTCCAAAACGTGCATTTCATGACCATTCTGCAAAACGCTGATCGGTATTACTGGTCATAAAACTTGGAAAGCACCAACACGCATTTAATTCGCTCCAGGCAATAGCATCGACCTTAATCTAATTTCAACATGTTAACTAAAAAGTCCCTCATATTTAAATTGCACTATGTACTTTATAATGTCTTTAACATGTACCTTCAGTACAATTACGGTGGATGTATGCCTTTTATATAGTACTGTCCGTTGTATTCAATTAACGCCCCTAGTTTTTTTGCCCTTTACAAGACAATTGTATTTGGAAATTCTACAAGCAGAAACACATAGGCCTTTATAAAACACAAGTTATAAAACAAGTGTGTTAAAATTGATTGTGAAAGTATAAACAAATTTTCAGTACCTTAGTGTCAGCGCAACCAGTAAGACCAAGATCAAACAAAACCTCATCAATCCGTTTGCTTTTTACGTTGTGCGAGATTGAGCGTGGTAAACGAAGGTTGGCAGAAAACCATAGGTTTTCTCGGACACTCAAAGTACCAAGTACGATATCATGCTGCAAAAATTGTTTTCATGTTATTATCATTATGTCATTAAACCAGTAAGGCAACTAAAGAAGTATACTTTAGAAATCATGACAAGAATCATTAGTAAACAAATTACCTGCACAACATATCCACTTATGCGCTTAAAATTCGAAGGCAGAGGTCTCCCATCAACCAAAACTAATCCAGACAAGCCATTAGGATCTTTTCTTCCAGCAAGTATGTCCAACAGCCTAAAAAACAAATTGGTAATAACAGTGTAAAATTAACATAGTGACATGTGCGAAGCTATTAAGTTAGTTATATTATTTGTGAACTGATTTGTGAACTGCTAAACATGACACATGTGTCACCCAATCATCACCTAAAAATTGGTCATATTTCAATTAAAATAGTTTCCACTTTATGCACAGTATCTAAATAACCTTAAAATGATCATACACATACCAAATTACCATTTAAATGACCTTACACACACCAATTATATACTATCACTAAATCAGAAATTAATATTTAGTTGCTATATTTAATTTGATCCTATATTTTATTGGCATTCAAATACAAAACATTTCTGCAAAGAATCCTAAACAATTCACCACACAAAGATAATATCCTAGAAATGGGGTGGTGTTGTAGCTGAAATGTATACATTTATGTATATGTATATTTGTTGCATAAAGTTTTTTTTTATTCTTACCCCAATCGTTTTGTTTGTCATGATCATAGTTATTTTTTATTTGATTGTTTGTGATTAAACTTTTGCTGATTGTCTAAATAAACACAGCAATATCACTTACGATGACTTTCCACTTCCAGTTGGACCCATAATTGCATTCAATCCAGGCTTCATTACTCCACTGCAAAAGAAATTAAGTTTTTGTGCATTGCAATATTTTACACATACTAGATTTATACAATAGAATGGAAACATACCTGACATTATTCAACACCTGCTTTGGGTTAGACTTGCAACATCCACTTTTCACATTGACATTATAGTTGATATTGTGGAAAGACATAACAGCATTGGGCCCCTTTAACTTCTCACTGGATTCAATATCCAGCGATATATTCGACAAATTATCTGGGCTGTCATTTCGAACATGCATAGGCACAACATCATTTTGCTTACTCATGATTGCCAACCACAAGATCTTGTAACATAACAAAACACACCTGTGCAAATTGAGTGAGCACAATTTAATATTTCAGAAGTGTTAAGTGCTATTGCTTCTATAATTTATGTTAGAAACGAAAAGATTATGTACATTTTGCACAAAGCGAGAAGTCAATCACAGTCACACTGTTAGTTTGCAGTTTGCACACTTGACTAACTGCATATTTACACCAGACCAAACATTATCTATACATAATTATATAGCTAATTTTTAGCTATATTATATTATAGTTAAACCAAATAAAAAGCTTGTTATTTTTACGAACACAATATATTATTGTTTATATCTGGTATTCATTTACAAATAAAACTTTTACTTAAAACTGTTAGCTGTTTTTCACCACACATGTGTAATTGTGTACAAAAGAATACAATAACTACATGTAAAATCATTATACCATTTCAAGATACTTTTTGAAGTTATGTTTTGCACCCAACCAACAATAAAAAAATAAACACATCATACCAAAAACTAATCAAAATAATCAAATAATAACATTCCCCTTCCTTTCACAAAACAATGTATCGGTGTATTACACTATTGCTCGTTACGTCTTCACTACGTACAAACTACAAACTGACCTGTGAGTAAATTTAAATTACTTTCTTATGTAACAACTTTGTCAAAAATTAACGCAATGTACACATTGTTCAAAAGGTAATCAAACAAGTTTCGTTACCTAACGTTTGACTGTAACTGTACGAGTACGACACAATAACTCTCCTTAAACAAACTCAAGTCTGTTACATAACATGTGTTTGCTGAGTCAGGATACGTAATACGTTAACCTAAACGTTACATAAGTCCTAGCCCCCGACCTACAAATTGCCGACATTCTATGCGTCACATCATGTTACGTAATTGTAGGCTTTTAATTTGTTTCACTACCAACTCAAAATGTGAGGTTAAAGGAATCGTTTCCACTTCATTTCTGGTCAGCATTATTTCTACAATAAACAGGATCTTGAACTTGCTTCGCATAGCTGAACTTGCAGCCGGCGCCTTTTTTTAAAATGAGCTATTTATTGTTCTGTAGCGACACCACGCGACACGCAAAAATGGGAGCAAATGATCGTCAGGCGCATGGGCCCTGGCAGAAAGTTTTGGGGGAAATTTTGACACCTGAAAGTCATACGCCTTCAGAATGTTAGCCCTGAGCGAAATAATTTTCAGGCTAAACGGTTTGTACGGACCCTTAAGGTAGATAATTGAAACACTTACATATATCTGACTCCTATAAACAAACTAAACGCTGTTTAACCGCTGACGCCAAACTGCAATTACATTCCCAAATCTGTATTTCAACAAAGCATGTCACAACAGCGCCACTTGCGGCTGAACACGCAACGTAACACAAATGCGGCAACGCCAAAACATCAACGGTGATCTATCAACTCTAATGCACGCTCTGTTATGCCCATGTACACTTGTTATAGCCTACACCAATTCCCTGTTATGGTAACTGACTTTAAGTCTAAAATACGCTGACTTATTTAGTGTTCAGGTCACATATTGTTATACGAGCATAAAATTGTAAAAACTACGCCCGAGAAGATTAACTAAGTTCCAAACCGTAATTATTCATTAAATTGATTGTAGAAACGTCCAATGTAACATGGCTGGAAGCCGTTAAGATAATCACATGCAAGTAAAATGTTTTGAATTAAAAGTCCAAAGACTCAAGTTCGATACAGGTTTAAACTTCAAAGCAGTGGTTCTCAAACTTCTTTTAAAAAAAAAACGGTCCCTTATTTGCCGTTATTTCGAGGATTCGCGGTCCTTAAACCTAAATGTGTATTTTAGAAAAATAAAAGTTGATTGCTGGATTTTAGCTAGTTATGCAAAATTGCGCATAACAATGATCCAATAACAGAATTACTTTTCGCGTTCCCCCAAAATTGCCTCACGGACCCTTAAAGGACCGCGAACCCTATAGTTTAAGAACCGCTGGTTTAAAGTCTTAGCAAGTTTGACGTCTGTGAACATGTCGAAAGAGTGATGCGGAAACTTCCACCCTATAACATTGGAAAAAAACTGTTTTCAAACTAGGATCCCACGATAAATACAGTAGGCTACTTATGAGTTGGGATTTTCTAAATGATAAAATTATAACCTATGCCTATGTCAAACGGACGTAACTATTATTTGTAGCGAAATTCACCATTTAATAACTCATACCCTTATTTTCAGGCAAATAAAAAGTAAAACACAACAAAACGGACACAGACCAAACATTAAATTTTTTTTCCAAACAACCTTACCAATAAAACGAAACTGTACGACGACTATATCAACCGCAAATAAATGAATTCGACACAATGTCAATGCTCAGACTTTATTCATTTATAAACATTTGTGCAAATTTAGGTGTACACTTTAGTGCGGACAAGTTGTATGTACGTGAGCGTAAACATTCCAAGTGTAGGGCAGCTGAGTGCGACAACATTAAGCCACAGATCCCAGTCAGTGATATTCGTATCTTTGTAGTCGAGAGTCCGAACAAGGACTTCTTCACCCGGTATTTGGAAACTGTTAGATAAAAAAAACTCAAATAGGTTGTTTTGTGTGTTCGTAACTGTTAAGCAACGCCGGCTAATAAAAAGGCATCAGTTGGTTGGAGATATAGTTTTATCATAATTGTAAGCGGGACGAAAATTCGAGCCCGAAGCCTGCCCGAGACCAAAAGTACAAGCCCGAAGCTCCGCCCGACCCCAAAGCTTTTTTATGGATCCCGTTTAGGCTCAAACGTTTGATTGACAGGCCACTACATAAAAGCGTACAAAACTTACCACTGTACAGAATATAATTAAAAACGGCTTTTTAGGGCTGTTTGGCATTAGATGAAGTCCAGCAACTAGCTATACTTAGTTGGGTAATTTATCTCTGAAATAAAACGATCAAAGAATTTAAAGTCAGGCCCGAATCAAGCCCGTTTGTTTAACAAAATCTAAACCCGGGCCCGGCCCGAACCCGAACCACACCCGAAAAGTACTCGCCGACTTACAATTCTGAGTTACACTTACAGACAAGTTTTGATATTCTTGCAACAAAAAATGTTAACACCGCTTACCATGTGGTTGAGGTTTCATTTATGCTGACAGGTGCAGCAAACGAAAGAGCTGCCGTAATCCCACTGACGTTAGTAGTCGGACAATGCTGGAAATTTTGAAATCGAAACTCATTTACACTTAATCCCTGTCAAAAAAGAAGTTCAAAACCCGGATTGATGAAACCATTTCAGGGATTTCAAGTCCTCCGAACAATAAAATTTTCGAAATTTAAAGGGTTTGGCGTCAGCTTGGGAATAAAGTACGTTCATAAAGAACCGCTGTTCTCAACGTACTCACCGACAGAACGTATACTTGGACATGCTCAGGTATTCCATCCATGACAGCCAAGGTAGAACCGTTTTTAGATTTACCAAAAGGCCCGCAAAAAGCTGAAATTATGGAAACGCATGTGTTAATTCCCATCAGTCACCTCATGTAAGAAACTTAACCAGCTTACGATGCACATGGTATAGAAAAACGCCACGAAGGTGCGAGCAAGGTCATTGGAATCGAACGATACAGAAAAGAAGAAAGCCACCGACACAGAACCGTACCCGACGAGTAAAAGAAGTAAAACGAAAATCAAAAAAGCTGTCGGGTCGGATTTCAGACCTAAGCACAGAAATAGTTGTTGGTGTTGGGACCTAACGCCATAAAATGAAAATTAATCTTGCTAGTATTTCTGGAATACATTTTATCAACATATTTTTCATCGTCATTGTTTTGAAGAGCATAAATAGTTCCAGCAGTTATTTGACGCTTGACACCACATTACCTTCTATAGCAGTTTGTTCTCTTGTAACTAAAAAAGCTCCAACTTACCAGTCATCCAATATATAATGACTGCTAACATGATAGAACCCAACGTTCGCATTGGAAATATATCAGCTACCAATTGGGAAAGGAAATACGAGATGACTGTGTAGTAACCAGATGTGTACTCGTGACTGCAAAACATTTTTGTTTTGTTTTTTGTTTTTGTTTGCAACCTACATTTCACTATTTGCCCTTTTGTACCGACATTTTATAAGGTGGCAGATATTTTTTAGTTTCGATTATGACAAATTGATTTTCCTTATCTGGATTTACTCACACAAAAATCCGCTTTTCCCTGGCGAAAACATCCATCGCGGGCTAGGAGGAGCTAGGAGTTCAAAATCAAAATTGACGAGACGAAAAAAAGCACTCCAAATCTGCATAACAAAGTATTGAATGTTAGCAAACAAATTAGACGCCTGGTTTTAGTGACAAGCAAGTGAAATTTCTCATTTATTTAGATATTGGGCACGATGAAAACGTATTTTGGAAGTAACACAATCTTCCACGATTTAGCGCAGGCTACTGTGACCCACTTCTAGTCAAGCACTAGACCAATTCTTGTGCAGAGTTTAAGGGAGGGTGGTAACATGAGGTCATGTGCTTTGTAACACAGAATTCC
Organism: Phallusia mammillata; assembly: GCF_965637545.1. Classification (NCBI taxonomy): domain Eukaryota; kingdom Metazoa; phylum Chordata; class Ascidiacea; order Phlebobranchia; family Ascidiidae; genus Phallusia; species Phallusia mammillata. Next base: position 16,760,532 of record NC_137255.1, read on the forward strand.
AAGCGGATTCAGTTACTTTTACCAGACATGTTCACTTGTACGTTAAGTAGCCTACTTGGATTTTTCACCTCGCACCTGTTTTGACTCCCCATCGTTACAGAGTCGTCGACGTCGAAATACAACAGACCGAACACGACACCGTACACCAGACTCACGGCAATCTACACAAAATAATAACAGTTTACCTAAACTGTAACTTCAAAAAGGAAAGTTGACTGATTGCCTACTCGTTGCCCAAACAGTCAAACGGAATTGGCACTTTTAAGCAACCTGATCATTAACGTCGAGACGTAAAAAACACCACTTGCTGACAACTAGTTTACAATTTTACTAACGTTTGCAATTGCCGCAACAGGATTTCGTAAAATGTTCCTAAAAGCCCTCCGTGAAAGCACTTTAAATTGGGTGTTGAATGACGTCGCGTACTTGCTGTTAACGTCCAAGTCTATTTGAGTGTAGTCCTTCCTAGATAAAAATGCTAAAAAACACAGTCAGGAATGATTTGGCTTGTTGATTGTTCCTTTACATCGCAAGTCGGCAACCTTTAAACCGGCGCGTGCCAATTTAGTTGTTATTTCCATGTGGAAATGGTTGGCGTCCCAACATTTTTGTGGGTAATAGTAGTTTGTGCCAGCTGATCCTTATAGTAAGCAAAATGCATAGTGTTTTTTTCCATGTAGACTGGATTTTAAGACAATGGCACGACAAAACTATAAACAAGTAGTGTAACAGGTTAAATTATGCCTTTACTATAAACAAGCAAATCGGTTGGCCTGCCATGAAAAATCACCTTGCGTGCCAAAGTTGGCACACGTCCCAGGGGTTGCCGAACCCTGCTCTACATCCAACTTTGAGGTTGTTATGTTGGGTCAATTAGTGCATATGAAACATGTGTGATGTAGCTTTAGTTACAGAGATTTTCATCATACAAGACGAGTTTACTTGTATTTGAAATTTATTATCCTTGGTATTCAAATAGTCGTTGATTTTGTTTCAAAACTGAAGCGAGTTCGGTTTCTGTGGAAGAATTTATGTCTGATTCGAAAAATTTCTCGGAAAGTTGTTCTGCCAAAGTCGTCGCTTGTTCGTGTGTGATCTCAGCATAACCTTGTCAAAACAAAACGGGCATAAGTAAAACAAAAAAACACTGGTCAGAACAAGTTACAATCAAGGTCAGGTTCATACAACATCATAAGCAACATGTGATTAAATGGGTTACCTCTACTTTTGTGATTCGTAGCTGCGACGGCAGTTGAATCGCTGTTGATAATGTCAGCAGGATTGTTGTGCTTTTCGAGGGCATAACCTTGTATGACATAAAATATGCATTTGCAAGTTTAAGTTAAAACACTTTGAACAGAAGGGATGAAAAAACTTTTGCACAGTAATCTAACCGAGCAAGAACCAACAGTTTGTGTCAAATGGCACCAAATTTCAACACGGCTGGTTTAAAAACCTATGGATGCCTAAAACACTTTTTGCACGACAAAGTCAGTGTGAATTTTTGCTGACCTAAGTGTTCAAAATAGGGCAGTGTTTGGTTGTAAGGTCCGTGGTAAACCAGATGCCCCAGCGAACGAAGAGTGATGGAGTCGAATAAGCGAAAGATGGAATAACGAGGTTGATGGATGGAAAGAATGATCGTACGACCTCGATTGGCTAATCTGAACAGACAGTACATTACAATCAGCTATCGAGAAGTCATCAGCTAAAACTATATGAAACGCTTATTAATACACAATCATTTCGTTCGTTAATGGGTAAGTCCAATCAAGGACAAATTTAGCTTTACCTTTTTAATAACAACACAACAGCATTTGCGGAGGAAGCGTCAAGACCCGTGGTTGGTTCGTCCAGGAAGAGAGCGGATGGAGATGTGATAAGTTCTACGCCAATTGATGCTCGTTTCTTTTCACCACCAGATATGCCTCGGATAAACTCGTTGCCGATCTTTTAAATTAGAGTTGTTTTGGTAAACATGCACAAAAATACAATATTGATACGTTTTGGCAGGAGTGAAAAACAAATATAACAACAAATATTGATGCACCATACTTGGGTATCGGCGCACTTGGTCAGACCAAGATCATGCAAAATCTCATCGATCCGTTTACTTTTAAAGTTATCCGATACAGAACTAGGCAGGCGAAGGTTGGCAGTGAACCAGAAATATTCCCGAACAGTCAATGTCCCCATTAAGATATCTTCCTGTGCAAAAGATCTGGTTTAAACGATATTTTGATCTGAAAGTACTTGTAAAGTGTTATATCCATGTGACGAAACTCAAATAACTAACTATACGGATAAAAACACGTACCTGAATAACATATCCACTGAGACGTTTAAAATTCGAAGGCAGAGGTCTCCCATCAACCAAAACTAATCAAGCCATTAGGATCTTTTCTTCCAGCAAGTATGTCTAACAGCCTAAAAAATTAAGATATCATTTCCATACTTAGGCTCTTCATTAATGCATCTTTGTTTGAATAGCTATAATTATCTATTTTTGAACTTCCACTGTAAGTTATTATTTTTAAATATAAACCACGTACGATGATTTTCCACTTCCAGTTGGACCCATGATTGCATTCAGACCAGGTTTTATTATTCCACTGTAGAAGCAAAGTCGTATGTTTTATGAATTGTAAACAAGCTTAGGACGGATTGTTTACCTGATGTTATTTAGAATTATTTTTGATTTCCGGTGAGAACATCAACTTTTTACATTGACATAATATCTGACATTGTGCAAAGACATGACTGTACTTTTTGATTCAATGGGGCTCATCAATTTCTCATGGGAATCCAGAGATATATATGAGATGTCATTATCACTGCCTAATGGCTTTACACAATTCCACTTTTTCATAATTGGTGGTCCCCAAAACGTACACGAAACTTCAACAAAAACGCTTCGTTAAAGAACCTCCAGGGCACCTAAAGAAGAAGCAGCCACTAAAACAAAACTAAAAATTACTTAAATTTAGCATCCTTCAATTATAGACAAAATTGGGAACAAACAAATAGTAATAACCCTAAGGTAAGAAAGTTTTATTGACCAAAATGAAGTTTTTAGCGCAACTCTCGTTTGTGCTGAAGGTTGTGAGTTTAAATCCTGTCTCGGTATTGTCTTTTTCTGAGCAACCCACTCCGTAAACATAAAAATATTCTAACGACAAAAAGTGCAGCAGGCTCAAAGCTTTTACAGTTACAGTGCCTTCAGTCGCTACTCGTAATACCCCAATGTCGACTATAAATCCGCTGTCACACACAGAGTTGCAAGCGGGCCCAAAATCTGAGCCCGAACCCGGCCCGAACCCGAAAGTATAAGCCCGAAGCCCGGCCCGAACCCGAAACGTTTTTGAGAAGCCCGTTTAGGCCCGAAATTTTGATTGACAGGCCTATTCACGAAAGCCTTGCAACAAAGGATGAGAAATAAAAAAGGGAAAGACAACAAACACAATGAACAATAGTAGACAATGGCGTAAACGATATGTTTTTGAGTAGGGCTGGCATTATCGCAAAGGCAGAGACTTGTTACTTAGCTGAGTGATTTTATTTAAAAAAGGGCGGACACGGAACGTAAACTCAGGCCCGTTTTAAGCCCGTTTTCTCACAAATACCTAAGCCCGAACCCGAACTCGAACCCGGCCCGAACCCGAACCCGGCCCGAAAAGCCCGGCCCGACTTGCAACTCTGGTCACACAGCTCGTGCCAATTACTTGTTTAAATGCATTAGTCACATAAAACCTGAACTTTCAACATGGCAATGAGTTTATCTGTTGAAATCTCAGTGTTTGAATATGTATCGGGGGTTTCCATCGTTGGCGTATGAAAATACGGATTAGCAATTGGAGTTTAATCAAATAACTGTTGGCGTATGAAAATACGGATTAGCAATTGTTTATATTTTGTTTTTTTCTCTGTTTCTGTTTTGCTTATGATTTAAGTTCAACTTGCAACCGCTTCTTTCAATCAATCTCCATGTAACATGGTTTGAACCCTAGACGTTCTCGGAAACAAGCATCGATCAGTTTTCTATGTCTGTGAATGAGTCCAAAGCACCCTTTGTCATCTGTTTTCTTTTTTTAGTTTCGTTGGAACCTTGCATAAAAATTGCTTAAGAGAGACATCTCGTGGTTTTAAATACCTTGGTTTTGATGACACTGGGATGTAACTCGTGGATGTAAATGTGTTTTCGCATCATGATCGCAAATTCCACTGTTATAGTATGGATCTGAGAATTTACATTTTCACGTAAAATAGCACCTCGTAGAAATATTTGTGCAAAGAGACCTCATGGTCCACATTAATGCACGATTTTTGACAAGTTTGGCTTCTGTTGACGAGTCGCAAGAGCGAGGCGAAAACTACCACCCTATAATATGGGAAAACTGTTTTAAAACTAGAATAAAGAACCACCATAAATACAACATACTTAAGAGCTTGGGATTTTATAAATATGCTGTTTACATTAGAGACGTAGCGAAATACACCACTTAATAACTGAAGCATTTTTTCAGGCAAATAAAAAGTGATTTGCATGTAGTGGCATTTCATACACAACAAAACGGACACAAACAAAACATTAAAACAATTTTCCAAACAAACTCACCAATAAAACGAAACTCTACGACGAAATATAGCAACTGCAAATAAAAGAATTCAACACAACTCTCGCGCTCAGACTTATGTCATTCAAAAATATTTGTGTAAATTTAGGTGTACACTTTAGTGCGGACAAGTTGTATGTAAGTGAGCGTCAACATTCCAAGTGTAGCGCATACGAGAGCGACGACGTTAACCCACAGATCCCAGTCAGTAATATTCGTGTCATTGTAGTCGAGAGTGCGAACAAGAACCTCTTCGCCCGGTATTTGGAAACTGTTAGATGAAAGGAACTCAAATAAGTTGTATTGTTCATCCGTAATTGTTAATCAACGCCGGCTAATAAAAAAGGCAACAGTTGGTTGGAGATATAGTCATATCATAGTTGTAAGCGGGCCCGAAATTCGAGCCCGATGCCTGGCCCGAACCCAAATTGTTTTTAAGGGTCCCGTTTAGGCCCAAAAGTTTGATAGACAGGCCACTACATAAAAGCCTACAAAACTTACGACTGTACAGAATATAACTAAAAACAGAGTTTTAGGGCTGTTGGGCATTAGGTGAAGTCCAGCAGCAACTATCTATACTTACTTGGGCATATTTATCTCTGAAATAAAACGGACAATAAATTGGAAGTCCGATGCGAATTAAGCCCGTTTGTTTGACAAAACCTAAGCTCGAGCCGACCCGAACCCGGCCCCACTTATGTATACAACTCTGAGTCATATTTTTGAAACAAAAATATAAACACCGCTTACCATGTGGTTGAGGTTTCGTTTATGCTGACAGCAGCAGCAAACGAAAGAGCTGCCGTAATCCCACTGATGTTAGTAGTCGGACAATGCTGGAAGTTTTGAAATCGAAACTCATTTACACTTAAACCCTGCCAGAAAAAGAAGTTCAAAACCAGAATTGATGAAACCATTTCAAGTTCATCGCGTTCATAAAGAACCGCTGGTCAAAACGTACTCACCGACAGAACGTACTTGGACATGCTCAGGTATTCCATCCATGACAACCAAGGTAGAACCGTTTTTAGATTTACCAAAAGGCCGGCAAAAAGCTGAATTAGAGAAATGCATCCATGAGTTACCTACTAAGCAGGTAAGCAATTAAACCTGCTTACGATGGACATAGTATAGAAAAACGACATGAAGGTGCGAGCAAGATCATTGGAATCGAACGTCACAGAAAAGAAGAAAGCCACCGACACAGAGCCGTACCCGATAAGTAGAAGGAGTAAAGTAAAAATCAAAAATGTTGTCGGGTCGGATTTCAGACCTAAGCACAAAAATAGTTGTTGGTGTTGGGACCTAACGCCATGCAGAAGAAAACAGAAAATTGATTTTACTAGCATTTCCGGAATGCATCAACTTATTTTTCAATGTCATTGTTTTGAAGAACATAAATAGTTAGGCAGTAAATATATCTCACTTTTGATAAAGCATATATTACTTCAACAATAGAACCAGTTGTTTGACACTTGACACCACATTAGCTACTATAGCACTTTGTTCTTTTGTAAGTAAAAATGCTTCAAACTTACCAGTCATCCAATATATAATGACTGCTAACATGATAGGTCCCAATGTTCGCATCGGAAAGATGTCAGCTACCAACTTTGAAAGGAAATACGAGATGACTGTGTAGTAGCCAGATGTGTACTCGTGACTGCAAAGCAAAATTTTGTTCGTAAACCATAATTCATTATTTGCCCCTTAAACCGACTTTTGGAAGGTGTTAGATAATTTTAAGTTTCGATTATGAAAAATCGATCAACCTTAGCTAGGTTTACTCACACGAAAATCCGCTTTTCCCTGGCGAAAACATCCATCGCGGGGTAGGAGTTCAAAAGCAAAAGGGACGAGACGAAGAAAAGCACTCCAAATCTGCATATCAAAGTATTGAATGTTAGCAACCAAAGTAGACGCCTGGTTTTAGTGACAAGCAAGTAAAATTTTGCTATTTATTTAGATCTTGGGCACGATGAAAACGTATTTTGGAAGTAACACAATCATCCACGATTTGGCGCAGACCACTGAGACCCACTTCTATAGTCATAGCCTGTGATTTTTTAAGAGTTTTTTTTTGTTTTGTTTTCGAAACCAGAGCAATTCTTTGCAGAGTTTAAGGGGTATAATAATATGATGTCATGTGATTTGTAACACAGAATTCCAAGAGGATTCAGTTACTTTTACCAGACATGTTTAGTTGTAAGTATAATTGGAATTTCACCTCGCACCTGTTTTGACTTCCCACTGTGACAGAGTCGTCGACGTCGAAATACAGCAGACCGAATACGACACCGACCACCAGACTCACGATAATCTACACAAAAGAGTGACCTTTCACCTCAACCGTGCTTCAAAAAGGAAAGTTGTCTGATCGCCTACTCGTGCCCAAACAGTCAAACAAAATCGTCACTTGTGAGCAACATGATCATTACCTTACGAGACGTAAAAAACACAATGTGCTAAGAAACTAGTTTGCAATTTTACTAACGTTTGTAATTGCCGCAACAGGATTTCGTAAAATGTTCCTAAAAGCCCTCCGAGAAAGTACTTTGAATTGGGTGTTGAAAGACGTCGCGTACATGCTGCTGAAGTTCAAGTCGTTTTGAGTGTATAGTCCTTCCTAAATAAAAGTGCTGAAAAAAAAACACAGTCAGTAATGCATTTGCGCTTTTGATTGATTTGTAATATGTGTTCCTCTGCACCAGTGGTTCTCAATCTCATACGGATCGCGTACCCCTTGACAACTTTTTCTATCGCTGCGTAGCACATAAACCAGTGGTTCCCTACCATTTTGTAGCCACGGGCCCCTTTTATAAATTGTCTCTGGCGCCCAACGTAATTTACCGCAGGTCTTTGATACTAAACATATTTGCCTCCGTGAACCCTCTGAATCATCTCACAGACCCCTTTGGAGTTCGCGAATCCCAGGTTTAGGTATCACAAAAAGCTACTCGCGCATCACCCGAAAAGTTCCGCGTACCACTAGTGGTACGCTTACCACAGTTTGAGAACCACTGTTCTACACCCAACTTTGAGGCTGTTATGTTGGGTTAAGTGCATACGCAACATGAGTAATGTAGCAATTTTTCAGTGATTTTGATCGGAATGCAAGACCAGGTTTACTTCCATTTAAAATATAGTATCTTTTGGGATTCTAGCAGTCGTTAAATGTCCCACCGTTTCCTATGCATGGACAACGATTCCAAAAACCAACGAACTTTTTACGTTGAAATGTCAGTGATGGCTTTACGCCAAACGCCCGAAAAATATTGTTGGACTTTTGTAAATTATTGAACCTTGATTTTGTTTCAAAACTGATGCGAGTTCTGTTTCTGTGGAAGAATTTATGTCTGATTTGAAAAATTTCTCGGAAAGTTGTTCCGCCAAAGTCGTCGCTTGTTCGTGTGTGATCTCAGCATACCCTGGCCAAAACAAAAGAGGTACAGGGAAACAAAAACGCTGCTTAAGACGGTTTGTAATCCAAGTTAGGTTTACATAAAATCATAAGTAACACGTAATGAGCTATGCATTCATGTAGATTATCATCTGTTTTGTGGGAAACGAACAATAAGAACGGTGTTGGGTTACTTGTACTTTTGTGATTCGTAGCTGCGACCGCAGTTGAATCTCTATTGATAATGTCAAGGATAAAGTCAGCAGGATTGTTGTGCTTTTCGAGCCTGTAACCTGGTATGACATAAAATATGCTTTTACAGGGTTAAGTTAAAACACTCACTACTTTGAAGAGAAAAGAGGAAAAAACGTTTGTACACTACCGAGCAAATACCAACGGTATTTGTCAAATTGCATCAAATGTAAATACGGCTGTTTTGAAACCTATAGATGTCTAAAACACTTTTTACACGATCTTTTCGGACAATGATAGATGGCCTTTATCATGCTCACCGGTATAAGTCAATGCGTGTGAATTCTTGATAAGTCATTAACAGTATGTTTAATCACTATCAAAAGGGTTTCAAGGCCATTAATATCATTAATGAGTGTGCCTATGGTTGCAAAATTTAAACTATTAGTTTTTCTTCTGACCTAAGTGTTCAAAATAGGGCAGTGTTTGATTGTAAGGTCCATGGTAAACCAGATGTCCCAGCGAAAGAAGAGTGATGGAGTCGAATAAGCGAAAGATGGAATAACGAGGTTGATGGATAGAAAGAATGATAGTACGCCCTCGATTGGCTAATCTGAATATACGATACAATTTAATGAACTATCAAGATAACCATCATCAAAACTTGTGTGAAAAGCTTCGTACAAAACTATCATGCCGTTTGTTAATGTGTTAGCCTGATCAAGAGCAAAATTTAGTTCTACCTTTTTAACAACAATACAACAGCGTTAGCGGTGGAAGCGTCAAGACCCGTGGTTGGTTCGTCGAGGAAGAGAACGGATGGAGATGTGATAAGTTCTATGCCAATCGATGCTCGTTTCTTTTCACCGCCAGATATGCCTCGGATAAACTCGTTGCCGATCTTTTAAATTAGAGTTGTTGTACCATGTGCTTTTTATCGCATATTGATTTCGTGAACACACTGCATTTTTTAGACTACATTGTAAATAACAGTTTCGGGATCTTTGATTCTGGATACGGATGATTTTTTTTACAGTTTGTAACATAGTATGTGTTTTTTCAACACCCCAGCATTTTATCATTATAAAAGGCTTTCCTGTCGATAACGTTGATCTCAGTAGACATACCGCCAGATTCTACGGTAGACCCAGAAATATGTTCGAAGTTATGCAAGTAAAAGGGCATTATCATGTGTACTTAGATAGTGTAATAGGCTATCATTGGGTCAAAAAATGTCAAAAGCACTAAGTTATACTTGGGTATCGGCGCACTTGGTCAGACCAAGATCATGCAGAATGTCATCGATCCGTTTACTTTTAAAGTTATCCGATACAGAACTAGGTAGGCGAAGGTTGGCAGTGAACCAGAAATATTCCCGAACAGTCAATGTCCCCATTAAGATATCTTCCTGTGCAAAAGATCTGGTTTAAACGATAATATGGCCTGAAAGTACTTGTAAAGTGTTATATCCATGTGATGGAACTAACTTTGGATAAAACACTTACCTGAATAACATATCCACTGAGACGTTTAAAATTCGAAGGCAGAGATCTCCGATCAACCAAAACTAATCCAGATAAGCCATTAGGATCTTTTCTTCCAGCAAGTATGTCTAACAGCCTAAAAATATCACTTACATAATAAGGCTCTTCGTCAACACCTTTTTTGTTCAAATATCTATAATTATCCATTTTCAAACATTCACTGCATTATTTTAAATATAAACCACGTACGATGATTTTCCACTTCCAGTTGGACCCATGATTGCATTCAGACCAGGTTTCATTATTGCACTGTAAAAGCAAACTCGTAGTATTTATGAATTTTAAACAAGTTTAGCTCGAGTTGTTTACTTGATGTTGTTTAGAACTGTTTTTGATTTCCTGTGAGAACATCCACTTTTTACTTTGACATAATATCTGACATTGTGCAAAGACATGACTGTACTTTTTGATCCTATACGGCTCTTCGAATTCCCATTGGAATCCAAAGATATATACGATATGTCATCTCGACTGTCATTGTCGATGCCGAATGGCTTTACACGATTCCACTTTTTCATAGTTGTTGGTCCCCAAAACGCATCTGAAACTTATGGCACAAAACGGCATCAAATCCGTTACGTCAACAAAAAAGCTTCGTTAAAGAAACTCCAGTGCTACCTAAAAGAAACAGCCACTAAAGCAAAATCGAAATATAGTTAAATTTAGCATCCTACAATCATAAACAAAACAAACCAAAAGTTTTAACCTTGAAACTTTAAGAAACTTTATTCACCAAAATGGAGTAGTTAGCGCAACTGGCTTGTGCTGAAGGTTGCGGGTTTCAATTCTGTCTCGATATCTTGTCTTTTTCTGAGCAACACAAAAAAATATACTTAAATCAAAAAGATATTCTACAGGCGACAGTGCAGCAGGCTTAGTCTAAGTCCAAAATACTCCAAAAGCTGACTACGTAACACGTGGTTGAAAACGACACTTGCATGCTGGTCCACAGCTCGTGCCAATTACTTGTTTAAATACAGTAGTCACATAAAACCCGAACTTTCAATATAGCAATGAGTTTATCTGTTGAAATCTCAGTATTTGAAAATATATCGTGGGTTTCCATCGTTGATGTACAAAAAGACAGATGAACAATCAGCGTGCAATTAAATAGCTGTTTCTGTTTTGCTTTTCCTGCTATATCTGCTTCTCTATATGTTTCTATCTCGCTTATGATTCAAACAACAACTTTCAATCTATTTCCATGTAACGTTTTTAACTCTTTTTTTAACGTTCTCGGAAACAAGCATCGATCAGTTTTCTATGTCTGTGAATGAGTCCAAAGCACACTTTGTCATTTGTTTTCTCTTTTTTGAGTTTCGTTGTTACCCTGTATAAAATTGCTCAAGAGAGACATCTCGTGGTTTTAAAGCTCCGGTATTGATGACACTGGGCTGCAATTAGTGGATGTAAACGCGTTTTCGCATCATGATCTCAAATTCCCCCTTGTAGAATGTTTGTGCAAAGAGACCTCATGGACTGCATTAATACACGATTAATTTTCAGTGCTTTTCACATGTTGTGCGTTTTATACATGCGTGGTGGCATTCAGTATCTTTTTCAATTTCACACTGCGGGATAATCACTGAAACTTAGTTTATCAAAACTTTTCATTTTTTGGAGGATTATTTCAATAATTTATTAGGCTGTAAATGCCAACACAGCAAATCGACACGTATTGATATTGCAAAAAATAAATTCATGGGTTACATGTACTAAAATAATTTACTGGCTCTACGTAGAGAGCAAATTGAGAATTGTTTAACGTTTCGCTCTTGCAAGGCATAAATTACCTAAACACTACATTGGTTTGAACTCATGAAGTAGTGAAACGCCCGGACAGTTCAAAAACTACGTCAATTATTTTTGAAAGATAACAAATAAACACAACGAAACACAAACAAAATCTTGTTGCAAAATAACATACACTATATTTAAAGCGCAAAATAAATGCAAAATAACATACACTATGTACATCTATTAATCGACTCATTTCAAATTAAATTCTGTTTTTTGGGCAGGAAGTGCTAACTGAAAAATATCATGTGAGAAAACCGACTAAATGTTTCACAGTAGGGTTGAAAAAATTATAAACTGTGTTTCATTTAATTTGGGGCGGATTTTTCGCTGAGCTTGTAAAACTTTGTAAACTTACCAATAAAATTGTTGCTTGCAATAGGATCTTAAAATTCAACATGCAGCATAGTCGCTCACTTCTATGAAATATTACATTTTGTTTGTAATTCGAATTCGGGGATCAGTTGTATTTGTATTTCTAAATACATACATATTGGCGAAAAAAACTATATATTTAAGTGTACACTTTGGTGCGGACAAGCTGAATATAGGTGAGCCCATACATTCCAACTGTAATGCAACTGAGAGCAACAACGTTAACCCACACATCCCAGTCAGTAAAAGTCGCGTCATTGTAGTCGAGATTTTGAAGAAGAATTTCTTCTCCGGGTATTAAGAAACTGTTGGATAAAAACAAGTCAAAATTATTGTTACATCCAGTGCTGGGAATCAATTTTTTTGTCAGCTGGTTCTATCACAAAAGTCATATTTTTCAGCCGATTCTGTTACCAAAAGTCCATTGACAGTACGCAGGAATGCTAACCGGTTCGCTGATCTCATAAAATTCGTGAGACGGTTCTATAGAACCAGTGCGAACCGGCTGAATACCACCACTGGTTACATCTACATGTAAAATTTACCCTTAGTTATTGCCAAACCGTTCATGCGTTTGAAAAGGTGAAGGTGCATTTACAACAACAATATATGTAAGCTTACTAAAAACACTAGACTTATATAGGTTTTCTCCAAAAAACATTTCAACAATAAAAGTTTTCCACTTAAATGTCGATAAAAAAGCTCTTGTATTCAACATTTTATCTATTTTGCTTTATGTAACAGTGCATTGACTAGCTGGACGACATGACAACTGTATATTGTTTTAAAAAATTGTTTTTCACTTTGTTAGAATTATAAGAATTAGATAGGTACTGGTGAATTTCGGTGATCGGACAGATTTTATGTGTGAGAGTTAGAAATTTCTGCATTATTTTCCGAGTTATAAGTACTGTTTCTTTCCAGTCAGGTTGCACTGTTGGTCAGCCTTACCAGGTGGTTGAACTTTGGTTGGTGACAGAAAACCCGGGAAACGAAACAGCTGACGTAATCGCACTGATGTTTGTTGGGCAAAGTTGAAAGGTTTGAAACCGAAACTCATTCACACTTAACCCCTGCAAGGAAAAAAAAACAGAAGGTATTTTGTAAAGATATTTTAGGGCCATTTTCCAGTTTAATAACAACGATAACAAACGAATCCTGGTATTATGCATACATCGATATAGACACAACAATGATTTTGCATGGTAGGTACTTTTTCAAATGATGGCAAAAGTAGAAACATTACTTACTGAAAGTGCGTACTGGGACATGCTGAGGTATTTCAACCACGCCAACCAAGAAAGAATAGTTCTCGTGTTTAAAATGAGGCCGGCAAAACACTGAAAATAATGGTTATATTTATTCACATTTACATTATGTATGTAGAGGCAATCAAACTGACTTACCACAGACATTGTGTAAAAAAAGAACATGTAGATACGAGCGATGATAATTGATTGGAACGTTATGGAGAAGAACAAGGCCACTGACACAGAGGCATAACCGATAAGCAAGAGAAATAAAACGTAAATCAGAAAAGATCGTGGGTCAGACTTTAGACCTAAACATAAAAAGAGTTGTTGAATCTTGCTGGATTTGAAAATTATAGCGCCACCAATCGAAAAGAAATGCATCACCTGTCATCCAATAAGTAATGATAGCTAACATAATGGTTCCAATTGTGCGCATCATAATGATATCAGCCATTATTTTGGCAAGAAAATACGAGATGATTGGATAGTAACCAGATACGTACTCGTGACTGGAAAGTAAAACATAGTTTTGAAAACAACTTCTTGGTCACAAAACTTGGTCACATGAAACTCACATGAAAATTTGTTTCTCTTCTAAAAAAACATCAATAGAGGGGTAGGAAAAAAGAAGTACCATGGTCGAGACGAGGAAAAGTATTCCAAACCTGAATATATATACATCATCAATGACAAATTTAACGACAAATCTTAATGCCAGCAAGAAGCGGCGGGAGAAAAAAGGCATGAAACCAGAGCAAAAAAATCAAATAAATTTGGACAGGAAATATATTTGAACAAATAGAAGCAAGATTTAGCAAGCGGTGTTGACCCAATTATAATCACGTGGGCCAACTTAGTGAGTTTAAACAAATTTCGGGACATTTATGATTTGTCTTGGACTCGAACGCGAACGTAACATTGGTATTATATAGAAAAGGTAATTAAGATAGTGAGGTGCCAGTTTTTAATTTGTGCTTCAAACTACAAAAGACCCGACATTTTAACAGATTTTTTGTATGGCTATATATGTGGATGAAAGGAAAATTTACCCAACCCACCTGTTCTGACTTCCAGACGTGGCAGAGTCGTCGACATCGAAGTACAATGCACCGAACACGACACCGACCACGAGACATGTTGCGATCTACACAAAAGAATAACCTTTGTTCCAATTTAACTTCAAAACGAGTTGACAAACTGTCCACCGACATGGTTAACAGCTCTGACAACATTTTAACGTTAATCGAATTAAAAAGACAACTAATGTATCGAATACCTTAAAAATGTAATTTCCAAACAAACTGTTACAGCTCCCTAACCAATTTACTAACGTTTGCGACTGTCTGAGGAGGATTTCGTGCGATGTTCCTGAAAGCTCTCCGTGAAAGTACGCTAAATTGTTGAAAAAAGTTTGTCGCGTATTCGCCGCCGGAATTCCATTCGTTATGCTTTTGGCCGTTTCTGCTTAAAAGTGCTGAAAAACGCAAACTTGGGCTATTGTTATATAATATGTGACATTGCAAACAGACAGATGTACCATTTAAATGACAACCCGTTTCACCTGATCAAGCATGATCTGTCATTGTTAGCCTATTTTTAAAATCACGTCATTTAGAGATCTACTTTTTTGAACCTTCGTTTTGTTCAAGCACAGAAGCAAGTTCGATTTCAGTAAACGACTTTATTTCCGATGTTTGAAATTTTTCGGAAAGTTGCCTTGCCACAGTAGTCGCCTCTTCGTCTGTTATCTCATTATTTCCTGATCAAATTACAGCGATTATTGCGTTGAAACAAAACCAAACAATGCAGATTAAATGAATAAATGAATAAATGATTATACTTTCTTGATTTGTAGAGGCCACGGCAGTTGAATCGCTGTTAATAATGTCAAGGATGAAGTCAGCTGGAGTGTTGTGCTTCTCGTAGGTGTAACCTAAAACGATGTAAAAATGTGCTTTTTAAGGTTTTTTAGAATCTTGTAATCTTAGATTTTTTAAAAGGATAATCTTCGAATCGCATAGTTTTAAAACGTAACGAAGGTAAATTCTTAGCCTATTACTGACCTAAAGTATTTATTATCAGCATTTTTACAGACCTAAGTTTTGAAAATAAGGTAATGATTTTTCGCAGGGTCCGTGGTAAACTAGATGCCCCAGCGAAAGAAGGGTGATGGAATCGAATAAGCGGAAGATGGAATAACGAGGTTGATGGATGGAAAGAATGATTGTACGACCTCGATTGGCTAATCTGGATAAACGATACAATTACTTCAGCTATCGAGCATACCTCCAAAATATGTTTTACCTTTTTAACAACAACACAACAGCGTTTGCTGTGGATGAGTCGAGGCCGCTGGTTGGTTCGTCGAGGAAGAGAACGGATGGAGAAGTGATAAGTTCTATGCCAATCGATGCTCGTTTTTTCTCACCCCCAGATATTCCTCGGATAAACTCGTTGCCGATCTATTGAAGCACATAGTTTACTATATAAGTGAGGCTTTTGCAGAGCAACATATAAGGTCTCATAATATTTCTGTGTTCAAGTAATTTGGCCACAAAAACAACTTTGATCGGGCATAATAATCTCCTTTGGTATATTGCGCTTCAGAGTTGTAATTTGTAAATGGGCATAAATTTTTTTGGCGTCGTACCCCAGATGCAAGTCGATATCTGGCACAAATCCAATATCTTTTGAAAAAACAACAATAAAGCCTACTTGGGTATCGGCGCACTTGGTCAGGCCAAGGTCGTGCAGAATTTCATCGATCCGTTTACTTTTAACGTCGCTAGATATGGAACTAGGCAGGCGAAGGTTGGCCGAAAACCAAAAGTATTCGCGAACAGTCAATGTCCCAAAAAATATATCGTCCTGTATAAATTCAAGTTAGATATAGTATAAAAAGTGTGGCACGAAAAATTGTTATTTGACATTAATTATGTGTATAAGAACGCAAGAGATTAAATTGGAGAGAAATTGTTAACCTGAATAACATATCCACTGAGACGTTTAAAATTCGAAGGCAGAGGTCTCCCATCAACCAAAACCAAGCCAGACAAGCCATTAGGATCTTTTCTTCCAGCAAGTATGTCCAGCAGCCTTAAACATTTTGAAATATTACTTTAGTGTTTGTGTAATTACCCTTCTCATAAAACATGACATTTATTTGTTAATCAACTTGTTGTGTGGCTTGAATAGTTAAACGACTTACGATGATTTTCCACTTCCAGTTGGACCCATGATTGCATTCAGACCTGGCTTCATTATTCCACTGTAACAAACAAGGTTAATACATGTCACTTATAAGTTGCTATATATATGGTTTAAGATAAACTTCCCACAACATTGCTGCTATAGTTTACCTGATGTTGTTTAAAACTGTTTTGGATTTCTTGTGAAAACACCCACTTTTCACATTGACTTTGTAACTGACGTTGTGCAAAGACATGACTGTGTTTGTTGGTCCCGTTGAGCTCTTAACATTTGCTGTAAAGTCAGCAGATATAATTGATATATCATCCTGACTTTCAGTTCTATTAATTGCTGGAGTCACACGATTCAACTTTTTCATGTTTATTAGTCACAAAGATCATTAGTAATACAAAACCTGAACTTTCAACATAGCAATGAGTTCATCTGTTGAAATCTCACGATATTGAAATATATCGGGGGTTTGCATTGTTAACAATAGGAGTGTAATCAAATATCTCTTTCTATTTTGCTTTTACTGCTATATCTGCTTTCCATCTGTTTCTATCTCGCTTATGATTCAAGTTTAACTTGAAATCGCTTGTTGAACAACAAATTTCAATCTATCTCCATGTAACATGTTTAACTCACTTCCGCAAGGTATTTTTTACAGTTTCTTTCTTTTCACGGGGTTCGAACCCTAGACTTTCTCGGAAACAAGCACCGCTCAGTTTTCTATGTCTGTACATGCGTCCAAAGCACCCTTTCTTATCTGTTTTCTCTTTTATGAATTCCGTTGTTACCTTATATAAAAATTGCTTAAGAGAGACATCTCGTGGTTTTAAAGACCCCGGTTTTGATGACACTGATGGGCTGCAACTTGTCGATGTAAATGTGTTTTCGTATTAACATTTCACGAACAAAAAAAAAACTTTTCACGTGGGCAGGAACTTGGCCGAATGGTCTGGCGCGCCTGACCCACATACAGGCATAAAAAACCTTCATCGGGATTCGTCCCCGGGAGTGTCCTGGGTTCGAACCCCGTGAAAAAACTAGAAAAAAAACATCTCACGTAGAATACTATTATGGCGCCTTGTAGAATGTTTGTGCAAAGATACCTTACATATGGTTCGCATTAATGCACGATTATTTTTCAGTGCTTTTAATTTCAAACTGTAATAAATCTTGATTTGTATTTATCCATCTGGTCCACTAAAAGGCTTACTGGAACTACGTTTATCAAAGCTTTTCATAATTTCAAGTAAACCTTTTTCTGCAAACTGTCTGGCAATCATGGGACTTTAACATTATTTACAAAACCCTAAAAAGATTTGTAGGCTTATAAGAATAGTTTGTTAAGCTGTTAATTCCAACACATTAAAGCGACACATATTGCCATTGCAAAAAAAAAACAAATTCACAGGCCTACATGTACTAAAATAATTTACTAATTTGGCGCGCTTCAGACAGCACATTGGGAACTGTTTAGTAAACACAACGATCACATCACAAACAAAATCTTGTTTTGTAAAGCCGTACAAACTTTTATTGAATGCACTGCAAAATAACATACACTATATTTAAAGCATGTGCCTTTATGGTTCATTTTACAATGTGCAGCTATTAATCGACAACTCATTTCAAATTGAATTTGGTTTTGTTTGACAGGAAGTTCTAACTGAAAAATATCGTGTGAGAAGACCGACTGAATGTATCACAGGAAGGTATGAAAGTGGTGTTCATTCAATTTATGGCGGATTTTCCATTGAGCTTGTAAATTTTTCAATATGGGCCTACCTACAAAATTGTTGCTTGCAATAGGATCTGAAAATTCAAGATGCAGCATCGTCGCTCACTTCAATGGAATAGTATATATTTTTGATTTTTGTAATCCGAAGACGGAATCAGTTGTATTTGTATTTCTAAATACATACATATTGGCGAAACAAACTATATATCTAAGTGTACACTTTACTGCGGACAAGTTGAATATAGGTGAGCCCATACATTTCAACTGTAATGCAACTGAGAGCGACAACGTTAACCCACACATCCCAGTCAGTGAAAGTCGCGTCATTGTAGTCGAGATTTTGAAGAAGAATCTCTTCTCCGGGTATTAAGAAACTGTTGGATACAAGAAACAAAAAAATTACTTTCAGATCAATAAGTGTAATAAAAAATAAGTAAAATCTTATGTTATTACTCATCTAATCTTGTTTATGGTAAGGTGATATTCACTACACAGGTATACATAAAACACTGCACATGGGTTTAAATTTCTTCATAAACATATCTTCTTCCAACTTATGTTTTTTACTTCAATGTCGATGTACGTGGTCGCTGCATGTAATATAATATCTAGTTTGCTTTATGTGTCAATCATCTTTACCAGGTGGTTGAATGTTGGTTGGTGACAGAAAACCCGGGAAACGAAACAGCTGACGTAATCGCACTGATGTTTGTTGGTAATGGGGCATCATAGGGCAAAGTTGAAAGGTTTGAAACCGAAACTCATTCACACTTAACCCCTGCAAGGAAAAAAAACAGAAGGTATTTTGCAAAGATATTTTAGGGCCATTTTCCAGTTTAATTACAATGAAAATAAACGAATCCTGGTATTATGCATACATCGATATTGACACAACAATGATTTTGCATGGTAGGTACTTTTTCAAATGATGGCAAAAGTAGAAACATTACTTACTGAAAGTGCATATTGGGACATGCTGAGGTATTTCAACCACGCCAACCAAGAAAGAATAGTTCTCGTGTTTAAAATGAGGCCGGCAAAACACTGAAAATAATGGTTATATTTATTCACATTTACATTATGTATGTAGAGGCAATAAAACTGACTTACCACAGACATTGTGTAAAAAAAGAACATGTAGATACGAGCGATGATAATTGATTGGAACGTTATGGAGAAGAACAAGGCCACTGACACGGAGGAATAACCGATAAGCAAGAGAAATAAAACGTAAATCAGAAAAGATCGTGGGTCAGACTTTAGACCTAAACATAAAAAGAGTTTAGACCTAAACAAAAACTGGATTTGAAAACTATAGTGCCACCAATCGAAAAAATGCATCACCTGTCATCCAATAAGTAATGACAGCTAACATAATAGTTCCAATTGTTCGCATCATAATGATATCAGCCATTATTTTTGCAAGAAAATACGAGATGATTGGATAGTAACCAGATACGTAGTCGTGACTGGAAAGTAAAACATAGTTTTGAAAACAACTACTTGGTCACAAAACTTGGATAACTTACATGAAAATTTGTTTCTCTTCTACAAAAACATCAATAGAGGGGTAGGAAAAAAGAAGTACCATGGTAGAGACGAGGAAAAGTATTCCAAACCTGAATATATATACATCATCAATGACAAATTTAACGACAAATCTTAATGCCAGCAAGTTGCGGCGGAAGAAAAAGGGTATGAAACCAAAGCAAAAAAATCAAATAAATTTGGACAGAAGATATATTTGAACAAATAGAAGCAAGATTTAGCAAGCGGTGTTGATCCAATTTTAATCACGTGGGGCAACTTAGTGAGTTTAAACAAATTTCGGGAAATTTATGATTTGTCTTGGACTCTTAGCGAACGTAACATTGGTATTTTATAGAAAAGGTAATTAAGATAGTGAGGTGCCAGTTTTTAATTTTTACTTCAAACTACAAAAGACCCGACATTTTAACAGATTTTTTTTTGTATGGCTATAAATGTGGATGAAAGGAAAATTGACCTGACCCACCTGTTCTGACTTCCAGACGTGGCAGAGTCGTCGACATCGAAGTACAATGCACCGAACACGACACCGACCACGAGACATGTTGCGATCTACACAAAAGAATAACCTTTGTTCCAATTTAACTTCAAAACGAGTTGACAAACTGTCCACCGACATGGTTAACAGCTCTGACAACATTTTAACGTTAATCGAATTAAAAAGACAACTAATGTATCGAATACCTTAAAAATGTAATTTCCAAACAAACTGTTACAGCTCCCTAACCAATTTACTAACGTTTGCGACTGTCTGAGGAGGATTTCGTGCGATGTTCCTGAAAGCTCTCCGTGAAAGTACGCTAAATTGTTGAAAAAAGTTTGTCGCGTATTCGCCGCCGGAATTCCATTCGTTATGCTTTTGGCCGTTTCTGCTTAAAAGT
The DNA here is from genome assembly GCF_965637545.1 of Phallusia mammillata. Taxonomy (NCBI): domain Eukaryota; kingdom Metazoa; phylum Chordata; class Ascidiacea; order Phlebobranchia; family Ascidiidae; genus Phallusia; species Phallusia mammillata. The sequence goes on from NC_137255.1 coordinate 16,781,071, forward strand.
GCTGAAAAACGCAAACTTGGGCTATTGTTATATAATATGTGACATTGCAAACAGACAGATGTACCATTTAAATGACAACCCGTTTCACCTGATCAAGCATGATCTGTCATTGTTAGCCTATTTTTAAAATCACGTCATTTAGAGATCTACTTTTTTGAACCTTCGTTTTGTTCAAGCACAGAAGCAAGTTCGATTTCAGTAAACGACTTTATTTCCGATGTTTGAAATTTTTCGGAAAGTTGCCTTGCCACAGTAGTCGCCTCTTCGTCTGTTATCTCATTATTTCCTGATCAAATTACAGCGATTATTGCGTTGAAACAAAACCAAACAATGCAGATTAAATGAATAAATGAATAAATGATTATACTTTCTTGATTTGTAGAGGCCACGGCAATTGAATCGCTGTTAATAATGTCAAGGATGAAGTCAGCTGGAGTGTTGTGCTTCTCGTAGGTGTAACCTAAAACGATGTAAAAATGTGCTTTTTAAGGTTTTTTAGAAACTTGTAATCTTAGATTTTTTTTAAAAGGATAATCTTCGAATCGCCTAGTTTTAAAACGTAACGAAGGTAAATTCTTAGCCTATTACTGACCTAAAGTATTTATTATCAGCATTTTTACAGACCTAAGTTTTGAAAATAAGGTAATGATTTTTCGCAGGGTCCGTGGTAAACTAGATGTCCTAGCGAAAGAAGGGTGATGGAGTCGAATAAGCGAAAGATGGAATAACGAGGTTGATGGATGGAAAGAATGATTGTACGACCTCGATTGGCCAATCTGGATAAACGATACAATTACTTCAGCTATCGAGCATACCTCCAAAATATGTTTTACCTTTTTAACAACAACACAACAGCGTTTGCTGTGGATGCGTCGAGGCCGCTGGTTGGTTCGTCGAGGAAGAGAACGGATGGGGATGTGATAAGTTCCATGCCAATCGATGCTCGTTTCTTTTCTCCACCAGATATGCCTCGGATAAACTCGTTGCCGATTTATTGTATGTAGTCTACCATTACCTGTGGCTTTTGCAGAGCAACATCTCATAATGGTCTCATAATATTTCTTTGTTCAAGTCATTTGGCCAGAAAAACAACTTTGATCGGGCATAATAATTTCCTTTTGGTATATTGCATTTCAGAGTCGTAAACGGGCCTAAAATTGGCGCCATATCCCAAGATACAAGCCGATATCTGGCACAAATCCCATAGTTTTTCAAAAAACAACAACAACAAAACCTACTTGGGTATCGGCGCACTTGGTCAGGCCAAGGTCGTGCAGAATTTCATCGATCCGTTTACTTTTAACGTCGCTAGATACAGAACTAGGCAGGCGAAGGTTGGCCGAAAACCAAAAATATTCGCGAACAGTCAATGTCCCAAAAAATATATCGTCCTGTATAAATTCATGTGAGATATATTATAAATCTGTGACTTTAATAGTTGTTATGTGACATTAATTGTGTGTATAAGAACGCAAGAGATTAAATTGGAGAGAAATTATTAACCTGAATAACACATCCACTGAGACGTTTAAAATTCGAAGGCAGAGGTCTTCCATCAACCAAAACTAATCCAGACAAGCCAATAGGATCTTTTCTTCCAGCAAGTATGTCCAACAGCCTAAAAATATCACTTACATATTAAGGCTCTTCATCAACACCTTTTTTGTTCAAATATCTATAATTAGCTATTTTTAAACTTTCACTGTATTATTTTAAATATAAACCACGTACGATGATTTTCCACTTCCAGTTGGACCCATGATTGCATTCAGACCAGGCTTCATTATTCCACTGTAACAAACAAGGTTAATACATGTCACTTATAAGTTGCTATATATATGGTTTAAGGTAAACTTCCCACAACATTGCTGCTATAGTTTACCTGATGTTGTTTAAAACTGTTTTGGATTTCTTGTGAAAACACCCACTTTTCACATTGACATTGTAACTGACGTTGTGCAAAGACATGACCGTGTTTGTTGGTCCGGTTGAGCTCTTAACATTTTCTGTGAAGTCAGCGGATATGATTGATATATCATCCTGACTCTCAGTCCTATTAATTGCTGGAGTCACACGATTCAAGTTTTTCATGTTTATTAGTCACAAAGATATTTCAAACTTTCGTCCAACTGCATCTATATCAACATAACAAAAAGTTAAGCGGCATGGTTTCCGCTACAGGTCATCAAATGGCTTTCAACTGAAACTCATCTTAACTTGATGATTCCACAGGTAAGTTGCCACCTGTCCTACAACCTACGTCAGTACAATAAGCCTACCGACTTTACTGTTCTCAAATTACATTTTCTTTAAATACAACACCTGGTTTGTAACGACATCTGATGACTGAAAAATGATGTACATCAGTCAAGCTCGATTATACAAACTAGTACGCATCCGTCAAACTCTTATTTTTAATAAGCTATTGCCAGGGTTGCCATGACGTCCGTTCGTCTATCATATTTGTCCTATATTTTGATAAAGGGCGTCTAAAAATGTGAATGTGAAACATTTTTATTTCATGTCCCCCTTATTGGGTTATCAATTATAAGCTTACAGGTGATTGCAGAACGGAATATATGTGGGGAAAAATAATAAACAACACTGTTCTACATCGTTACCAACACAACCGATGCCGTTTTTTTCTTCTTAACACCATCTTAACAAGTGAATGTATTTAATCTTTACCGTCTCCTGGCTAGCCTAATTAAGCCAAATCAACAACAAAACATTTAGCCTTAGATGTCGTATCAAATATGATCTAAATTGAAAAACAAAAACAAAACCACGTTATTTACAGAAAAACAAATAGTTTATTTGCTACCTTTCTTCCAAATGCTATACAGTTTATACACAATTATTTCGTCATACAATAGCGCCCTTTAAATGAGCATTGTGTCTTTTTTTAGTTACCACAGAACGTGCCACTTCGAGCTACACAGGAAACAACGTTGTTTCGGAAATCCGAACAATAATGACAAATATTAAAGGCTTAAAACAAGGGCTCCGCAAGTATAATGTGACTCGACATTTCTGGGAGATAGAAGCATACGCCGGGTGTTGGAAAGAAGTTTTACTTTAATACGTGTCACGTCATGTTAACACTGGTGTATTCTTCTATGAAATGCTTTGTGCACGAAACGCTAGCGTCACAATGTAAACATTTTGATATGTTATTTATTTACCGCTACACCAGAAAGGGTTGTGGTTTTCAAAATTAAAATTAGTCCTTAAAATCTTACCCTCACATAACTACGGTGTAGCTGCAGCGCGTTTTGGTATCATCCACCAATTGTGCCCTTTACTGTTTTGCGATTAATAACGTCTTAATGTTGCGCAGCTATTTCCGGCTTGGTGATTGTTTTAGTGCTACTGTGTTGCTATTTTTTCTTTCACCAAGCGAAATAAACTCAACTCAACTCAACCATGACTGTACTGTCACAAAAAAATTATGTTTTCCGCGTGGTGTCGGTCTGGCGCGCCTGACCCATATACAGACATAAAAAACCCTGATCGGGATTCGTCCCCGGGAGGTTCCTGGGTTCGAACCCCGTGAAAAAAAAAAAAAAAATTACTTTTTAGTTACCCCGATATCCGATGCTTGTCACAAATAATGCATTATAGATCTTTTTTCGAAATAAATTTGTGTAAAACTTCTCGAGCCACAAGTAACATAGTAATATTAAGTTGCCTATAGGTTCAGTTAAACTGGGCATTGTTCCGAGACAAAGTTTATCTATAGCCCTACTAGGTTCAACCGTGGGTCGCAATTTCGAAAACTACTTGGTGGTCTGAACTTTCTAATGTGCCATTTCATAATTGGTCACAAGTGGGTCATTGGCATCCAAACTCCACATTTTAACACGAGCCCATTTTTTAAAACACTTATAAATAGTTTATGGCCGGATGGTGCGATTATAACAGTCAGAATTCCATGCCATGACCTGTTACGGGTTTTAGTTGCGCGAACAATAGATGCAGTCCTCAAATTGCTGCTTTTTTAGACTGTCAGAAACGAAACACCGCACTGCCCATTTTTTCCAACCTTTTGCGCCATTTTTGTCACGAGACAAACTTTATTTTGAGAGGTTGTAGCGAGAAACGCTCATTACATTTCTCTAACAATCAACGAACCGTTGAGTCGCAAAAGATCAAATTTAACGTAATTTTAAACAACGCTACCTCAGAATAATTTATCTGATGTTGATTTAATTTTAAGAAATTAAATGTAAGAGTCTTATAATTCGGTTTTTACTGTAGCTCGCCAAAAGTAAAAGATAATATTTAGTATAAGTATACTTAAACGATTTTAACGACCACTTAAAAAAAATTGGATATTTTTCACACATTTCTTTTTTTAATTCTAGTTAAATACGAAATTGATCATTATCATTTCATGTCAGAGTGAAATTTGCTGCAATATCCACTTATAATGGTGCAATATGCCTTTTCCCTGAAACCAACGCTATGAAAAAAGGCCGGAAGATAAAATCTACAGTAGCTTAACGTAGAATGGAATATTTCTTAGATGAGCAACGTGTCCAACCATGCAAGTCCGAGACGATTACATCACATGATCGGCGCGTGGAAGCCCTACTTAACTATAGACCAGCGGTTCCCAAACTTTTTCATATTTTTTTCAAAACGGTCCATATGCCATTATTTTGAGGGCTCGCGGTCCTTGAGCCTAAATATGTATTTCATAAAAACGACTGTTGATTTCAGGATTTTAGCTAGTTATGCAAAATTGCGCATAAAAGTCATCCAAACACAGCTTGTGACATCACAGACAAGACAAATGCACTACAATTGTGCGCGAACAATTACATTTTTGTTAGTTGTCATTCAATAAAGGCTATTGTTAAGCAATGAAGACAGTTGATTCTCAATTCTACTTTGATTTAAACTTATTTAGTGGCACAAACTGACGCCAAATAAGATTATAGAATTACTTCAACCGCTTCGCGGTCCCCCCAAAATGGCCTCACGGACCCCTAAAGGACCGCGGACCCCAGTTTGGGAACCGCTGCTATAGACCGACCAGTTTATAATTACCTTGGAAAAATTTTCTGCAAAGGTCGGTAAAAAAATAAATGATATCCCGCATAAGTATTCAGGTTTAAAACTATTGAGTGAAGCTATCAAAATGTATACATAAATGTATACGAAGACCATAGTCTTTTAACCTACTTTCTACATTTACCTCTTTACTGTTATGTAGATAGTACGGGGGGCTTAATATTTAATTTAATAAAACAAAAAACGTTTTCACAACCTAAAGCACCTGACAGACTGGATATTAAACCAGTCTAGACAGTCTATTAAAAGCAAGGAGTGTGTCGGTGTTAACGTTTATTACGAGTTCGACGAAGCACAAAAAAACGAAACACGTCAAGGAAAAACTATTAACACTCTGCTTGTTCCTCGAGGCTTACGTAAGAAGATGCGTTCGAAGAAAAAACTGTTACAAAACTCTCGTTGCACAAAACGTACTCGTCCTCTTCGTCTTCACTGCCACAAAAGGAAGTTTCCTGTACAGACAAGCTTACTTTACTGCACAAGCGCTGACGGTTGATATCGGATAAAGATTTGGTATTTGTGTGATAGGAATCCGAGAAAGCGTCGTTGGGTAAGCGGACAAGTCGGCGTTGTTTGAAGTTGCCGCGTTTGGTGCAGTGTTTTGGGCACGGATTGTTGTTGTTGTTGTTGTTCACAATGCTTTCAGCTGCAGTCGACGTGCTTTCGTGCATGTCTTTACAGAGGTCTTGGTCTTCAGGTGGGCATTCCACTGTAATTTCAGCCACAGCTGGTGCTGCGGGAGAGCTTTCCTCCCCTTGGTGCGTAACCGAGGGAGCCTTTTCACTAACTGACATCTTTTTTAGTGAAAGAAGTACCTCGTATACATTATCCGGTTCCTCGTTGGCACAATTATTAGGTGGAAACGAAAGGGAAGCTTTCACCGGTGGCCGTTTCTTATCCTTGACCCCACCGTCGCTCACAGTTGAGTTTCCTCGCTCCTTGCGCTTTCGTGACAGAACTCGAGCTATCCTCTTAAACGATTGCTTTCGCGGGGCCTTTATACTGCCTTGTGCGGTCGCACTGGTCCGTGCAATGGTGTTGTGATGCGCCACTGCGCTGGCCGCAACGCCACCGAAGCTGATAGACCTCATGGGCGGCGTCTTCGCACGAGAGCGTATTTCACATTCGTCATCGAAATTGTCCAATGAGGTGCTTGCCTCCTCGGATGCGTTGCTTTCCACTGATCGACGAAGAAAGATCTGCGAATCGGATTCGTAAAAACCGATGCGCTGCTGGCTGCTGCTGCAACTGCTGCCGCTTGTGCTTTGATCTTCATTGGAAGAGAACTCCGCAGCTTGTTTCGAGATTACTTCCTCGGAACGGCGAATAGTAGAAGTCGGCTTTGAGTTGCTCTGATTGAATCCCAGCGTGTCGCCAAAGTTAAAGCTTCGTCTGTAACGTTTCATGCTTGAGCGTCCGCTACCCGAAAGCATTGACTTGCGGCGAAACACACCGAAATCTTTTAAAGTAGATGTAGATGTCGCTGTGTCGAGTGATGTGCCCAAAAGCCGTGGACTTGGGATAGCACTGTGGCTACTCCCGCCGCTGCCGTAGCCAATATCAATTGAAGAAGAAGATGTAGAACTAGGAGATACCTCGGGAACTTTCAGATCAATTGTCACTGGAAGTGGTGGAGCTTGCTGCTGTGGCCTTCGCATCTGCACCCGCCGTGACAAGGTTCGACAGACACTAACAACGCGACTGTAGGCGGTTAGCTTTGCTGCGGTCGCCATCTTGTTATTCGTCTCCGTCGGTGCTTGAGTTTTTTCACTGGCGTTTAAATTCGCAGGACAGGTGGCGTGTTTGCTCATGCGCGACGAATACACGATCCCTTCAGGCTTTTCAGGACATGGATTGACGCAATGAGGTGTGATGCAGGCGATCGGGCAACCAACGCTAAACGACGATCTTGGAAAAATCTGAAAAGTGAAAGACCTTGTTAATATGTTTGCCGAACAACAAGATATCAAGGGTAAAATATGTGCTATTGTGAAACCATGCGGATGAGAATTTATTTGGTAAGCATTTTTACGTAAGTTTCCCAAAAATCCCCTCAAAAAATCAGATGTTGTTGGGAAGAACGAAGTCACTGGATCCATCGTAAATTGATTTTCGTGATTCAAAGTGCGTCACGCGGAAACAAACAAACGATTCACGCAAAGTATATGCGTTTACATGGTTTGAACCGGACAGGGACAAATGGCGCACAAATGCATGATCCCTGGGGAGTAAATGAGCGAAACACACCTGGCTCTGCCAAAAATCCACTTGCATTCCACTAACAAACCAAAACAAGGTGGCAGACAGCTGCTCTGTGACAAACCGAAATCGATTTCTGTTGGGGTCTGTGTTTTATTTCGATTGTGCAAAGAATTTAAATCAGGGGGTGTGGCAGGAAGCCAGGCTCTGAATAGTTTACACGCTGGTGACCAGATAGATAGAATTTCACGAATAAAACGCACAACACGGAGTTTGAAAACTTTGACTAACTTTTACAAAGTTTGTTTCCGGATCTTTACACAATGTGTCTTCGTTATGCGTCCAAAAGGAAACGTTGCACCGCAAACATTTGGTTAACTTTAACTCCAACTCACCTTGTACCAACCATGCGTGACCTCGCCTTCGCATGCTTGACTGAATAACTTGTCGACTGCCACATGAACAAGTCCAACAAAGGCCCGGTTTCTCCCGCGATAGATACAGAGCTGTAATTGAATAACGCTTGGTAATTCTCCTGCTGTGTATTTTTAAACAGGTAACGGAGAGTGAAATAAACATATTGTGACGTCGATCCTGGATTGATCTTCCCATTGTTTTGCCACGCTTCGTGTGGACGTAAGTGACATGTTTTTAACCCAACTGGATGCTTGGGCGCACGCTAGACAACTGTTAAATTTGAATCCAGTAAATTTGTTTCAAAACAAAAGGCTCCTTGGTTTAATCAAATATTGTTCGAAAAAGCTTTTGTGACTTTGTATTTCGTCGAACTCTCGATTATTTAATTCTTGCTTTTTTGCGACGCGATTTAAAGTGTAAAACCATGAAAGGGTTTGTTGAGTATCTCTTATTGTCTTTTGTTGGAATTAATGCAACGCGAAGTAATTTAACATTGCTTACAGAACAACCGAACGTTTTGTAACCCTGTTCCGCAGAGAAAAAGACCCGCGGACCGAGAATTCTTTATGTAACGCAAACAAGGGGAGAAATGTATTTTCGCACACGTGATCGCAGCAGCGTTCACTAGCCCTAATTGCTCGTTAATTCGACAAATAGCTACGACATGGCAGCTGGCTGGTTTTAACAAGATGTGTGATGTGCAAAACATGTTACATAACCATTACTTTACCGAAACTAAAAATTACAATTTTTGTACATTTCTCGAAAATAAAAATCACGTTTTTTAAGCAGCTTTGCCGAAGCTAAAACTTTAAGAGAAAGGCTCGGTAACTTTGAGAATCGAACGAACTCGTATTGACGTCACAAATCCAAAAAGTCAGGTGGCAACGGTTGCCCCTGGCGGCACACTGCCTGGGATGAAATTTTGCGTCGTAATATAACTTGCGTGAAATGCGTCGACGATTTGAACCAACGTTACTTTCTCGTTAGTTTAGACTTACGCGCCAGTGCGATGAATTCATGTTGCTCGTTGCTTAATAGCTTAGTGACGCGAAGTGTTCTATAATTAGTCCACAAGTGCGCATTTAGCTGCGAAATAAAAGTTCTCCAGGTAACAGACTATCGCGAATTTATAGTCCTAAACCGTGTTTTTGCAAATAATTACTTGGTGCGTTTGTTGGATATACGTATAAATATTGTGGTTTAAATTTGATTCAGCGCTTTTCTTTTGCCTTTCATACCCAGGTTTCAGACAACATATGTTAAGGCATCAAACAAGACTGCGTTTTAGCAAATGTTGTTGATGGCTCATCACAATTATGTATCATACATGTTGGTGACATTTGGACCAGACAATGATTCAGCAATTAAATTGAAGTACCTAATCTTGAATATTGCACAACACACCTGTTAGGTTTGTGAGTAGGCCTTAACATTATTTCTTGGACCGCAAAAACGAGCTGGCAACGCTTTAATTCACTACAGCTTCACAAGTTTTCTTACCTGCATGATTTCGCGAAATTGGCCGGATTTGAATCCTTGTTCACCAAAAGCAAGTCTTTCCATCACTGACTTGTCAAAGACATGTTCAAGTTCTGGGTCCTTGTCAGTGAATGTCCCGGTGCTTGGTTTACCCTCAAGTACATGATTTCGGATAGAGTAGAATGTCCGAATCGTCGTACCTGTGGTGAAATATATGTAAATTAGTTGTCACGGGATTTTCGTAAGGCGGTGTGTTCAATTACGGGCGGTTAATCATGCGGCGTTATGAAACAGGATCGAGCATGTGGCACAAGCAGCAGATTAATTGTCCCTGCTGAGTGCTGACGATAAAAAACTTCGTCCAAAGGCGGTTTTGCTACAAGTGGTTTCATGAGAAATGATGTGACAAAAATCGAATCATATAAAAAACTTATCTTACGATTTGTTTTAAACTGTTCTTGTTGCAAATATGGAAAAAGAAATTACCGAGCAAGCTCGGAAAAAACCCATTGCCCTAAAAGCAGTGCGTTATTTTAGACCAGGGGCAAAAACGGTACGCGGGGTTAGATGGAAAATCCCCCAGATAGGCTTGACGAAATAGTTTCCGAAACTAAAACCGCAATATAAGTTAGGAACTTACGCAATGTCTCTGTGTCCCGTGTTGCCAGTTGCTCCCGAAACGCATGGACACGCAAGACCAATCGCCGAGCTTGGGTCTCAAAGCTAACCTGAAGAGAATAAACATTAATTGTGAACAAAATCGGCAGCCTTTCGAGAACAACGACAGCCATCAGGCAATTACGAACAAGATCAATGTTTAATTATTATCAAGTCAATTGTTGCGGGACCTTGGCCAGGCACAAACGTAACTGTTTTGGTGTTTTTTGTCGGTGATCGTGGCAGCGGATCGATAGGGTGAGAGCGAGTTCGTTGATTTGCTTTGACTGCGATTCGTTTGTTTTTTTGCATGGTCGTGGATCCGACGTGTTCAAGTATTTCGCCTGCCCTCTCGAAATACTTCGCGCCACTTCATACTCGAGGCAAAAACCATAAAGTCTGCACGTGTGGTGCCTGCTTGCATCGGCAATTTCGAGTTTGTTTATCATCCTGTGCATCGCAAAGCAACATTCACGATAATCAACAAAATTTTCAGCTCTTCCGGCAGTTTTTTATTCTACTGTGCCAACGTTTTTCCTTGGGGTGAAGGAATTCACGATAATGTCCAAAAACCTTGGGGTGAAATTTTGTAGCTTTTGCCAAATAAAACGTTTGAAAATCGAAACTTAAGAATTGCGTCGGGTTTCAGATCTTTTTGAGGCCGATAATTTTCGGCAAAATTGACCTTAAATGCAGCATTTGCTTTATAATTGCAACGTGCAGTTCAATTATTTTTCAATTGCAATGTTCATTACCGCAGATCGATTCCTCGATAGTGAAGGTATACTTGCAAAATTAAAACAGAAAAACCCCTAACCCAGCAGTTCTCCCTCATTTCCGAACAGTTTAAAACTCTGCTTATGGTTGAAGTGCAATAGTTCGTCTGTACTAGTCGCCTTTGTCAGTACCCTTATAAATATTTCATTAGCTTGGCATCGATTTCCAAACGTGATGGGATTGCATTTATCCGGTCTGGCGCATGAACAGACTTGTCACCGCGCTGCCAATGCTGCCAAACATTGTATTTGCTCTGCAATGCCCGAAAGCGAGGAAAAAGCTCTTGATGCTTTCCTCGGCAGTGTTACAGACGCTGCACCAATATGGGGTTAAACCAATAATTAGCCATTCCGCATCGATTACAGGTGTCAACGAGAAATGGCGTTTCGCATTTGATAGTTTTTGTTTGCTGTGCTCCCCTCCTGGGATTATCCACCGTTTCTCAATGTTAAATTATGAATATCCCAATGGCTATGTATATTATGGACAGATTTGACTTAAATGATCGATTAACATTTATCGCATTTGCGGTTGATGTAGATAATTTTTCAAAACCACGTGGGTGATTGCGCAACACCAAGTTACTTACCAAAATGTACATCATACGTTGACATAAACTAACGATTAGTATATACAACAACCCTGTATCTTGTGTTCGACAATATTTACCTTCAGGTATCCTTGGGGTAAAATCACCAAAGATTGACGATCCACCACTTGAGCCGGGCCCAGCGGTTCCACGAACTTGAGCATCGACGAATCCAGCACGAGTTCCTTGTCGACATATCCCATCACCATCGAAACGTTTTTTCGCAATGTATAGCTAAACAACGTTATACCTTATACCATATGCTTTCAGAGCCAAATACGCTCAACTGCTCTCTGCGAAAAACCATTCTTATTTAAACATAAACCGGTTAAAATTCTTATTTAAACATAAACCGGTTATAAAACAACAAAAAGTGATAATAAAGAATAAGATTTTTTTGCGCTCAACAATATTTCAACGTCTAGTTTTTGAATAACATATTTTCATTAAATTGGGAAATAGTCATATACCGGACCAAAGTTTAGCGTTTGTCACAAATGAGTTCGCTCGTCTCAGGTATAACAATGATCGGAACTGTTGTGCACATTCCTGTTGAGCAAAAACCTTGAAAACCGCAAAACAGCGAAGCAGAGAAGCGCTGACTTCTCGCTTTGCCCGCCCACTCAAGTCCAGACACCAACACATCGCAACAAAGGCCGTTTTCTTTTCTGACGCCAACTTCAATGGTTCTGCGCTGTTTTATACCTCCAAGCAGCCGATGCTTTCGTACGACGCTCGCCTTTTTTGTTATGCTGGGCGCTTTTGTTGTGTATGCAACGGCAAATTAAAATTTGTCAGAAACCTGGGCGCTTATGGGAAGCAATTGCCGTTGGTGCCTACGGTCAAAGCGACCATCACTAATTGGAGTATCCTACGCTTGCTGTGCACCTGGTCATTTTATCATTCTTCATAAGTGCCTGGCTTCGTAGAATAACAACCGTTCAATCATGTTGTTCTTGAAGATTGTGGCACGCAAGAACATGGTTTGGTTGTACTGGGTTTACCAGTACACTGTATGTCTTTACCGAACATCGGGAAGTGTTTTGTTGTTGACTAATTTATGTTAAATAATTAGCATGTTATTTTTAAACAAACCACAATAATAACTGGGGCATTATCCTAAAGTAAATATAGATATGATCTGGCCTAGATACAAAATCCAAACGTTTTTATTTTACCAGGTCATTTTACTGCTTTATTAAGACATGCCCAAGCACTGAAGGATGTTAAAAGTCACATTGGTCGGGGGGTTGTTGTATTTTCAAAAGCTCACCTCAATCTGAATGAAAACAGCTGTAACCCTAAACATGATTTTATCATAAATCATAGGTTGAACCAAAACGAGAACGATTGCTTTACACCAATACGACAAAACTTTAGCAAACGATTTGATAAGCCTCTATCGTAGCGGTATATTTTTAAGGATTGTCCTACACAGCACCGACCTCTTCATCTATGTATGCCCTTGCACTGTATTTACAACAGTACAACAGTACAGTATTTAGAACCGTTTGCTGCGCAACTAACCGTAAAACCGGTTGTTATGTTTGGATATTTAGTTCCGTGTTGGATATCACGAAAAGCCGAAATTCACTCTCACTGAGGTGTATCTTAGCAATGATATGTCACGAGAAAACCGTTTGAAACCAGGGGAAACTAAATGACAAACTAACGTGCAAGCTTCTATGCTTAATATATTTTTGTGTATTAGTGATAGAATTGTTGGGCTCCACCTCCTGAAAGGTGCTATGCGGTACCCAAGTTAAGAAACACTGCTGTTTACATCAGCTATACGCTATAGCGTGTTTAAGATTTTGTGTAATGTGCTTTATTAGTGTTAAACATTTGTGACGAGCTAAACAATAAGTTAACTGGGGCATGTTGGGAATACAAGAGGGTTTATTTAGAGATGGTTTGGAAATAATTGGTGGCTGCTGTGCACACACACAAAAAAAACTGACTTGTTGCATTTGAATAACCTATTATTTATCGCGCGTGCAACGATTCAACGCAAATGAGCGGTATATCACGTGTTTTGCGCTAAAAACGTCGAAGTCAAATACCTTGCTGACGTAAACCATTCCTGTCATCCAAAAATATAACAAAAATAAGGTATGCCGCACAATCACCATTTTTGTGAGCCGCTCGTTCCAAACTCAATTGCCAAATGGATCGACTGCCTATCAAACCAAGTCGTTATCAGAACTAACTTACCGATATCGGACAGTGGTGTCACACACAATCTAACGACGTTGTGGATTACAGTTACGCATTGACGCAGGTCGCCACACAGCACGCAACAGTAACCTTTAAGAGTCCAAAATGAGTTACGCCCACATTCTCAGCCACTTACGGATTAATCTCAAAAATATCGCGGACAAACGGTTCCAGCTCCTGCATAAAATGTCTCAAGTGTTACCCAATGTACACTTGTCTAATTGTTGTCAACCGAAGTAACGGCTGCCTGTCTGTCAGTAAACATTCGGAACTAAATTAGAGAAATATGCTTGGCCTATGCCACCTCGGTGCACGATGTATTATGAAATTCTATTGTGCTTTCGATTTTGGCTCCCGACTTACTCGCTGACGTAACAATGCTATTCGCGTCAAACCGACCGTGACAAAACAACATGATTTTTGGGAAAACTTGTTTTGGCAGGTTTAGACATACGCGCAGGGCAGCTATGAAATCGAAGCCAGAGACTCGGCTAAATATACACAGAGGTTTGGTTGGAATTGTTATAATCTGGTGTGAAAGTACGTGAAAATGCAAGTTTGCACGCTTGTCTGCATATGAAATAACCAGTGGTTATTAACCACACAGTTATACGTGAAACTCTATCGTAGGCCTACTGTAACCGAACGCAAAAACCGTATGATAGGTAACGCATTTGGTCGCGTACAGTTGAACTGGTTCTACGTTGAAGGCATATTCTACTTATGACGCAGATTTTTTTCCTAGGGCATGCACTAAAGCAGGTAAATAAGTATTGCAACGACGCAGAAACAGCAACTTACATTTTGACATGTATTATGACCAGATGTTACCACAAACCAGCCATACTTACGTTCAGTATAACCTGCAATAACCCGAATGTTCGATTGCGAACAACTTTTCCATACCGGGTCTGTGGAAAATGAATAATAAATCGTCTAAATTCGACTCCTAGACATCAATTGTTTTGTGTAGGATTTAAATAAAAAAATGATTGATGGAACGGTGATGATGAGTGTAATCAGAGAAAATAAATTGCAAAACACGAAGGGAACTATTTTTTCACCACAATAATAAACATTTTAAAGGCTAGATGAGGTTGTTGCGACAAGGTAAAAAAAAGTTTTGTGTCAAGATAAACATTTGCACTTTTCGAAAGATTACAAACAATACAAAGGCTAATAGCGGAAAGATCATTCCAGTTCGATGATTAGGTCACCCTCGCCAATGCTGTCACCGGTTTTGCAGTGGATCGCCTTCACTTTGCCGTCCCTAGCCGCCGTCAGGCTGTTCTGCATTTTCATGGCTTCAATAACGCAAACTTCCTGCCCGACTGCAACCTCGTCGCCCACCTTGCACGAAATCGTAAGCACGGAGCCTGTGGAAAGTACAGAAGCACTTGGATAAAACAATCACTTTGTAATGTAGCAGAAATGCGATGACTTTTTTGATTCGTAAACTTGGCAATACAGCATTTTTTGGTTGTAGTTTTAAACCAACACTTTTTCTCGAAGTTTTGCTGTCAAGTTGCTGATGAAATTTACGCAGTTTATTTTCACAAACCGAACGGGTTAACCACAAAAAGCGCGAAATATTGGCGGTTACACGTGAAACGTTCAAACAAGTCAAGTCACTACTCTAAAAGTCGTTAACTTTTATGTACCCGGCATTGGAGAGCGTAGAACAGACGATTGATCCTCTTCTACTTTTTTGGGCATAAATTCCTGCATACGAGCAGCATCTTCCCTCAAAACGTCGATGTCAAACTGAGAAACATGCACAGTGTCATCTTACGTATAACTCATAGTATTGATTTAACCAATTTGTCTTTGTGAACCATATTTGGTCCTGTTTACTACTCGCGGTGCTCTTTCAGTTATGCAATTCGGGCGAAAGTGTTTAGTTTCTATCGGAACTTTTTTGTGTGAAATCAAAACCAAAAATTTAAAAATTCAAATCATTTTTACAAAAGTCCGTTTTCTGCACAATATTAGCCGTGAAAAGTATTATAAAGTGTAATCAACGGGTGTACCTGTATCCCTAATAAGGCTGTTATCAAACAAATAATTATTTGATTATTTAAAAGTTTATCAAATAATTTTATGCACAATTTTAAATCCTCGATATAGGTGCAAAATCAATCTATTTGAACACATTGGTGACATTTTATGAAATGGAAATTAAAAAAAAAATTCTTGATCAGAAAAAAGATTTAGCACAGATTTAATGACAAAAGACACAACTACATTACAATTTTTGTTTAACAACTTTTAAAAATACTTATTCAAAAACGGTTCTGGGCCTTACATCGTGGAAATTGTAAATTATTTAAATTATTTGGTTTGAAAGGAAACCAAATTATTGCTATTGAAAATATCAAAACCTTTATTCGATAACAGTCCTAAATGGCTTGCAGCATCCAAAATAAACGAAAATTTTAAATTTCCCACAGGCTTATTCGATTATTGGCTTTGATGTACACTGTACAGTGATATTTAACCATGTTTGGTCGATGTAACGCGGTTGTAAAGCAAAAACAAATTACATTAGAAGGGTGGCTTAGCACATATTGCCCTCGCATATACACTATAACCTATTTTAAACCTTAATATATTTCCCACAATTGTTTTATATTGGGTCCCATATCAGCCAACATAGGCGCCGAGTTTTACAAAAATGCAAGGTGGCGGACATAAAATATGACGTCACTTTATGTGACGTCACTAAAGCGTGCAACCACAAGAACTCAAATTCAAAGCCAATAAACGTTTCATAGAAATAACGTTTAATTCGCAAATGCAACACGTTGCTGTAACGTTTGTCATTGGTTTAGCAACGTTTGTACACAACAATGGCCCAACATTCACTGGCAGACAATTGTGTTTTTGTCGTCATAAACAAAGCACTAACAGGTTGCAGTTTTAAGCCACGTTTTGTGTCTGTATCGCCAGCACGTTTGTTTTAAAGCAAAATTGTTCCTAATTTTCTTCAGATTTGACGATATTTCGTATGTAACCGCTACAAACTAACCAAAATATCCACGGTGGCCGCCACCGTGCTTTAAAAACCCAAGGTGGCGGCGCCACCCCGCCACCGCCTATTCGGCGCCTATGTCAGCCAATATCTTTTGTAACCTTGGTTGTTTCTGCGGGCAGAAACTCATGGGTCCCCACACATGCAAAGTTGTAAATAATGCATTTCAAGAGATAACTACAAAGTTTGTTGTTGTAAGGTAAAACACAGTGATCAGTACTGAGCATAAATAATTATGCTATATGGAGTAGAAACTATTCAAAGTTCATTCAATTTGGACATTGTTTAAAAAATTGACCAATTTTTGGGAGCTAGCGGGGTAAATATTGGGGCCACAGGGTGAAACACAACATTCTACACCTATAAATGGCACACTCTACAAGCTGTCCAAATTTCATCCAATGCAGACATTGTTTAAAAAAATTCACCAATTTAGGGGACTAAAGGGCTAAATATTATGGCCACAGGGTTAAACATAACAATTGGCCCCTATAAATGACAAATTCTACAAGCTGTTCAAATTTCTTTTAATTCCGACACTGTTTTAAAAACTCACCAATTTTAGGGGGTTAGTGGGGCATCTGATGGGGTTCTACACTCAAAAGTATAAAAAATGAAATCACAATGATCCAATCAAAAGTCATGTCAAGTTTTACCCAAATTGGACAACGTTTAAAATTCTGACCACCCCAACATTAGTTAACGCTTCTGACGTCATAAGACTGTTAACACCCCCTTTTTTTTTTTGAAAACGTCCACCAAGTGTTGCACAAACACAAGTACCATATTATTATACTATTACACCACAGAAATCTTTCGTTTGTGGTGTGCGGCAACATAGAAAAACCTTTTACTTTTTGGGGTCTAGCCGGGTAAATACTGGGGTTATCAACTCAAACAAAGCAGATGGTACATCTACATAACTATCTACCATCTGTGAAAGTTTCATCCAAATCCACGAAAGATTACATGTCAAAAGTGCATGGACAAACTTCGGCGGAAAAAAGAAAAAAACAGAGTGAAATGAAGATGCGTCCCCTTACTCCAATGTTATTTAACCTTTTTCCGTTGTACACCTTTTACAATTTTTTACACAAAGGAAGTAAAAAAGTCAACTAATAACTACTTGCTTGGTTAGGTGATTATATCTTAATTGCTATAAGAGGCCAGGGGCGCAAAACTTGAGGTCGTAAACATGTAAACTTAAATGCATGTACTGGCGGTCGTGACGAAACTAAAACTGTTTGCTAGATATTTGGATTGCAAAGCCGGATTGATCAGTTTTTGTGGGGCTGGAAAAAATACTAACAGCCAAGGAGTCATATGCTTCAAACTTTTTGTATGACTATTATAGACAAACAATGCGAAAAACAGGCATCGTCAGCGCCACAATATAGATGGTGAGGTTTTAACAGTTAGTATTGATCGCTACACTGTCCAGCTCAAACTGCGGAACAAGTTAGAAATTGACCTGGGCTATTGGTATGTTACAATTGATCTCAACAAGACAGAAAAATCCGTATCTGTACCTAGATATCAATGACATTTTCGAAAATACTAAAATTAAAATGTCCAACTTCTAACAGTTAGTCCTGGAATGTGCTGCATTTCATAAAACACAATAGTGAGTAACAGTGATCTAAGCTGAAGCCTATTTCACTTTGTATGTACTTCAGTCGTATACCCTAATTTTGATGCGGCTTGATATACAGGTATATCAAGTTGAATAGCACTGCACTTTACTGATGCACCTCGTTAAAAGCGTCAAATATTTTATTATAGCATTGACGGGATCCAACTTTTGCCACGGTTTATGCACCCCCTTAGATTTGTAACTTAAAATAAATGGCACTTCTACTTGCCTATATGTGGGTGTGTAAACTAGAAAAACACAAAACGAAGAAAATATATCCTCTTCAGGAAAGGGCACCCTTAACGATTATCAAATCTGCAAGACCTTGGTACTGACATAACCTTCTTAACTAATGTGTTTGGTCACAACCATTTACGTGTATTTGTGCAAAAATTCGTCCGGCAGGCGATATGCACGTACGTGCGTCTGCTAATCCTATAACGGAAGAAAGCTAGTTCATCAAACGACAGAAACTCACCAATGTGCCTTGATATTGAATTATAAAATTTCCGGTAGGTGTCGCATCAATGCATTGGACCGTAAAAGGGGTGCAACCGTCCACCGATACAGATTGCGTTGGCGAGGTTAGATTCCAATCGGAGCTTACAACCAAAGAAGCATCGCCAATTGTCACCTGTGAAAACGTAACCTCACGTTGTAGACAAAACAATCAGTATCTACTTCTGCAATTTTTGATTTTTAAACGTTGGTAATGAGACGCAATACTTATGATTCAAATCTAGGGTTCATAGGTTTAAATTCCAGCACTAGGGAATCGTGCTACGTTATTAACGAAACGTTACACAACCAAGTCACCAACTCTGTACACTAAATTTCTCCTGTTTCCTATTGATGAGCCGTAGAGTCGTAAACCTGTTATGATCAAAACAGGATGATTTAATTGCTTTTTTCCAATTTACCTTGTAAGAGTCGGGCAATTTTGTCACTGTAGCGTCATGTGACTCGTCATTCAACGTTACCCGAACATCCCATTGTGTGACGTCATCAGAATGTTGAGCAGTCCTTGTAATACAATTCGGTTGAGGGTTAGCTTGATTTCTATAGTTTTGTTAAAGGTAACGATCAAAATTTAATTGTAAATGACCGAAGCTACTAGACCAGTAAAACGGGTTCCCTACAGAACGTTCGAAGCCCTTCTATCAGTTCTCGTACAAAACTCCGAGATCGAGTCAGGCGTGGCCTATACCTGGTTTGGTTCAAGAACAGTCGGTTTCCAAATTGTTGTCTGGCATAAAACGAACAAGCAACGGCGGAAAGTTGCAGATGTTCCGAAGGCGTAAGTTGTTTTCCGCGGAATCCGTCGGGGTAGACTTCTTCAAGAAACTTCGTACTAATGTCACCTTATAAAAACAAAATAATACGCCGCGTGTCAATTTACTTTGTTGTGTCAAAATGGCTTTGCGTGCTAACATTTAATGTGTAATAGTGGTTTGTGTCAGCAAAAATAAAAATTGTTGCCTGTAGATTTTTTTCAAAAAAAAACAACGATTACACCATAAAAACCAACAGCATGCAAGGTAATGGTTTACAATTTAGAAAAAGGTACTTAATTGCATGGGAAATCGCAAAGATTTTGGGGTGCTATGAAACATCACCTTGCGTGCCAACCTTTAAGCGTTTATCATAATGAATTTGAGCCACTGACCAAGACTACAAATTATGAACCTTGTTTTTGATTGAGCTGGTGTGTCAAAAACATAACATGTCCATGTGGTTCTTATGTAGTTCTGTGGTTCTTCAAAAATTACCAACATTTAACGACGGAATAAACTTTCCCAAAACAATTAGATGAAATGCCTTTATCGCTTGCGGTGCATGGGGTTTAAAATCGTCGTCGGATGCAAAAACATACAATCACGCGCCCTAAATATGTTTTTGACATTTTCCTGCGACGGTTTTGGCCAATTACACCTACATCATAAAGTCAATTAAGAAGTTATTATAGAAAGTTGCAACTCGCTAGACCCAATTACAGGTTTGTCTGCAACTTAATAGGGTGCGTGATTCATTCAAACGATTAAAGTCCTGCGGTGCTGTGTTGCGAGCCAAGTTCGTCACTGGCAAATAAAATGCATAAAGTTCAGATTTCGGTTTGCCCCACAAGGTTACGCGACAAGCTGTCTGCCCGGTAACGCGCCATTATGCCTTGAACCAGCAAGCGTGGTTGGAATACTAGTTCCTAAACGTCCGCAAGCACAAATTATATTTTCGCTACTCAAGGTGACGTGGAGAGGATAATGCACAGGCAACTATGCTCTCGGTACATTCCTTCAACTAAAAAGGACGGAAAGGCTTGTCTTTGAAAAGGAGCCGCTTTACGCTTGAAAACTGAACCTCAATGTTTGACAACAAATTAATATGTGACGAACGTAACGTTTACACAACAAAATATCGCCTAGTGTAACCGACCAACACGTTTTACAATACGAATAATTGGACTTTTTACCGTAAAGCTAATTGATGAGGATGATTGCGTTCAAAAAAACAATTTCTACCTTGCACAAACTTCGGATGTCGAAGAACCTCGTGGCAAAGCGGAACGTTGTGCGTCACACCTCGTATGACGTAGCTATCCAGGGCTGAACACATTAGTGCAAGAGCTTCTTCGCGGTTTTGACCGTAAGTCACTAGCTGAAAAACGATAGACACAAACATGTTTGTCAAATTTTTTCTGTCTCAAATCAGCTATGATGCTGGGTCAGTAGTGAAAACAAAACGAACATTTATGCCCTTTACCTAACAAACAGTTACGTTTATCAATGTGGTAAAAGGTTATTAATATCTACAAGAAAATAGATAATAATCCCTAAACACATTTTTTTGTATGTGGTTGAAACTGGTACTGATTTGCACCTTAGATATCATGGGGTCGTAGTAGATGCTGATGTCACTTCCTTCTACCACCCCACTGTCAACCCTTACATTGTCCATGTGTGTAGGTTCCACATACCGCTTCAAGCGACCAATCGACGGCAAGCCAAACGACTTGTAAGGATCCTATCATCGGAACAAAGTTGGTCAATTGGTCCGCAAACATTAGTTAAATGACAAAATGCAGTGAGACACGATTTTAGTATTCGGTTAGGTCAGATGTTATGAAAAATTTTCGTGGAGTATGGCAGTGCTCTTCAACCGGTGTGCACCGGGCACCCTAGGGTGCACCAAAAGATGCATGGGGTGCACCAGTACGAAAGGATATACAAGGGTGAATCACAAACTTTTAATGAACCATTAATATTTGACCTTCAGGAGATTAGAAAAAGGGTAGGGATGGGCCGAGCCGAGCCAGAACCCGAGTACTCGGTACCGAGCATCGCTGTTTTTAATGCTCGGTGCTCCGCCGAGCAGTTGCACAAACTGACCCGAACGTTAAATTTGCATATACATGCCCTGCTAACATACGAAACTAGTGTACTAAATGGTGTCTATGAACAAAAACGAATGATTTTTGGAATGTATTAGATAGTGAAAAAACGCGTACTTATAAAGGGCATGACAGCTTAATAAAACACCGCCGGTGACATACAAGACCTTGTAGAGCTAAAACGTAGAAAGGGGATTTTTGTGACGTCATAATGCACCGAGCGTGCTCGGCCGAGCACCGAGCATTAAAGTGAGATGCTCGGTGCTCGACCAAGCAGAACATTTGCAGTTTTGGCCCATCCCTAAAAAAGGGTGTAGGTTTTAATTGATGTATAAATGAACCTTTTATTTTTTTTAAATGTTGATGTCTAACACTTTTAGTCCAGTCGACGTTTATCTACTTCAAAAGACGCTTTGCGCACAGTGCAGTTTGACGTTAATTTAGGTCAAAAGTTTTTGATCAAAAATGTTTGCGTCAATAGTTTTGATTTTAAGTAAACACGGTGCATGAGTTCGTCACAACAAATTTAAGGGTTCACCACACAAAAAAGGTTGAAGAGCACTGGAGTATGGTACAAGACATGAAATAATTATTTTTCCTTCTTCAATAAAACAAATTTATTTTCGATAAATTAGAAACACAGAGATTTCTAACAGGAATCAGGCGTTGTTTTTTTCCTTTTTTTTCACTTTTTGTTTTTCTTGTACAGTTGTATCTACTGCGTACTAAGCCCTTTACCTCTGCATAAACACGACACTCGATAGCCCATCCATTAATACCAACATCTTTTTGTGAGATGGATAGCGGATGGCCGGCGGCAACACGAATCATTTCACGAACCAGATCAACACCTTAAAAAAATATTGAACGTTAAATAGGGTGCCTATAAAAATAAGATTTGTGTTGTCGGCTTGGATCTGCGTTTTTCTTTGGCACGACACCAAACAGCAAAAGGTTGTTAGTTCAAATCTTACTGTGGGCCAATCTTAGTCGCATAAACGATAAAAAAATCTAACTGCGTCCGGTTGGAACGCCCAAGGCGGAAATAGTTGTTAAAGTGAATCCGGATAGCCGCTGGGTGCAACTTTGGCGCTAATATTCCAATATGACAGAGCAAAGCATAAAACAAACAAACCTGTAATGAGTTCGGTGACTGGGTGCTCAACTTGAAGTCGTGTGTTCATCTCAAGAAAGTAGAAGTTTTTTTTCGAGTCGACAAGAAATTCCACGGTACCTGTATGGTAATGGCAGCGATAAAAACGAATATATAATCAGATAACAGATAATTAGCACAACACTGCTACTGAGTGCCTGAATTAAATAAATATCATGCTGTGTGGGCTGAAGTTGTAATCAAAAGAAACAATTGGTCCGAACCTGAGCTCTTGTACTGGACAGCCTTTGCAAGAGTTACGGCCTGTTCACCCATAGCTCTCCTTGTTTCAGCGTCAAGAAAGGTGGATGGAGCCTCTTCTACGACTTTTTGATTTCGCCGCTGGATAGAGCACTCGCGTTCGTTAAGCCACAAAGTGTTTCCCTGGCTGTCTGCAATCACCTGTCAAGTCGTACCAGTTAAATAACAGACACCCAGGAGTGGATTGTAAAAGCGACACAATTTTGTTGCTCTATCAGTAGTTTTATGGTTCACAAAATGTACTATTTTGCAAAACCCCTGCCCCTCTGGTCAGGCAACCGCATAGGCATTGTTGTAAATTTAAAAGTTTAGCCATTGCAGATTTGTGTCGTACTTATCACTTTTTATTGCAAAAATTTCTACAAACTGAATTGACTACAGATTAAAGGCACCTACTGATTTCACCAATCTTTCGTTTCCTCATTGCCGTATGTGCAATGAAAAGTTCAATACATTTGGATGAAACTTGTACAGTTGGTAGATAACTAGACATGAACTGCAAGACTGTGCACACTTGTGTTGTTAAGTCCACACTATGGTACACACATGGTGAATTAATCCTTTCTGTTTTATCCTGTGTTAATGTTACTTAAACAGTCATTAAAATTTTGTCCTGTTACAAATACATTAGCTTGGCTTGCATTGTGTTTTGTGAATTTGTGGGTAATGTTTTCTTAGTTATTACAAACGCAAGTTTAGTGTTTTACTATAGATTTTAAAAAGCAGAGTATTTGTGTACGTCCATCATCAACCTAACCAAATTTGCTGGAAGAAACAAACCTGCACTTCAATATGTCTTGGGTTGTCAATAAACTTTTCAATAAGAAGTCTGTCATCCCCAAAACTTGATGCAGCTTCCTGGGATGAAAATCTAAACCCATCTCTGGTCTCCTTTTCATTCCAGGCAATTCTCATTCCTTTGCCTCCACCTCCAGCTGATGCTTTGATCATCACAGGGTAGCCTTGAGCAAAAAGACATGGTATTAGAGCAGTGGTTCCCAATCGGGGTGCCGCGGCACCATGGGGTGCCAATTGCAATGCTCAAGGGTGCCGCGAGATATTGGTATTGTAATACTGCGGCATTATTTCCTTTAACTTGAACAAGTGCGAAATTTATGTAATTCTAACCGAGTTTCAGTGCGTATTAAGTTTCGTTTTGAAAAGTGTGAAACGCATAATTATTGCCAGATTTAATGATTTTGTTTTGCGTTTCACGGCGCACAAAGTGGTGGGGGGAGATTAACTAAGTAATTACCAGACCTGTGATAAACTGCGCTGCAAACCGTCGCGACTGCCAACATCAGCAGTAATAATTTTTTAAGCACTCGTTTTTCATTTAACACTAGAAGGCGTTTCGCTTTCATCATGATGACATTGTTGGAAACTTTTGCACCGGGATACGATGCACAGCGAAAACCATGATGCATAGCTAATCGAAAAAAGGCTAAGTTATAATTAATCATTTAACTGCGGCTGGTCCGAAGACAATTGTAAAACGCGATAGAATACAAACTGGTGCGAATTTTAATCCCAACTGGGGTGCATTTGAAAGCATATGTACAATGGTTTCTACTTGCGTCAAAAAATGATACGTTTATACACCAAGGACAAAATAACTAAAAAAAAGATATTTGAGGCTACTTGGTGCAAGAAGCCAAATCCAAATTTCACACTGACTTTTTAATAAATACATTTATTTATGCGCGCTATACTGTACAACTCATTCTGTGTTATTTCATACAGAGAAACCACATCAAATTGATTCAGTTTTGCTAGGGTGCCACAAACTATTTATCTCTTTGATAGGGTGCCACAAGGTCAAAAAGGTTGGGAACCACTGTATTAGAGTGATTCGTTTGTTTTAGTTTTTAAAACATTTAAAATGAACAAAAACACAACATGCCACCACCCAAAAAAACTTTTAATTAATGGGTTTTGAAAGCATAGTTTATGGTAAGCTGTATGTTTAAAAGTTTTTTTCATCTGTTTATGGAAAACAGCATGTGTCCCGTTTCAAAAAGTGGGCACATATAAACAAACCAGATCTCTGTACACATGACCTGGTGGGGTCGTACAAAATACATTTAGTCATAAAATTTGCACAACACTTATATATGATATTCTTTTTGTTAAAGATTTGTTTTCATATAAACTTGTCAATGTATGCATACCTGGAAGCTTAGGAAAGAAAAACTTGAAACACAAATACGGACTTATAATGAACAAAAAAGTTATGAGTTTAATCAAAAGGCCATGTAATGTTGCACAACACAATTGGGCAAATGGTGTACAAACCTCAGCATTTGTTCATATAAAAGTGCCACACATATTTTACACCATTTTTTGAAGTATAACTGTAATCATTTGATTACAATGCAAACAGGTGTAGCACTTTGACAAATGCAAATAGTCCTAATGCGAGAAACAAGCAACATAACTTGTGCACAACTATAAACCAATGATACTGTATCCACCATTGGTAATTTCTGGTAATCATTAACAAACATCATATTGGTATATCGTACCTATGTCCTGGGCAATTTTGACAGCCTCATCCGCGTCAGCCACAACTCCATTGTAACCTGGTATTGTGTTAACCCCGGATTCATATGCAATAACTTTCGACTTGATTTTGTCACCCATGGCATCAATCGCAAACGTATCAGGGCCGATAAAAGCCACATCATTCTCAGCCTTAAAAGAAGTAATACCACTATTATTTATGTTACATAGTATATGATAGCATATGAAGATAGTATATTATGAAGGTAGTATATGAAGGTTTGTGACCATGGTTTCTTAAATAACACCTCAAAACAAAAACAACAAAGTAGAAGTTACATCACAGTATACACTACTTATACTTACCAATGCTTTGGCAAATAATTTGTTTTCAGACAGAAATCCATATCCTGGATGGACCTAATTGATAAAAATCAGCAACATTTTTAAAACTAGAATGAAGCATTGCCAAAGCATTAAAGTTTTAACAACTTACTGCTTGTGATCCAGTGCTTTTTATTGCATCAAGGATAACAGGAATGTTCAGATAACTTTGAGCAGAGGGTGCAGGACCAACGCATACCGCTTCATCAGCCATTAATGTATGGACTGCATTGGCATCAGCTTCACTATGTACAGCGACTGTGGCAATTCCCATCTCCTTGCATGTGCGCATGACCTGTTTTTGCAATACATGCATATAAATTGATGTTTATAGTAAGAGATACAGTGTCTTTGGCAAACAAGTTCTTGTGATAGTAAAGTTATAGTAATATGATTTGTAATTTCAAATACATAATTATTGTAAAAAAATAAAGCATGATTGTGTCTAACCAAATTAGGCAACTGTACCAACCAGCATAAACTTGACATAACAATGCTTAGCAACAACATTACCCACCCGACATGCTATTTCGCCTCGGTTTGCAATCAGGATCTTGTCAAACGTCTGCATTGAACAGAAAAATGTATTTGAACCAGTTCAAATTTACAGACTTTATATAATGTGATTTTACAATTCTTTATTAATAAGTTGCAGACCTTTTCATCTTGGTAACTTGACTGCACATTTGCTACACTTCTTACAGCAAACCGATTAAAGTTGCCCTGCACAAAAATATGTATTAAAGTTATTGCATTAATTTAATTAATACCATGAAAAATTAAAACCTTAGAGTTTTCGTTGGTCTCAGAATATTTAAAATCTTAAACTACAAACAATTTAAGTAAGGCTGTAATACACAAACAGTTACTAGGACCTGTACCAGCTGGTTTCACTACATTGTCATTTAATAAACTCTAATCCCAATTTTAAATTCATGTAGATTCACTTTGTTCTTCAACTTATTATTTTCCATACTGTTTACACAGAAACCAATGGGTCAATACAATGCTGTCATTTTGTATTCGCTTGACACATCAAAACTTACAAACTTTTGATTGCCGTAAATGGGATATTTTACTGATTGGGATCATTATTATCACTGGGTAAGTCATAAGTCAAAGAAAGCAAATGATTCAGTATGGGTTAATGAACTGTTAGTTTTAACCATTTTTAAAAGATGTGGTAATTAATAAACATGATTTCAGAATTTTTTTTCCACAAATTTGAAAGAAACTAACTAATCCAGGGGAGAAGGTTAATAAAACTTAAATTTGATGTTGAACTTCGACAAGCAATTTATGATCAAGCTTAAATTCAACATTTTTAACCAAGCAAAAATGCAATTGTATTTGGAAGTAAAAAAGTAGCTGCTAATGCAAATTTGAAGGTAACAGTTTTTCCACTTTTTAAATAGCTAAGTTTAAAATAAGCTGCTTACAACAACCTTCACCCTTATAATTGAAAAGTTTGTGACATGTTTTCTTTTGACCAAAAACAATGTTACATCTATAAAATAAGTAAAACCCAAAACTTACTGCGTTGATCTTTCCTTTCAAAAGTTTTGCAAGTGCAAATCGCAGGGAACTCATCTTTGTGAAATAATAATATGAACTTATTTACACCAACAAACAGTTATAAGTAAAAATTTAATTCATGTTTTGAAAGAGAATCTTATTCTGAAACAACAAATGAAGAAAGTTGAACCAAAATTTATTAAGTCAATGAACATAACACAATTATGTACAAGAGCTGTAACTGACCACATTGTGGAATTTTGGTAGTGGATAGGTTTTTGTACACATATTAATTTATTCAAGGGTGGCAGTCCACAAAATATTAATAGAAGAATTAAGGCATAAAAGATGTGAAGACATGAAAACTTCAACGAAATACATCCAGTTTGGCATGATTTAGTAAAACCAATGTTAAAATCACATCATGGGTACAATTCGTTTCTAAACTGTTCACCAGATTACACAACTGTATTTTAAAAGTTTGTTTATTTAATCCCTGACAGGACTCTTGCTGTAGGAACGACTGCGGTCTGGACTTTTGGACATATCACGAGATTTTTCAGCTGGATCTGGGGATCTTGAATGTCTTGGAGATGGTGATCGACTACGATTGCTGTCACGGCGAGATCTATCTCTTGATCGGGATCGAATTGGACTTCTGGACCTGGACCGACTCGGAGATCGTTTTTCCTCATACAAGCGAATTTTGCGACCACAAAGCTCAGTGTCATCAAGTTTGGAAATGGCATTTTTCATATCATCATAAGAGGCAAAATCCACCACACCTTCGTTGCGAGTTTTCTGGTTGGCCTCTGCATAAGTGACTTCACCACCTGCACCTCGTAAGTAATCTTTGAGATCTTGCCATGTGACACGAGAGGAAAGATTCTCAACAATCACCCGATATTTTGTACGCGAAGGTGGAGCATATCTGCCTCCAAATGAGCGACCACCACCGCCTCGATCATCTCTGCCATACCGGTCACCATAACCACCACCGCCTCTATCACGACCTCCATAACCACCTCGGTCGCGGCCACCATAACCGCCTCCCCCACCACCTCCATAGTTGTCCCTTCGTCCACCTCCAAAACTACCACCACCACCTCCTCCCCCACCTCTTCTAGGGGTACCTTTAGCATGCTCAACAGTCACACGACTGCCAGCAAGTGTTTGATTGTTCATTTCATACACAGCATCATCAGCATCTCGATGATCATCGAATTCCACAAAGCCATATCCTTGCTTTAAGTTGACCTCCCTGATCTTGCCAAAACCATCAAAGAAGCGTTCCACATCTCCTTCTGTAGCACGATTGCTTAAACCACCCAAAAAAATTCTGCATCCAGACATGATGAGCTGGAAAAAAGCATGACATAAAATATTTGCAGCCAAACTTTTAGAATTGCCATAATTACTTCTCAATAATAATAATACAATAAATGATTTATTTCCACTGAAAAGCCACACAGACTAGTTTCTCTGTCTTACCCATCAACCAATTAGTAAGAGACGAACTAATGGATATTGAATGGAATCAGAAAGAGGACGATGGTTAGCCAAACATATTTCTTTATGAGGAAATTGTGTCGCAAGAGTCGTTTCTGGGAGATTTGAGGGTGGGAGTGGGTGGGAGGAACCCCATAGGCATGTAGCAGGCGAAACAAAAAAACCAAAGGCGGAACATGAGGAAAAGAAAACCAATGCCAGATAGATGAGTACCAGTATGGGAATTAATATGGATACAGCACGGACAAGGCCTAAAATACAATGTGATTTTATTGAGGTAAGGTTATTAGTTAAGAACAACTTTGTTGCACAAAACTACATCAAAATAATGCGGTTGCTTCAGGATAGTTAAATGGGTTGAAAACATTTTAGTTTGAGCTTTCTCGCGAGGTAACGTATGATTTGCAAAGGTGTTAGACTGCAAACTCAAATTACACAATTAAACAAAGATGCAAATAACTTTAGTCAACATTCAAAACACTTTTGTTAAATAATGAAGCACAACGTAAACGATTTAAATCACCTAATAATACTAACCTTTGCTGCAAAAATGTTCCAAAACCGTCTTCCTCAACGCGATGCTGCAAGTGCAAAGGAAAAAGCAAATGGCGTTGGCGTGGCAAGCGGCTGCGCGAACGCTGATTGGCTGGCGGATTATTGGATGAGCGATCTGTATCCAACAAAGTTGGCTGCTTTTTAGTCACTTCTTATCATCACATGTCATATCCTCCTAGTTTTAGATTTAGACCAGGGTTTCCCAACCGGTGGTACGCGTACCACTAGTGGTACGCGAACACCTTTTGTTTTTTTGCGATTTCCGCATTTTTGCACACAAATCACAAGGGATAACAAAATGTCTGTTACTGAATCCAACGGGTTACGTGTCACTTCTATGTTTGCTCCAACTAACACATTTAAGGTCCCACCAGTAAGGTAGGCATTGTTAGAAAATAGTATGTCTTTGTTCTAATTATTTCGTGGTAACAATAACAAGCGTAGAGATAATGCGCCTGTAGTAACAACTGTTGAATTAGTGTGCTTGGGAGTTGTAGTGTACTGCAGAAAGTGCGTTACAAACGTTTTACCAATTTGATTTCGAAAAATGTCGACGCGAAATATGACACGGGTTATCTAAAATATGGATTCGTAGAAATTGAACACAGAGGCGAGGTTCTCCCGCAGTGCATGGTTTGTATGAAGACGCTCTCGAATAGTGCCATGAAACCAAGTCTGCTCAAGCGGCATCTTGAAACAAACCATCCTACAAAAAAGGACCAAGATCTTAGCTACTTTCAGCGCCTTGCAGAAAAAGCTAAACAACAACGCATTGATAAAACAGGCGCCGTGTACCAGAGCAGCTCTGGGAATGTAAAAGCTTCATTTGAAGTTTCCCTCCTGGTCGCCCAAAACATGAAGGCGCATACAGTTGCTGAGTCTCTAATTATGCCAGCGGCGAAAATCGTGATTCGAAACGTGATCGGGGTGGAGGCGGAGGCCAAGTTGTCCAGTGTGTCCCTGTCTAATAACACTGTGAAGCGTCGTATTGAGGAAATGTCGATCGACATTGCCGACCAAGTTGTTGCAACAGTGAGATCTTCAAAGTATGGGTTTGCAATTCGACTTGACGAATCCACGGATGTCACCAATTGCGCTCAGTTACTGGTACATGTCCGATACACTCAACAAGACAAGGTAAATACCGAATTACGGTTAAGTCAGAACTTGTCAGGCACAACCAAAGGAGTGGATATTTTTAATGTTTTGAACGACTTTTTCAAGCGGAATAGGACGTACTTTAAACAATATCTGGGGTGATTCTGATTTGTATAGTTTGTACTCTACATAGTATTATTATTTAAGCCCAGTGCCGATCACTGTGTTTTACCTTACAACACTCGACTTTCTCATGGTTATCAATTGAAATGCATTATTTTCAACTTTGCATGTGTGGGGACCCATGAGTTTCTGCCTGCAGAAACAGTTAAGGTTATAAAAGACGATGGCTAATATGGGACTCAATACAAAATAAGCATGGGAAATATATTAATGTTTTAAAATAGGTTATAGTGTAAATGCAAGGACAAAATGTGCTAAGCCACCCTTGTAGTTTTAGATACTTGCCAAGGTTATGATGCAGAGAGAGAGAGAGAGAGGAGAGATTTGGTTAATCACCTAAACGTAAGTTTATCATCTTTGAAAAGTGTTTTATCAGCAGTTAGTTTTGGTGCATAATTACAATATGATTGGTTTGAATTTCATTTCGACGTCGCAAACAAATGCGGTCAAACATGTTTTTGCTTAAAAAAATAGTAAAAAATCTTCGACAAGAACGTCTTTCCGTGGGTAGATTCGCAATGATAGAATAATTTGGTTACTAAACAAAACAGTGATGGCGGTCGTGCGGAATTATATTTTTGGCATGGAATGTTTTCTACAGAACAGTTAAGTCGATGTAGTTGACCAGTAAAGTTGTTTTTCTTTAGTAATTACCAATGTAACTTGGCACGTTTCGCACTATCAGAAGTGTTATGTCTACCTCAATGCTGCAGGTAGCAGTGATTTTTCTACATTATCAAGTGTGGATTTTTCCAACGAACAAGTTTTTAGGACCCAGCTCGGCTGCTGAAAAAACGCA
Source organism: Phallusia mammillata (assembly GCF_965637545.1). Taxonomy (NCBI): domain Eukaryota; kingdom Metazoa; phylum Chordata; class Ascidiacea; order Phlebobranchia; family Ascidiidae; genus Phallusia; species Phallusia mammillata. Next base: position 16,812,496 of record NC_137255.1, read on the forward strand.
CTCAGTTAACGAAAAAACAAGTTTGTATCAAATGTCTCAAGATAAACGTCACGTTCGCACTAGAGCTCACGACAAACACAGCAAAACACAAACACACATTGGACTTGTGAAACAAGGAGTTTCTACCACGATTTTTTGTACACAACATCGACTGTTTTGTTCGCTTTTCTTGCTTCATCTCAGTCGCTCGGTGTCTCAGAGCGATGCTCGTTCCGTTGCGGTGATGCGCTACGGCGACGATCACGTGAGTAGCTTCGTCTGTTACGTGATCCAGACCTGCTTCTACTCCTTGACGAACGAGATCGTGAACGTGATCGGCGGTAAGCGCGTGGACTACGGCTCCTCGATCTGGAATACGATCTACTTCTCGATCTCGAATCACGCGTATCCTCTTCAATCAGCTTAATTCTTCGGCCATTGATTTCGGTGCCGTCTAGCTTGTCGATGGCGCGCTTCATGTCGCCATACGTCGCGAAATCGACCACTCCTTCATTGCGTCGATGCTTGTGCGCGTCGGCGTATGTGATTTCACCAGCTTGGCGCAAGTAATCCTTTAGGTCTTGCCAGCTAACGCGCGTTGAAAGATTTTGCACGGTGACGCGGTATTTAGTGCGAAGCGGTGGGCCATACTTTTCGATAGCTCGCCCGTGGAAGTAGCTTGGTCGCACTCGTCCAGTGCTATCGCGAAATTCCCTGCGACCACCATAATAATCTCGATCTCGATCCCGAGGTCTGTCGTACTCGCGGTTTCGGGGCACACCGATGGCGTGCTCCACGGTCACCCGTTCGCCACACAGATTTTGGTTGTTGAGCTCGTAAACTGCGTCATCGGCGTCTCGGGCATCATCGAATTCGACGAAGCAATACCCGGTTTTAATGTTGATGTCGTTGATTCTACCGAAACCCCTAAAAAATCTTTCAACATCATATTCCGCTGCGTTGCGGCTTAGACGACCCACGAAGACTCGACGACCAGACATGGTTGCAGATGAGCTATCAGCTTTTCAAACAACAATAAGGACAAAATACAATTGGATTTTGACTTACTAATACTTGGGGTATCTGTGTTCAGAATTAAAAGACCAAACACACAAACAATTATAAAAACTGTCCGGACCCTAGTCAGCATGTACCATTTTAAAAAATAGTATCATTCACACTGAACGCAATTTAATAATATTTAATGTCATGATAGGGATAAGCCACATGAAAAAATGATTTAGCCACACAAAAACATGTGTAGAAATACACATGAAAACAAAAATATAGTTATGTGTGTGTATTGGCCAAACTATTGCCATGACCTTCTTGACCCTAAGCGTGTCTGTGTTTATTAACCTTCATATATATTTAGCTCTACCCACCAATCATTATTAATTTTAATCCAGCGCCAAACCAAAAAATATATTGTTTTTTAACAGTAGCTACACCTATAACATCCGACAAGTAGGTCATATTGGAATTTCAATTTTTTTCAGTGGTACTCGATTAAAAATTGCTGGCATTGTGTCAAATCTGCTGGTCAAAGCCACTTTCATTACAACTAAGATTATTTTCTTGTATGTAAATGAAATAATGTAAACAAGATAAGAATGACTATGAAATTTTGTGATGTGTGAAATGGTAGAAAATCTGACTTTTGGTGATATACATAAGTTCCATTTTCCCACTTTTATGTTTAATTTTATTCAATATTCCACTTACCACATTAACATTTTATAGTGAACACATGAATGCAACAAAAACCTATTTTTGCCTATTGCGGTAAAAAAATACGATTGCCAACTAAACATAATATGGTAATAGACTACAATATTCATATTTACTGGCAATCCGAAAAAGATTTCATCATGAATCATCTTTCCCGAAGTATTGTTGCCAAATCTTCTACCAGACACCCATCAAGGTACTTTGCCACTTTGGCTGTGTGATGTGTTTTAATTGCATCGCTTTCCCCTATTCGCAAAGTAACGTATCTTAAATTGACAAGTTAGAACAACGTTTCTTATCCTCACACACTACCTAAAAAGATACCAAATCCATTTTTTCTGCGATTTGATCTCAAATTGTAAGATTTCTATGGTGAAGTTATATGACTTTTTCATGTTTAATAAACAGACACGTTAATTTAAACAAAAAATACCAGTATCAATTAATTATCAATATATTTCCCGATGTTAATACAGAAGTATTTTTTATTTGAAAACATATATTTATTTGCTAAAGATGTTTGTTTAAAATCGCTACATTTCATTTTTCACGGCGGCCATTGTTTCGAAACGAAACAGAACGATGTCAAAAGTCAAAATAACGAAATAGATTCACACATGACTGCACAAAATTTCCGCAAAAAAAGTTGTTGTGGATGTGAATTATTAATCAAACAAACTTTTTTGTTGCACAACAGTTTTTCGAAAGTTTGATGTTTTATGGTCTGGATAACATTTTAGCATTAGTTTTTATAAAATTTCGCAGTAGTTTTAGTTAAATTATGTGGCTAAGAATTATTTCTGCCTTTTTTGGTATCGCACAGTGTATGAAATTGTAAGAAACACTACGCAACAGGGCTGAAAAATAGTAGTTTTGCTTAATTTGATAAGTAGAATAGAATGACATTTTACCTGGTTCCGCAAACCTATCCCTAAGTCTAACTTTTCAGTAAACTAAGTTTAGAGTTGACAATTTTTGTTTGCACTAGCATAATTTTACTGCGTGCACAAAAATGAGTTTTGTGCGGATAGCAGAGGATGAACATGACGAGGAGCCAATTGAAATACCGGTTGAGAATGATGGGACATTGTTTCTTTCATCAATTTGTGGTAGGTTTTAATATTTCATGTCAGTTTTATTTAGTTAATTCAACAACATGATATTTTTTCTGCAGCTCAATTTCCTGGAGCCTGTGGCCTAAAATATAGAAACCCAGAAACCCATACCATGAGGGGAGTGAAGGTTGTTGATGGAATTCTGTATCCCCCAGATGTTGAGCAATTCTGGAAAAATTATTTATACATCACAGTTTACCCAAAGGGTCAGCTAAAACTAATTTTAAGATATAGTTAGATCAGACAAATATGTTTAGAAATGAACACTGCACATGTAACTGTTAAATTGTATGGGGTTTGCTTCTGCAGACAATAAACGAAAAATGGAAGAGGACCAGGACAGTCAGAGCATTCGAAGCAAGAGGCCAGCTCAAAAGTGTTCAGATCTTATAGTTCTGGGTCTTCCTTGGAAAGTCACAGAAAAAGATCTCGAAGATTATTTTGCACCATTTGGGGAACTTGTGATGACCCTGGTAAGTTTTATAGTTCAATATACCTTGCTTAATCTTTAAAAAGCATGAAGTTTGTGTTACTCACTAGTTTAACTGAATTTTATTCTGGTGTGTTGTTGAAAATTGTCTGCAAATATGTGTTGTTTTTGTGGGTTAACTGTGATAAGGTGCATTGTCGACAATACATAAAGATCTTTGACAAATGCATTTTTGTTCTTGTGGGTTAACTGTGATAAAAAATTGTGGGTAACTGTGATACAAAATGATTGACCGTCAATGGAACATGGAGGTTAAGTAAGATACTGTGTTGATATGCTTGGATCAAAAATATACATACAATATGTTTTAATTGGATTGTCATATACTCCCCTGAATTTACGTTTTACATTTATATGCTTTCATACATAATACAGTTTTATCCATTTGTTGTGTTTCATGTTGCTTGTACATAAATAACAATGATTGAAGTGCACCCATCTAAATGTGTGAAATGCGGCGAATTCGGTCGTGGTCAGTTTGAGTGCAGATATTGAGAATAACTGTTCTTTTTGCCAATCATTTTACCATTTCTGGTTTGAAAAATATGTGGACTCATGTTATACCTTACACATTGGTTTTGGGGATTTTATGTCTTCACTGAAATCTGTGTCCTCACATATTGTGTGAATGTGGGATATTTACATCTTGACAAATGTTTGAAAATGACTTGTGAAATGAAGTTAGCTGATGATACAGTGTTTTGATGCTTGTCAACGACAAAAGTATGAGGACAATTGCTATAAAACCAAGATGTGTGCCTGTTTAACCAAATCTGCTCCATCTATTGGTATGTATCATCTCATTCAAGTGTGTAAATCTATTTTTTAATTTATGCCATCACAATGGTAAAGATAATAAGGAAGTGTGTACCTATAATATCAGACAATGTAATTCAACTACCTTTTCGATTTTCGACAATAACTGTGAGGTTGATAACCCTGTGGTGGAAATTTTTTGTCTTATATATTAACATACCAAAAGGACAATCTATTGCAGCCAACTGTTCTAAAATATTCATTTATTTTTTTAGGGGAGCTTCTACAACTCAATTCCAAGCTGCTGTCGGTATAACAAAGACACTCTGCTACAATTCAACCTTTTCCATTTTTGTGCCAAATTCCATGTTGTCGTGTTTTTGTGACCCACTGTATTAATTTCTTCAACTGTGATTGCCTTTTGTAAAATTCTTATTTGAAGCCTGTAATTTTTATTCTGAGAAACACTCAATTTACTCCAAGAAAAATGTGTCTACAGATAAAAAGAGATGCAGCAGGCAAATCCAGAGGCTATGGGTTTATTCGCTTCGCCAACTATGAGGCTCAAGAAACTGTTATTAAACAGCGACATCAGTTGGATGGAAGATGGTGTGATGTCAAGATACCACATTCCAAAGTTAGTGGATGGCAGAAGAATTTTATTTTGTTGTCTTTAAAACAAAACAAAATTTGCTTTTTAGTTAATCAGACAAACAGCATATGTAACTTATTTCAGGTGCAAAGCAGTGGGCAAACAAGTGGTAAAGTGTTTGTAGGAAGGATCACAGATTCTATGACTAAAGAAGATTTAAAAAGTTACTTTGAGCACTTTGGTGAAGTTGACGATGTTTACATTCCCACACCATTCCGTGCCTTTGCATTTGTCACATTCAGAGACAGTGGTAAGACCCAAACCCAGAATTTTGTTTTGAATTGTATGGTATTGGTATTGTTTAAAAAGCGATTCTTGGATATCGAAGATGACTTGATCAGGTGCAACACATAACTTTTACTTTTAGTTTTTTTAAAGATTTTAACTTTTGATTGACAGCTGTTGCTGCAAGGTTAATCGGTGAGGACCAAGTGATCAACGGTGTAAGTGTTTACATCAACACAGCTGACCCCAAAGGTACTAAGGAGCAGAGCAAACCCAACACAGAAAACATGTCATATCAATACCAGTCTGGAAGCAGCCGATCAAACCAGAGTGGAAGGTATTATGGCGCTGCACCAAACAGCCAAGGGCAGTATTCGGGTGATATGCAGCCCAACTTACCTTATAATCCAGCTGGGGGTATGGGTGTAGCAGGTGGACAAGGAAATTTCAGTGGTGGCTTCAACATGATGAATCCTGCAGTGTTGGCAGCGGCACTTGGTTCATGGAACTCAATGCTTAATGGCATGTTTGGTGAACAAATGGCCCAGAACATGAACAAGCGACCAGGGGGCTCAGGTAACAGACCAGGTTGGCCCACTGATGTCAAAGATTCGCCGCCATGGAATAACAAAGGCGATACAAAGTGGTCTTAACTGCTGCAGTAATTTTATTGGTTTGTGTCATTGTGCATAGTGTTGTACAGTGGCTTCGTTTTGAAAATTGCGATTTTTGAGAACTGTATAAATTAATGTCCAAAAGTCATATCAACTTTCTTTTGTTTGACAAAAAGACAAAAATGACATGACAAAATGACAAAAAATATGTTTAGGTAAAGACTGAGCAACCCAGTCGTTAAAAGCGTGTGCTACGAGCCACTATCATTAATTTTAGGTCAACGACAAAATGTAGGCAGAACAGTGCTATGTAACCGTTTTTGTGACACAGAACCCATTACGGAATTTTGGAAATTTTGCTAAACACATAATGTTAATTTTGATAACAAACTGTTAAAACTGAAGGTAAAACAAACATATTTCAGTAACACCCCATAAACACAAATTGTGCATGTTAATCAATTTTTCTCATGTTCGTCAAACAAACCACGGAAAATCCTTGTGGGACCCATAGGGCACACGGGAACCTCGCAAGTGTTTTCTGGAACCAGACCTCGAACAAATAGAAATAAGACGCTGCGCATTGATGCGTGTGATACATTTTCACATGTGGATTGTGGACCGGCCAAAATAAAAACACTCAAACGTCGGTTACTCTTTACTCGGTTTGATCGAGAAGGAAAGGCAACGGAACGGAGGGTTTGTTATGAAAAGAATGGTTCACCGTAGCGTTAGTAAATAATAGTTTGAGAGTGAAATCTTTAGAAAATGAATAACACCGACGCAGTAAAACGTTGGGAAGAAACTTCTAACAAATTCTGTGTGAGATGTATTCTTCGTCACTTGTGTTTTGATTGGATATGGGTGCTCCGAAATGAATCAGAAATTACTGAACATCTGAAAGAGACGTTTCCAGAATTTTTGCAACATGCTGTGGCAGGTGCTGACTCAATTGATAATGCAAATCATCAGTTGAAAAGACAAGGCAGTTGTCACTGTTGTTTGGGAATTTTGGAAAGTAATTTTTTGCAGCCCTGTCTAAAACATATTGTCGATGCCCTATCAAAAGAGTCATACCAGTTTGCAACATACCAACCCCAATATTTTTTGCCCGTACAACTGCAAGTTTTTGGCCTGTATAGCATGAAATATTTTGAAGAGAAGTATTCGGACGTTTTGAAAAAACACAATCCAACCGATGTTAAAGAAGTTTTTAAGGTACAAAATATTTTTTTTTTATTATTTACACCACTCGGGGACCTGCAAATGAAACTGGATCAACTGTGTTTTGAGATAAACAACCTAAAGCAAATCAAAAGTGTAAGAAGCCTGTGTTTGCTTATGTCTTTAAGGCACTCATGGAACCTATTTTGATTGAAGGAATCAATCAAGAACGTGATCCAAATGGTGTCTTGGAGATTTCTCTGCATCTCAAGCATGTATCCACTGAAACAAACTTTCTTACACATGTGTCATCAAAGTGTAATGAGAAAAAAACATTCAATAGGTGCAGTAGAACACTTTTATTTAATTTTTGCATGTAATGTTTTTTGCAATAAAGGCAAATAGATATATTCAACTTAAATATAACTTATAACAGGAAAAGACCAAAAAATGATGAGCCAACATTTACTCTTGCCCGAATTCGCTCTGCCATGTTAAACCTAAATGATTCTGAGCTGGAGAAACTGTGCTCTATCGATTTGGAGCCTTCAGTTGTTGGCAATGTACAGTTGTTTCATACTGCTGTATTTGTTGGTGGCAGGTTAGTTGATTTCAATGGTAACAAAAATCAAAAACGGTAGTTTGTTTTTAACACTACTAAAGGCTTTCGGTAACTACTTGTTATGGGTCCCCTTCCCTGAAGGGGACACATTGTTTTTGTCTATATTTTTTTTTCCGTCTAACGTGGATTTGTTCCCACGTTTTGGTCAAGCAGAATGGTGCAAACTTTTTCAAATTTACACACATTATAGATATTGGTCTAAAGAGGGTCCATGTGAATTTTGACCCTGTTTGATCCCTCGGTTCACCCACAGCCCCCCAAAACGTGAAATTTTTAAAATGGCTATACTTGCTAAAGTACTTCATTAAGGAGTTATATGCATTGTTGTTTGGTGCAATATAAGCAGGGTTGCCATACCGTCCTTATTTCTTAGATTTGTCCTTATTTTGAAGGGCTATGTCTTAGAAAAGTTCATTGTCCTTATTTCTAAGAAATGTCCTTATTTTTGACTGTAGTCCTTCTTTTGTCTTGTTTTCAACAATTACAAGTCAAATCCCTGCTACAAGTAACAATGAGTCTAGACCTGAACTGTCGTGAGATGCACAAAATATTTTCTACGAACAACGAGTTGCTGGAACGGATTGTTTCTGGCAAAAATATTGCGAATATTATGTCATGACTCGTATAAATGCAAAGATTTGTTTAAAAATGTTTGTTTCGTTTCGCCTAAAAGTTTTATTTTTCGGTTGTCCTTATGTTTGGTTTCAAGTTGATGGCAACCCTGAATATAAGGTATTTCAAAGATATTTGTACCTTAAAAAAGGAGTGCTTTAAATTTATTCAAATTTGCACAGATGTTAGTTATTGTTCCGAATTTGATCCTCCTGAAGTTTGACCCCAAACGACCCAGTGGTTCACCCACAGGCCCCCAATACAAAAAAATTAAAAACGGCTGTACTGACCCAAGTACATAATCTGAGGGTTTCATGCTTTGTTGGTTGGTGCAATGTAAGCTATTCTAAAGAATTTTGTAACTTTTTATTGGATTCACCCATTTTTACCCCTTAACCCCCAAAATAATAAGTTTTAGGCCAGAAATACAAGCCCCAATGTGCTGAAATGTTAAACAATTGTTTGCAGTAGGTTATTCGTTTAGTATTTAAAAATTTGCCTTAATCGGCCAAATAGTTACTTTTACAGCCCACATTATGTGTACACTGTCAGTCAGATAGAAGTCTCAACTCTCAAGGTAGTAATTCACTTGTTTACGATTAAGGCATGTGAATGCAGCAGGAGTGCTCAGCTTGACGTCCGGACGGACGTTTTACGAGACAGTCGTGTTGGTGATTAGAAATCAGCTGTTTTTGCGCAGCTATGCTATGTCGTTTTATTAAGTTATCAAGCACATTTTCAGTTTGGGAAAATTGTGTTTAAAAACTGACCTTGAACAACGATATCAAGGTCAAAGCATGAGATTAAAGTATTTTTCCTGTTCTTATTTACTGTTTTTTTTGTAATTATATGACAATAATGATGCAAAAAGAATACAAACAAAACTTAAGTTGGGTTAAGGCTAAAGTTGGTTAAGTTTTTCCTTAAGAATCTAAAAATAACCAGGATGTTTGTTTACCATAATTCCACACAAACGTGCATGTGGGGACCCATTCGTTTTTGCTTGCAAAAACAATCATATGTGTAGATCAAATGATGTGTATAGTAAATTGGTAAATATCTAACAATGATTGTGCCCTATTTTTACTGTTACCAAATCGCATATGCATGGGGACCCATTAGATTATGCTTGCAGAAACAATTATGTTATAAAGTGCCAGGAAAAAGATAAGGGCCCCAATGAAATGCAGGTGCCAAATATATATCCATTATAAATATAGTAAATGGTATATGTGATGCATCGTTAAATATGATGTAGTATATATAAACTGGCAATATATAGGAAAACCACTATTCTAGTTTTTTTGACAGTTTTTCTCTGCTTTTAAATCATTAAACCCTTAATGCAATACTTTTTAAAAAGAGAACAGGGGTAATAATGCAAAATTGTGTAAGTTTTTTAACCAAACATACTTTAAAAAATGATTTTATAGATACAACAAGTACAGTCGTGAGTTGCCTCAGACTCCATGGCTTGTTGAGGGAGAGAGGAAACTGGTGTCATCTGTTCAAGTACATTGCAAAGTTTTTTGCCACAAACTTTTGAGTTGGACCTAATCACTTCAGTATTTGTTTTTAGGAATATATTTCTACACCCATCCAAAAGGCATTTGGTGCAGACAGTTACAACTTTTCTACCTCTGGTAGGGAAGATGTTGATGTAAGGATGTTGGGCAATGGCAGACCTTTTCTTATAGAGCTCATTAATGCAAGGCAATCTAAAATGGATGCCACACAGCTGACAGAAATAAGTCATCAGATTAATGGACAAAACAATGATGTTTCTGTGCATTCCTTGAAGGTTTGCAAATGAAATATCTATTGATATTAACAGTGTGTTAGTTTTTCTGCAAACTTTGACACAATAAACTAGTTAAATGTTAAAAAGACAAAATCTAATTTAAAATTGCCTGTTGATTTGGCATTTGGATATTTTTTACAGGTCGTAAGCAAGTCTGACTGCAAAAAACTCAAAGAAGGTGAAGAAGAAAAAACGAAGTCATACAGTGCTGTGTGCTGTTTCATTTACCCACCATCACCAGACAGTATTTCTAAACTTGAAGATTTGTCAAAGATCACAAATTTAGAGCTTAAACAGAAAACGCCAATTAGAGTTCTTCATAGGCGTCCGCTTGCTACCAGATCGCGCTACGTTCATGCCATTAAAGCCGAGCGAAATTCGAATGATAGCAGAGTTTTTAAACTCCTCCTCTCCACGCAGGCAGGAACATACGTGAAGGAATTCGTACATGGTGATTTTGGCCGTACCACACCAAGCTTGGGTGATCTTTTGTCGGCCGAAGTAGACATTATTGACCTGGACGTGGAGTCTGTTAACTTACAGTGGCCGCCAACATAAGACTATGTCCATGTTCAGTGCCATGCAAAATTGGGTCCACTTACCGCTCGCCATTCAAAATGCCTGGTTTCGTTAGCAGGTGAAAAATATGACATCAAACGGAGTCGTTCGTAACCCAAACCTGCTATAATAAACTATATTGACCTATGTTACAGTTTTGACGGCAGTGCAGGCAAGTTTAGATTAATTTTATCAGCACAGTATCTATAATGAACCCCAGCAATCTTGCATGTGGCGGAGAATTTGCATTGAGAAAACTTGTCAATCACGTGCTTTATGAATCTGGTTAAATCGTTTAATTAAAATATGATGTCGGGTGAATTTTAGATTACTTTTATCGCATGGATTTAGAAAACCTAGGATGAAAAAAGTGCAAGTTTAAGTTTTTAACAGCACGTATTCATGATACGTCAACACCTAGTGATGCGTGTCCACAAATACGACGAGTGCCGCTAAAATATGCGGCAACTTGTGTTCATTAGCTATGTGCATCTGTATCATGGGCGCCGCCACGTAGGGGCAAGAGGGGGCACTTGCCCCCCCTTGGAATTTCAGTGTACCTCAATTTAACATATTTAGCAGCAAACCTAATTAAATGGCAGCGCGGGGATTTGTGACATCGTTCAATGCTTTAACTTTTAGGCAACTCAATTGTGAAGTACACGATTTATGGCTTCATATGTAACAAATTCTTGATGCGGTAAAGTATCAGCCAAAATTTGCCCCCTCTTGCAAAATTTTCTGCCGGCGCCCATGATCTGTATGTCCTTGTTTACATGTATTTTTCTTTTTAGTTTGGACCAATTTATAACTCAAGAAATAAGAAAAATGCCTAAGCCTTAGCACACTGTTTTCTCCATTGATTTATTATACGGGGCTTGTTAAAAACTATGGCCGGTGTACGAAAACGCATTCCAAACAGCCGACCTGGCGGTTCGCATTTGTTGCTTACTAATAGGACTGTAAATCCACCAAAGAAGAGGTTTAAACTGGAAGCAAGGCATTTGGTTTTCTTGGTAGTGGGTCTGGGTAAGTAATTGTTTAATAGCTGTGTTTAGCCTAGAATAAAATTATTGTGGAAATTGATATGTAGGGGTTGGATTTGGAGTTATGTCAGTAATCAATTCTATATGGATGTCTTCTCGAGTATACACACCGTTTGAAAGACAAGAAGATGATTTAGTTAAATATGATATGTCAAAGTTCTGGGGCACATATCGTCCACAAGTAAGACATACTGAATATATATTCTTAAATTGTTATCAAAGTGTTGTAGTTTTTAAGGAAATGCACCAGAAAAATATCTACATGGTTTAAATTTAGATATTTATTTTAAAATGTCAAATGAAATGAACCATTTTTTTAAATAGTTTTATTCTTATATAGGTGTACATGGGCATGAAAACCAAATCACCACAATCATTAGTGACTGGTTTAATGTGGTTGCAGCAATATGAAAATTATCGAACTGATCTACCTTTGAGGCACACATGTGAACAAGGTGGGAACGGCAAATGAAACAAACCTGAATAATTTGGATACGTTAACTTCAACCAAAGATTGCATAGTTTGCAACTGTGGCAATAGCAACAACATAAATAATAATTTATAAACAAATGTATGTATTGCTGTTATGATATTTATAATTTACTACCAGGCTGATAACTTGTAGCATTATACCAAGATATAAATAAACTCAAAACCGAATTGGTTTTTTTTCAACATTTAAAAAGGAGATAAACTATTGCGATATGGGTGGTTAGCACATGATGGTGGGAGATTTGGAATCCAAGACATTGTTGAGAGGGATTTTGTTTTGAGAACAGAATTTGTTAAGCGAGACGGTGGTGACAATGGGGGTGATTGGACATGGAGAATAACTGGCAGATCCCAGGTAAATCAGCCGAAGATATGGTATTTTTTTCAAGTTTGTTAGGGAATTAGCATTGAATAGGTCTGTTTTTAAGAATGATGGAAATCCCATTGCGTTGAGTTTGTTTTTCTATGCTGCCACTGATGGCCAGGGTTCAATTGCATCTGTGATAAGTGAAGGCAAAAATGGAAAACAACTGACAGAAATTCAGGGTAAATATGTTAGATGTGATAACACCCACAGTAGTTTGAAAAAACTTCTTTCATTTTTAGGTGAAACTATGGAACTTGGAAAATTTGTCATTAAGTTTCCCAGTGAACTAAGTGGAAAACAGGGTCTTTATCACACTGTCACTGCAAAGTCGGAAGGTCTACACAAAATTAAAGACACTGCCCTGCGGAAGATGCAGGCAACCAAAGCAAAGAGGAAAAACCAAGACAAGTTGTTTTACTTTCTTGGCGATACTCCTAATAGAAGTGATCCACCCAATACTAAAAGTGATGTTATTTTTTATCAGGTAACTACTTTGTTTTTGCAAGACTTGACAGCTCATATTAAACACTTGTCTTTTTCAGGTTACTTTTGAGCTTCCATTTGAAATTGAAATTGTTTTTGAAAGTACAAGCTTCCAAAACCGAAGGGATACATTAGCAGGACCCAAATTTACAAGTTTGTTGGCATCAATAAAAGACAAGTTTGACAAAAAATTCGAGAAAAAGTAAGATATTAAAAAGTAGGGATGTGCCAAAACTGCAAATGTTCTGTTTGGTCGAGCACCGAGCATTAAAGTGAGATGCTCGGTGCTGGAGCACGCTCGGTGCATTATGACGTCACAAAAAAAAACCTTTCTACGTTTAAGTACGCGTTTTTCCACTATCTAAAACATTTTAAAAATCATTCGTTTTTGTTCATAGACACCCTTTAGAACACTAGTTACGTATGTTAGCAAGGCATGAATATGCAAATTTAACGCTCGGGTCAGTTTGTGCAACTGCTCGGCCGAGCATTAAAAACGGGATGCTCAGTACCGAGTACTCGGGTTCTGGCTCGGCCCGGCCCGGCCCGGCCCATCCCTGTTGAAAGGGTCAAAAATCCTGTATTTAACCAATCTGACTTTTTCTGATGATACTTGTTCCACTTTGGTTTAAGGTTCCCGCTTAAAGATAAGGGTTATGGTCCAGAAGAAATACAATTTGCCAAGGCTGCACTCAGCAACATGCTTGGTGGGATTGGCCACTTTTATGGTCATTCTTTAGTTCAGTCAGAGTACCAAAACAATCCAGTCAAATATTGGGATAGTCATTTGTTAACTGCTGTGCCATCAAGATCCTTTTTTCCAAGAGGTTTTTTATGGGATGAAGGTACAAAAATAATATTGTTTTCATAAATATAAAGAATGACTTTCCACAACCACAGGACAAGAAGTAATTCATTAACCTGTGGTGGATTTTCAATATTTTTGTTCATTCTAAGGCTTTCACCAGCTACTTGTAAGCAAATGGGATCGTTCAGTGAGTGAGGAGATCATCCAAAGCTGGCTTGGAATGGTGAACATTGAGGGATGGATTCCAAGGGAACAAATTCTTGGAGATGAAGCACGAAGCAAGGTGAAGAACCAAAATAAATTGTCACAACTGATTCTGCCAAACCTTTCTTATTTGTACACCTATTTATACCAAATACAGGCTACCGCTTGTTTTAAAAAAAGATTTCTTTTTCTTTGTGGCAGCTGCAGGGAAACAGTTAGCTTCAAAACAGGGGTTAATTTTTTAATAGTATCAGGTCAATAAGTATCAATGTTTTGTTTTGTGCACTACGCCATTGCAGACTTGTTTGTACTTGTGCATTATGTTTTTTATTACAGGAAGTGACAACTGTCGAGACATTGTTGATAGACAATCGCTTTTTCGCAGGTTCCCTCGGAGTTTGTTGTCCAGCATAACACCAACGCCAATCCACCGACTTTATTTCTTGCCATCGAATCTATAATTGAAGCCTTTAACGTTGACACGATTACCAAAAAAGATCGGGAATTCCTCAAGAAGATTTATCCACGACTTAAGGTTAAAGTTCATTCCGACTAAAAATTTTGAAACTTTTTTTCTCACACATTCGTTAAAATGTTTGTTAAACTTGCTCCATACCATTTCGTGTTTTTCTGTTTTGGGCATGTTAAAGCTTTCTTTCGTATCTGATAGCTGGAATGATTGCTGTACCGTTTTCTATTACTTTGCTCGTTCAGGTTTAAAACGTTTTGAACTTTGTTAACACAATTTATTTCACAAACCGTTGTTATCGGTGTTTACCATTATCATATTGGCACAGGCGTGGTACAACTGGTTCAACACCACCCAAGCGGGTAAGCAGCCATTCACGTACAGATGGAGAGGCAGGACCGCTGACAGCGATACTGAACTCAATCCCAAAACCCTTACTTCGGGCTTGGACGATTATCCTCGAGCCTCACATCCATCCGATGACGAGAGACATGTTGATTTGCGATGTTGGATGGCATTCGCGTCAGATACAATGGCTAAAATTGCTGTCGTCGTTCATCCAGGTTTGATTGTTCACTCCGTCATAACCAGTGGTGGGATTCAAATTTTTTGTCAGCCGGTTCTATCACAAAAGTCATATTTTTCAGCCGGTTCTGTTACAAAAAGTCCATTGAAAGTAACCAGTAATGCTAACCGGTTCGCTGATCTCATAAAATTTCGCGAGACGGTCCTATAAAACCGGTGCGAACCGGCTGAATCCCACCACTGGTCAAAACTGTTAAGTACTGAATTGGTAACGGAGTTGTTATGCAGAAATCCCAGCCGAAGCGGAGAAGTACGCCGCAACACATCGCTTGTTGACTGACAACGAACTACTGAAAGAACTCCATTGGTCTTCAGACATGGGTCTTTTCTCGGACTATGGAAATCATACTGATCGCGTGTTCTTGGTCCGTCGAACCTTCCAGAACCCACAGCCGGGCCAACCCCCAACCACTCGAACTGTACGAGTGGAAAAACAGACGCCCAAGTTACAATTTGTTAATTCGTACGGTTACGTTAGCCTCTTTCCGTTTCTGCTGCAGGTGATGCAATGTTCATGGAAATAGCTTGAGAAGTAGTTTAGGAATCTTGTTTTTTATTTAACTATTGCAATATTTTTCAACTTTGGCTCTGAAAAACAAACAGCAGTCGCAAATAAAAATCTACACATCTGTGACATGACAATGTTGTTGTGACAATCACTTTTTATCAAAATTTATGAACACTAACACATGCCATTTCGTCACAGATCCTTGAGCCCGATTCGGATCAGCTTAACCAGATTCTGCAGGACATGCGTGGGGACGACAACCTTCTCTGGACGCACTATGGTTTGCGGTCCCTTTCGAAACGCGACTCCATGTATATGAAGCGTAACACCGAGCATGACCCGCCTTACTGGAGAGGCCAAATCTGGATTAACATCAATTTTCTTGCAGTTCGAGCCCTTAAACACTATTCCACAGTGGATGGGCCATTCGCTGGCCAGGCACAGGAGCTGTACAAAGCTTTGCGCAAAAACTTAGTGCAAAACTTGTTCGAACAGTATTCTAAAACAGGTTATCTGTGGGAAAACTACAACGACATCAACGGCAAGGGCCAAGGATCACATCCTTTCACTGGGTGGTCAGCTTTGGTTGTCTTAATCATGTCTGAACAATATTGAAGTCTGTTTTGTCCACGTTTAATTAGGAAAAGTCAAAGCGTCATCGTTACACGGTACCCCGAGCCTTTTGCAGATTCGAGCGGGCATGTGTTTTTTAAAAAAAAAAAACAAACAAACAGACAAAGCATTTCTGTGCCTTCAAAGAAATAATACTGCTTTTCTGCACTGCATTTATGATGGACTTTGTTTACAGTGGTTCAAGTGTGTTGTAAAATGCTGCTTTGTAGGGTTTTGTAAGTGATGAATCGAATGGCACTGCTCGTCTATGATACCCGGTGCAATAAACCAAAGAGGCCAACTATGCAAGCTGTATTAACATAGGCGGTAGTAGTGGTAATTCGTAGACCGAACGCAATCCATGACCTACAACCTACAAAAAGTTTTTCCACCACTAAACCAGATAAAAATACAAAATAAAAAGCCAAATACTAAATTAGAGTTGTCACAACAGTATGACTAACGTTTCATAAAAATACATTTTATGTTAAAAGTGAATGAAAAAGAAGACAAACACAAACGTACAGAGGAAAAACAATATTAGACGTGCTCCCACCGCATAAACATTTTCCTCCGGTGGCTATGGAAACCTCATCTGAATTAAGAGTGTAGCAGTCACTTTCACTTGTACTAACTTAAAATGTGCTACAATTGTAAATTTAGCAAAGGATCCGCTGCATCCGGGTTTGAAAAGAACATGTTCCGGGGTGAAAGACTGCACAAACGTGGCTGCTGTTATGCACGAAACGAACCATGAGGTTACGCAACAATGCATGTCACGTTTCTTTGTGAATGCTGTTGTTCAGTGCCAGACTGTTGAAAAAATGCATGGAGACTGTTTTTTTGCGTCTTGCTTGACCTTCAAGTCTCGTTGCAGTTGTTAGTTATAACATGCACTTTCACTTAAATAAAATAGACTCTAACGTAAAGCAGGCGATCGTACATTTTAAACTTTGGTAATTTTGGTTTGGTTTTTATACACATCACAGGTTGAATCGTATGAAAACAAGTTACAGCCAAGCGCAACAGAAAAATTGCAAGGTTTACGGAAGTATAAAAGGATGGAAAATTATGGTGATGTGGAAACATCTCCAGTGACTCACTTGGTCTCTGATTTGTTTTCATTTACAGACAAGAAACTTGGATAGTGCAGAATAGCTACAAGAATGTATTCAGATGTTAAGGTGAAACAAAACCGTGCAAAAAAGGGCAATCTTGTATCAAGGAATACTTATTGGTAAGTAACTACATAAGACAAGAAAAACTGTTGATTTTCTGATGTTTTACGGAAACTAATCAAATTACAAAACGCTTAACATGCTGTAGCCAGTTATTCTAAACAGTCAGCTGTTTCCTGTTTGTCGTGCACAACAGCGCGATGTTTCATTGTTTGTTGGTCGTTTTCGTCATTCTTTGTGTTTAGGTGGCTAAATGACTTATTTCGGCTGGGAAATAAGAAGGACCTCGAAGAAGAAGACCTTTACAGATTAACAGAAAAGAACCAATCGTCGAGCATATGCGACGCGCTTGAACGGTTCGTGTTACTGTAGATCGGTCATTCTTTTGCCTCTCATTTCGACTTCGTCCCCCATCGCAAGTACAAGATTGCGCCCCAGATTAGGCACGATCAAAGAACCTTCTACTTTTGGCGGAAGAGTTGAAATGTCAATGCCTTGATGCAATTTCTGTTTCGGTTAATCATTGTTTTGTACAGATTTGTTACACAAAGAAATGGTGGTAAGTCTATTTCGCTAGCGAATTTTCTGGCAAATATTTCTCAATATAGAAACTGGAATGCAGAAATCAAAAAGTCCCAAACCACAGGAAACCGACCAAGACTAGCCCGAGCTATTTGGAAAACACATGCATTGCGATGGATTGGTGTTGGCTTTATTGCTTTAATCAAGGTAAAAATAGGCCTATATCCATAGCATGGTAAAACATTAACAACTATCAACCAGTCAATGCTACTTTACAGGATATGGTCCCATTGCTCATTCCGCTCCTTTTGAATCGACTTCTGTTATATTTCGAAGGCGTTACCCCGTTAAGTGAAGCATATTTGTGTGCTGCCGGTATCACTCTTGCTTCTGTGGTTTTTGTTTTCTTGCATCATGTTTATTTCTTGGCAAGCGAGAAGATCGGATGGCACATTAGAGCTGCAGCGTGTGCTCTTATGTACAAAAAGGCAAGTATGACTTTCGCGTTCACAAACAGTTTTCAAATTACCGCAACATTTACTTTCTTTCCAATAAACAAAGACAAATTCAAAAAAGGAAAAATCCACTCTCACTCTCTTTAAATCGCCTTCGTCTTATTCTAAATCGTTTTAATTTCTCTGTGATCTATCGCCAACCAAATATGGATTAAAAGGATTAATTGATTTAAATTTAGAAACAATATCAAAGGAAATCCGGTTTGTAAATGTTTTGAATTTTAAATTGTTTAGGGTAAGCGATAAAGTATACAAATGGGTCGATATGGGTTTACCAAAAAGATGTGTTTTGCTGCGATAGTTGCTAGGATTACTAGGACTGCATTTATACCACCATATCAATAAGTTTTCAATCCATTAAAAAATGACAAATCTGCCAAAAATTAGGTGATTTGTTGTAATAGTCACAAGCGTGGGCACAAAAAAGAAAAGTAAAAGTGCACTAGTTTAAGGACGGCTGTGACACGCAATCGTGTGGTAAATTATATTAAATTGCAGAAGTTGGTTGCAACCAACTTCTCTAAAAAGCAATGTTGCATGCGGGATTGCATGCTTAAGAGAACTTTTTTTAGTTCAATTATTTGTTTTAGACAATACGACTCAGTCAGAAATCTATATCAAGCACAACAACAGGTCAAATCGTCAACCTTGGCGCCACCGATGTCATTCGATTTGATCTGGTATAAGATCATGAGTATTGATTTGTCATCTTACTAGTTTTAACACACTTGCATGCACTGTAGCTACCCCAATTTCTGCAATATCTGTGGCTGGGTCCTCTACAAATGGGCGTTGCTGTCGCGTTGTTGTGGGGTTTTATCGGTGCATCTTCCCTTGTGTCACTTGGAATCGTGATGTTAACAATATTGATTCAAGCATTTTTTGGTCGACTAACTGCAAGATACCGGTAAGTAAAATGTTGTATTGGGGCAGAATTGTGAGCAACAATGTTTTTACATTTAAAAAGGTCAAAGACAGCGTTACATACTGACAAGAGGGTTCGACTAATGAACGATGTCGTGTCAGCCATGCGAGTTGTAAAGATGTTTGCATGGGAGAAACCCTACGAAAAACTCATTTCAAGTATTAGAAGGTAACCATATGAAAAAGGTAAAAAAATTCAAACATGATTATTGCCACATTTATAGCGAAGAAATCAAGAAGATATTGAAGACGTCGTACATACAAGCCTACAACATTGCGATGACGTACATATCTTCTCGCCTGATGATTTTCATCACGTTTGTGGTTTATGTGTATCTTGGCGGGCAGTTAACTACTCCCAAGGTAAAGTGTGTCGTCGCAAACAAATATTATTTTTGTGTGTGTCGTAATTACCCGACAAATTTTGTCCCCAGGTGTTTGCCGTTGTGGCTTGGATCAATGCGGTGCGGTTTCCGGTGGTGCTGCTTTTTTCCTTTGGAGCTCAATACCTTGCCCAATCACTTATCAGCTTTAAGAGAATAGAAGTAGGTTTTAAAAGGACTGAAACCCTACTACTGGATTTTTAGAACAGCGACATCCGCTGTTCGTTTGCTGTTTGTTCGGTTAAATGTAAAATTGTGCTATGCAGACGTTTTTGCTCCTGGAAGAAATCGACCAACCCGAGCTAGAAGATTTCGCCAACGAAAATGACAAAGATTCACCTAGCGTTGTATTCAAAAGTTTTACCGGCACATGGGAACAAATGAATCCTGCTTATGTAGATGAAGTAAGTTGGTCCTGTTTACCTTTATCAGAAGAAAGTTTGTTGCCATGTTGAATATCCACTTTGAAATCAATTGTCACTTTGTTTTAAATCTGATCAGAAATCAAACGGACCAAGAGTTGCACTGAACAATATCAACATCCAAATTAAAAAATCCGATCTTCTAGCAGTCATTGGGCCAGTTGGATCGGGGAAGGTATGAACAACTTTATGTGATTTCTGTTTTATACACTGCCATACGTTAACGAAACACATTTTTTTACTTCCGCAGTCATCTTTTCTCCACGCAATACTCAGGGAGTTGCCAGCTAAATCGGGTAAAGTTTCAGTACAGGGCAGAATTGCTTATGTTGGACAAATTCCGTGGGTTTTCTCTGGAACTGTGAAAGAAAATGTTCTGTTTGGTGAGGAATACGAACCAATCCGCTATCTGCAAGTCATCAAGGCCTGTGCATTGCAAAACGTGTGTACTTATTGTTATGTTTGACGTTAATAGCTTTATATTTTGTAGGACTTGCTTTCCTTAGAATTAGATCTTAGATATGATAATGGTCTTGGTGTATGTGCTCCACAATCCAGAAACTATGCATAGCTTGATGACCGGACTTAAATTTTTACTTGCTGACTTTAAGGACTTGGAGTCGCTGGAGAATGGAGATGAGACATTGGTGGGTGAGCGAGGAGTCACTTTAAGCGGGGGACAGAAAGCAAGAGTAAACCTTGCCAGAGCTGCTTACCGTAAACAAACCGACATCATCTTGCTCGACGATCCATTAAGCGCAGTAGATGCTGCTGTGGCCAACCATCTATTTCACCAATGCATTTGTGGATTTCTTAGTGACAAGGTACGAGCTTTTATTGTTGTGATATGTTTTGGTCAAACAAGTCTTTTTTGCAGACGAGGATTCTGGTGACACATCAACTTGCTTTTCTGCAGGACGCTGAACAGATCGTCGTTTTAAAAGAGGTCAGGCTTGATTGAATCTTACATCACCGCTTAAAATTTGTGGCTACTAGACAAAAAACTTGAGTTGAAGTTGTCAGCAAATGTAGTGAATTTCTCAGAGTTATTGGTCAATTAGGGTTTTTCGGATCGGGCTCGTGCCCAATTTCAGACCGCTTACAACTCTGGCCAACTTGGACCATTGAATGTGCGACCGTATTTAATTGCATTTAAGTTAAGTTGTTCTTTTGGGTGGGTTTGTCTTCTAGGCTTGATAATGCTGTTGTTTTCAGTAGTGTTAGCTGCTTTACCGCAATTTCTCATTTTTCAATTCAAGGGACTTTGGGCAAGCGGCAAATTAAAAGAAAGTTTTGCCATACAAACACTGTTTTAGGGCTCGATTGCAGACGTGGGATCTTACAGAGAGTTGCAAGTCAGCGGTACAGATTTTACAGAACTACTAAAGCGTGACGAGAAGGAAGAAGAAATCGCTAAAAATGGTAATGATTAGTTGCTGCACGCACAGGCATATTCCTTTAAGAAAAAAACTTTTTTTGCAGATTTACACGCCTCAATAAATAGGGAAAGGTTGGCTTCAATATCCAGCAATGACGATGCAAAAATGGAGGTGATGTAGTACAGGGCTACTCAAACTTTCTTGCTCTGTGACCCCATTTTAAAACAGATATTTCTACGCGACCCTCTTGATGGGTATAGCCCAGGGAGCACAACCTTTTCGCTATGACGGCCGCATCACAAATCCTTATTTCACCCACGGCCGTCAATTGCCTGCTTGCTTGTGTTTTAAAATGACTGATGTAAAGAAATAATGGCGCCTAAAAAGCCTAAATAAAAAGTCATAAATAATGGCGCCTAAAAAGCCTAAATAAAAGGCATAAAAAAGTCAGGCGCATATGGCTACTAGGCTGGTAATACTCTTTTAAGTTCCACAAAATTTGTTTAGAGCAGTTTGAAAATCAAAATATTTGGCAAAAGAATTTTTGGCCGCCAGTGCATATTATCGAATAAACGTATGTTCACGGTCGCATAAACCCGTCTCTACGGGCGCAGGTTGTGCACCCTTGTATAGCCTATACACGGGAATGATGTTTAAAAATAAATGTACGCACGTATACCATTTATTACGACGGACATAATAACGCATAATGTGTTGCGACCCCAAAATTATAGACCCACAGTTTGAGACGCCCTGATGTAGTAGTATATGCTATGTTTCGTTCTTGCGTATTTGTGTTCATTCTTGGTTGTCCTAAAACTAAATTTGTATCATTTTATTAATCACATTTTCACACTAAGGTTGACTACGTAGCTGCAGTCAAAGATGAAGAGTTAAAAAGACAAGGCAGCATTGGTTGGAAAGCGTACTGGGAATATTTATCAAATAACACACCAACTTTTATTCTTCTTATTTTCATCGTTCCTGTTAACCAAGCGCTAATGGTCCTAGGAGACTGGTGGCTTTCCACATGGTAACTTTAACTCCCAATATGAGTTCACTTTTTGTTTTGCAATTGAGTTGCATTTTTGATGCTGTTTTCGTATAATTTACTGGTATAAAGATTTAGTTTTAAACATCGTTTCAATAACTTCATCGCGTTTTTAATCACTGCTTGGCCGCCAATAAATACAGTGTAATGTAAATGCAGGTTGTGCAACTAATG
Source organism: Phallusia mammillata (assembly GCF_965637545.1). NCBI lineage: Eukaryota > Metazoa > Chordata > Ascidiacea > Phlebobranchia > Ascidiidae > Phallusia > Phallusia mammillata. The sequence continues at coordinate 16,834,938 of NC_137255.1, forward strand.
GGCACATAATATATTAGTTTTCTATGATGCAACCCTTCCTTTAAGCTTTAGTGAAGTGATTGTTCTGTTACATTGCCATTGCTACAGTATCACATATGATAGATTTCTGCTGCAAAACCAATTAACCTATATGCTACGACCACAGCTTACTCAGCTTTGTAACATTGTGTAAGTGGCATGGCAGTGTGGTAAAGGTTACCATTTTATCGTTTTAATTCACTCACTCATTAGCACACATACACATAAAATTACGTTATTTTTGATTGGTTTCTGTTGGTTACTTACGCACATGGTTTGCTAGGGCGACGAGCGTGAGTAATGGTTCCGGCAACTCAACTTTATCTTTGAATACCACATCTTCAAATCAAGCAACCAATCCAGTTGACAACCGTTTTTACATTTATATTTTTACTGGTAATTGGTTGACTGACCATTTAAATCTGCAGTAAACTACTAAGCACTAGTAGTCTCTGGTTAGATCATGTGGCTTGATCATCTGAATTTCTCTATTACGTCATAAAATACTAAATAATGCTTCAAACATAGACTCCAACCCAGCCTTATGGATTGTGGCAAACTTCAATGTAACCTTGTTGTTTATCGTTTGCATTTTAACTATATTGGCTACTTATACCTATTTGACCTATTACAGGTATTACCGTCGGTTTCATCGTCACCACGTTACTTCGTGGCGCATTGCAGGTTTATCATCTGGTGATTTCAGGAAAAGACATGCACAACAGAATGCTAAAAGCCATTCTGAAAGTCCCAATTAGGTTTTTCGATACAAATCCTGTGGGTAAGACTATGCATGTGTAGCTCAAATTCTTTTCGTTTTTTTTATATAGTGCAAAGGCAGAACGCATTTAAACAAATAAGCTTACACTCAATGCAGGTAGAATTTTAAACCGTTTTTCGAAGGACATGGGTCAAGTTGATGAACTTCTTCCTTGGATTTTTTCCGATATATCGCTTGTAAGTGTCAAACTCATAATGTGTAGCGATGTTTCCATCTGCCAGGGGCGTAAATGCACATAATTTTGTGTTTTAGATTTGGGGACAGATCATTTCTATTGTCGTTTTGGCCATTGTCGTAAATTACTTTGTGATTTTGCCACTTATTCCTATCCTCATTTACTTCATATGGCTGAGGCGTTACTACATAAAGACTTCACGTGATATAAAGAGGATAGAGGGTCGAAGTAAGTGTATCCTATATAAATTGACAAAAAATAATGATTCTGGGATATTTTGTTTTGTTTTCTAAAGCAAGAAGTCCGGTATTTTCGCATCTCTCCTCCACTCTGCAGGGTCTCACAACTGTTCGTGCGTTTAATATGCAAGATCAGTTTGAACAAAACTTTCACGAACTACAAGACAACCACAGTTGTATGATTTAAAATGAGCTCTTCACGTGGTTTCCACGTTTTAATGAACATGATTCCACAGCTGCTTGGTACATGTTTCTGGTGGGATCAAGGTGGTTTTCAATCCGGCTTGATTTACTTAGCTCTGCTTTCCTTGGGTGTGTTGTTTTCCTATCCATCCTTACAACTTCGGTGACGGATATAGATGCCGGTCAAGTCGGACTGGCCGTGACATACGCTCTTCAGCTGTTGGCAATGTTCCAATGGGGAGTGAGATTGAGTGCTGAAGTTGAAAATCATGTAATTATTTTGTATGATCAATGAGGGTTTGTGTTATCAGTTGTTAATATTACTAAAGGTAGAAAGTACCTTGCAAAAGTGAATTTGTGTCACTTCCAATGAACATGGTCAGCTCTGAAATAAGTGAAGCTAAAAATATCTTTATCGGGATTTAATTACCAGCGTTGCTCGACTGAGGCTCCCAAGCGATTTTCGTAACTGAAGTAGTGTATATTCATATTTAATATTCTCCTGCGTCTAACACTGCCCATGTTGTTCATCCCAAACAACAAAACTAGGTATTTTTTGCGCACAATCTTGTTTAAGTCTTCGCAGTGACATACCAAACGCTTCTTAGTCACTTCAAAAATTTGTGCAAAGATGACATCGGTGGAGAGGATGCAAGAATATTGCAAACTACCTCCTGAACCACCACACTACATAAAAGAGACACAGCCACCATCCGATTGGCCATCGCAAGGACGAATCCAGTTCGAGAACGTCTCCTTTGCATATTATCAAGGCGGGGTCAACGTTCTTCAAGAAATCTCTGTCGAATTTCGACCACATGAAAAGGTTTGTTTAAATAAACATGGACAACAAGTCATATGTTTGTTCTCTGAATTAATTTGTGTTTAGATTGGAATCGTTGGTCGCACTGGAGCAGGAAAAAGTTCACTTCTCTCTTGCTTGTTTCGATTAAACGATTTGAGCTCCGGAAAATTAATAATAGACGACGTGGACGTTTCGAAAATTGGACTTACATGCTTGCGCTCTTCCATTTCGTCCATACCTCAAGTTGGTCTTTACCTCAAGTTGGTTAAGTGCACTTATACATAAAGCCATGTTTCGTCTAAATGTAGGATCCCATTCTATTTGCTGGCACTTTGCGAAACAACCTCGACCCATTTTCTTCATATACGGACGAAGAATTGTGGTCAGCATTGGATAAGGTACGATTTTCACTTAAAAGTATGTTAGCCAAAGAGTGATTGCAACTGATTATAAAATTCAGGTTGAAATGAAGGAAACAATCGAAGCCTTTTCATCCAAACTTGAAATGCAGTTAACTGAATCGGGTTCCAACTTCAGTGTTGGTCAACGTCAACTAATCTGCCTCGCAAGAGCAATTTTGGGTAAAAACAAAATTCTTGCCATTGATGAAGCAACAGCCAACGTTGATATCAGGTAAGATAATTGAGAAGTTTAATCAATTCAAGTTTTTTTATGCCTTTTGTACAAATGTAATATGTTGTTCTTCTAACCATTTTAACACGTCGGGTTAACAATGGTGATTTATGCAGAACTGATCAACTGATCCAGGAAACCATCGGCGAAACTTTCCAAAGCTGCACAGTGATCACTGTGGCGCACCGGATCAATTCCATCATTGATTGCGATCGAGTTCTGGTAAAACTGCCATAATTTTTCTTATTAAAACATAATCAAACAAGGTTTGGTTACTTTAATTGATTTCAGACCATCTAAACTTAATGTCTTTATTCAGGTGATGCGGTCAGGAAAGGTTGTTGAATTTGATGAGCCACATACGTTGTTAGTCAAAGAAGAAAGTGAATTTTGTCGCATGGTTGATGCGGTTGGTGAAAAGGAAAGCCTATCTCTTAGAGATGCAGCAAAGCAGGTAAACATTGAGCTACAACAGCAAAGTAGTATTCGATTTTTACAAGCAAATCCACGCAGGCATATTGCAAACGACGTGCGAAGCAAGAAACGTGATAGCAACCTTTGACGCCATTCCTTTCGAATACAGTGTGAAGTTGTTGGATAATTGTGCTTTTAACGTTGACTGTAATGTATTCCATGATCTACAATATACGTTTGACGTGTGATTAGCATATTTTTTCCTAGAACATTGTATGTGTGTATGATGGTATTCAAAAAAGCGGAATTGTTTTACCTCCAATTATACTGGTATTGGAAAAAAAACTTACACAATTAGTGCGATGTCCATAAATAGAGTGCAATATCATCAAGGTTTGCATTCTTAATTTGTGAAAGTAAATAGCAACTTTTTTGTTACAAAATTGAGGTGTCGTATACTTGAACGAACGTAGATCAGCTGAATAAACACAAACTTTGGTGTTGCCTGTTATTTTTAACTGTAAGTTATAATTGTAAAGCTTAGTTCGTTTTAGTTCAAATGCAGTCATCAAAATACAAAAGTTGAATATTTTATCACATTACATGACTAGTACAGCGAAAGCATTACGTGCAGATGTAGCGGCTCAAAATACAACGCCAGCACTGATCCTGATCCTAAAATTTATGTTGAGATCAGAAGTTTTGATATGTCACTTCTGCTAAACGCTGTGACCGACGCGCAACCATTCGTATTGATTAGGTAGGAGAGGTTCATTCTGTGAAACTATGGTTTGTTCTATTGGGTGATCGCGGCCAGAGTTGTATATAAGTTGTATGTAGATTTCTCAAGAAACAGGCTTGTTTTGGGCCTGACTTTACACTCTGCGTCAGTATTTTTTTAAATAAATTTAACTTGCTTAGTAGAGAGTTGCTGGACCTGACCAAATGTAAAACAGCCCTAAAACGCCTTATTCAAGACTAAACGTCTGTTGCGTATGTTGTGTTGGTCTTTTTTGAGCCTTCAATGTATAGTCCTTTCGAACAAACTAGAACGGACTTCTCAAAAACGATTCGGATTCAGACCGGATTTCGGGCTTGTTCTTTTGGGTTCGAGTGTGGTGCAAACATTATATTTTTAATAGGTTTGTTGTGTTTCAGTATTTCTCTACATCCAATTTGGTTGAAGCTTTATCAGGCGTGTATGTAGCTTACTGTACGGCACAATCACTGCTGCATAAGATCAACAAAGCTATTTTAACGACGGCGTACGAATCTGACTTTTTAAGTATTAGATTTGATTTTAAAAAAAAGTGTTGATAATTAGGTCTAAAAGGGCCGTGATGAAGATTATTAACAAAAAATAACTAGTTTTGATGCATATTTGCTTTTGCAGTGCATATGTGGGTTACTTAGACACAAATGAACACAAAAGGATGACCAGGCCCCTAGACTTGTGGCAGTGACATATAGCCTAATAGTTAAGATTCTATAAAATTTCCTTAATTTATTTTGTTTTTTAATGTTTTCACAAATCCTTGGTGTAATGTTTCGAAACAAAATTGTCTGTCAGTGCATCTACTTACCTGACCTAGTCATAAGAACAACCGCCATTGCGCCCGGCTTTAAAATCCAGTAGTTGAAAAGTGAAAAACACTTTGTCGCGACATACTCAAAAAGCTCTGCGTTATTACAAAACGTAAATACAGGCAAACAAAAGAAATTGGTTTCACGTCGGTCCCTAACAATGTCCCAATCAGGCCCGGTAAAATGCATTCGGGTGTCAATGGCTGCAACTGTCGGTTTAGCCATGGCAGCCGACGCTGAAGGCAAATCGACATATCCACGCACGCGTGTTTGTGCGGATTTACGGTAAACAAATGTTGCGGTTATAAAAATCTGTACAAACGTGTCTGTCGTTATGCACGAACGGCAATTGAGATTACGCAACAATGCATGTCACGTTTCTTTGAGAATGCTGCTGTTAAGTGCCAGAAAAAAATTGACAAAGACTGCTTTATTCGTTGCGTTTACTTCGACCTACAAGTCTCATTGCAGTTATAACATGCGCTTTCACTTGAATCAAATCGACTTTAACGTTAAGCAGGCGATCGTACATTTTCAACTTTGGTAACTATGGTGAGTTTTTACATATCGCAGGTTGTTCAATCAGGTTGAAGCGTATGAAAAACAAGTCACAACCAAGCGCAACAAAAAATCGCAAGGTTTACAGAAGTTGGAAAAATATGGTGAGATAGAAACATGTCCAGTGGATTATTCGGTCTCTGATTTGTTCTTATTTACAGACAAGAAACTTGGATAGTGCACAGTAGCAACAAGTATGTATCCAGATGTTAAGGTTAAACAAAACCGAGCCAAAAAGGGCAATTTTGTATCTAGGAATACTTATTGGTAAGTAACTACATAAGACAACAAAAAACTGTTGATTTTCTGAGGTTTCACAGCTAGTCATTAAATTACAAAATGCTTAGCATGCTGTAGCCAGTTATTCTAAACTAGGGCTACCATATTTCCATCCCCCAAAAGGAGAACATGAAAAAATACCCATTGCCCCCCCAAAAATAAAAGCTTTAGAAATTAGACGGTATTAAATTATAATTCGGATAAAGTTTAACGTTTATCACATCACCACATCAAATTAACCTTGTTTTTTTCAAAAAAAAAGAAAAATCTACCTGTATACCTGTATTCTTAAAAAATACGCTAAAGATTAATATTTAGCTGTTTTCAAAGGCATAATTGTCTTATGTAGTTGGTAAAACAGAAATTCTTTGAAACGGAGGACATTTGGGTACTTTTTTTAGTCCTTGGAGGACAACTTGGTTTTGTTAAAAAGGAGGACATGTCCTCCAAAAAGAGGACGTATGGTAGACTTATTCTAAACTAAACTGTCAGCTGTTTCCTGCTTGTCGTGCACGAGTGCGCGATGTCTCATTGTTTGTGGGTGGTATTTGTCGTTCTTTTTGTATAGGTGGCTAAATGACTTATTTCGAGTTGGTAATAAGAAGGATCTCGAAGAAGAAGACCTTCACGGATTATCAAAAAAGAACAAATCGTCGAACATTTGCGTCACGCTTGAACGGTTCGTGATAATGTACATCGGTCATTCTGTTGCCCCTCATTTCGGTTACGTTTTGCCCCCATCGCAAGTACAATGTTGCGCTTGCGCCACAGATTAGGCACGATCAAATAACCTTCTACTTTTGGCGGGAGAGTTGAAATGTCAACGCCTTGATGCAATTTCTGTTTCGGTTAATCATTGTTTTGTACAGATTAATTGTTACACAAAGAAACGGTGATAATCATATTCCGCCACTGTATTTTGTAGCAAATATTTCTCAATGTAGGAATTGGAATGCAGAAATCAAAAAGTCTAAAACCACAGGAAAGCGACCAAGACTAGCCCGAGCTATTTGGAAAACTCATGCACTGCGATGGATTGCTATTGGGCTTATTGCTTTTATCAAGGTAAAAGTATATCCATAGCATGGTAAAACAGTAACAACAACTATCAACGAGTCAAATGCTACTTTCCAGGATATGGTCCCATTGCTTATTCCGTTCCTTTTGAATCGACTTCTGTTATATTTCGAAGGCGTTACCCCGTTAAGTGAAGCATATTTATGTGCTGCGGGCATCACTCTTGTTTCTGTTGTGTTTATTTTCCTGCATAATGTTTACTTCTTGGCAAGCAAGGAGATCGGATGGCACATTAGAGCTGCAACGTGTGCTCTTATGTACAAAAAGGAAAGTATGAGTTCCCCCCCCCCCATAATTTTTAAAATTTCATGTTTTAAAATTTGTACAACGCATGACGCCTAAATCACTCATAAACTTTTGCAGTGAGTTTGCGCGTCAAACCAGTTCAACTTTGTGTTTTAGACAATTCGGCTCAGTCAGAAATCTATATCAAGCACAACAACAGGTCAAATCGTCAACCTTGGCGCCACCGATGTCATTCGATTTGATCTGGTATAAGATCATGAGTATTGATTTGTCACTTTTACTAGTTTTAACACACTTGCATGCACTGTAGCTTCCCCAATTTCTGCAATATCTGTGGCTGGGTCCTCTACAAATGGGCGTTGCTGTCGCGTTGTTGTGGGGTTTTATCGGTGCATCTTCCCTTGTGTCACTTGGAATCGTGATGTTAACAATATTGATTCAAGCATTTTTCGGTCGACTAACTGCAAGATACCGGTAAGTAAAATGTTGTAGTGAGGCAGAATTGTGAGCAACAATGTTTTTACATTTAAAAAGGTCAAAGACAGCGTTACATACTGACAAGAGGGTTCGACTAATGAACGATGTCGTGTCAGCCATGCGAGTTGTGAAGATGTTTGCATGGGAGAAACCCTACGAAAAACTCATTTCAAGTATTAGAAGGTAACCACATGAAAAAGGTAAAAAAATCAAACATGAATATTGCCACATTTATAGCGAAGAAATCAAGAAGATATTGAAGACGTCGTACATACAAGCCTACAACATTGCAATGACGTACATATCTTCACGCCTGATGATTTTTATCACGTTTGTGGTTTATGTGTATCTTGGCGGGCAGTTAACTACTCCTAAGGTAAAGTGTGTCGTCGCAAACAAATATTTTTTTGTGTGTCGTAACTACCCGACAAATTTTGTCCCCAGGTGTTTGCCGTTGTGGCTTGGATCAATGCTGTGCGGTTTCCAGTGGTGATGCTTTTTTCCCTCGGAGCTCAATACCTTGCCCAATCACTTATCAGCTTTAAGAGAATAGAAGTAGGTTTTAAAAGAACTGAAACCCTACTACCGGATTTTCAGAACAGCGATATCCGCTGTGCGTTTGCTGTTTGTTCGGTTAAATGTAAAATTGTTCTATGCAGACGTTTTTGCTCCTGGAAGAAATCGACCAACCCGAGCTAGAAGATTTCGCCAACGAAAATGACAAAGATTCACCTAGCGTTGTATTCAAAAGTTTTACCGGCACATGGGAGCAAATGAATCCTGCTTATGTAGATGAAGTAAGCTGGTCCTGTTTAGGTTTATCAGAAGAAAGTTTGTTGCCATGTTGAATATCCACTTTGAAATCAATTGTCACTTTGTTTTAAAACTGATCAGAAATCCAACGGACCAAGAGTTGCACTGAACAATATCAACATCCAAGTTAAAAAATCCGATCTTCTGGCAGTCATTGGGCCAGTTGGATCGGGGAAAGTATGAACAACTTTATGCGATCCCTATTTTATACACTGCCATACGTTAACGAAACACATTTTTTTATTTCCGCAGTCATCTTTTCTCCACGCAATACTCAGGGAGTTGCCAGCTAAATCAGGTAAAGTTTCAGTACAGGGCAGAATTGCTTATGTTGGTCAAATTCCATGGGTTTTCTCTGGAACTGTGAAAGAAAATATTCTGTTTGGGGAGGAATACGAACCACTCCGCTATCTGCAAGTCATCAAGGCCTGTGCATTGCAAAACGTGTGTACTTATTGTTATGTTTGACGTTAATAGCTTTATATTTTGTAGGATTTGCTTTCCTTAGATCTGAGATATGATAATGGTCTTGGTGTATACACCAAGATATGTGCTCCACAAACTATGCATAGCTTGATGACCGGACTTAAATTTGTACTTGCTGACTTTAAGGACTTGGAGTCACTGGAGAATGGAGATGAAACACTTGTGGGCGAGCGAGGGGTCACTTTGAGCGGGGGACAGAAAGCAAGAGTAAACCTTGCTAGAGCTGCTTACCGTGAGGAAACCGACATCATCTTGCTTGACGATCCATTAAGCGCAGTAGATGCTGCTGTAGCCAACCATCTATTTCACCAATGCATTTGTGGATTTCTTAGTGACAAGGTACGAGTTTTTATTGTTGTGATATGTTTTGGTCAAACAAGTCTTTTTTGCAGACGAGGATTCTGGTGACACATCAACTTGCTTTTCTGCAGGACGCTGAACAGATCGTCGTTTTAAAAGAGGTCAGGCTTGATTGAATCTTACATCACCGCTTAAAATTTGTGGCTACTAGACAAAAATTTGAGTTGAAGTTGGCAGCAAATGTATTGAATTACTCAGAGTTATAGGTCGATTCGGGTTTTTCGGATCGGGCTCGTGCCCAATTTCAGACCGCTTACAACTCTGGCCAACTTGGGCCATTGAATGTGCGACCGTATTTAATTGCATTTAAGTTAAGTTGTTCTTTTGGGTGGGTTTGTCTTCGAGGCTTGATAATGCTGTTGTTTTCAGTAGTGTTAGCTGCTTTACCGCAATTTCTCATTTTTCAATTCAAGGGACTTTGGGCAAGCGGCAAATTAAAAGAAAGTTTTGCCATACAAACACTGTTTTAGGGCTCGATTGCAGACGTGGGATCTTACAAAGAGTTGCAAGTCAGCGGTACAGATTTTACAGAATTACTAAAGCGTGACGAGAAGGAAGAAGAAATCGCTAAAAATGGTAATAATTAGTTACTGCACGCACAGGTACATTCCTTTAAGAAAATTTTTTTTTGCAGGTTTACACGCCTCAATAAATAGGGAAAGGCTGGCTTCAATATCCAGCAATGACGATGCAAAAATGGAGGTGATGTAGTATATGCTATATGTTTCGTTCTTGCGTATTTGTGTTGATTCTTGGTTGTCTTAAAACTAAATTTATGTATCATTTTATTAATCACATTTTCACACTAAGGTTGACTACGTAGCTGCAGTCAAAGATGAAGAGTTAAAAAGACAAGGCAGCATTGGTTGGAAAGCGTACTGGGAATATTTATCAAATAACACACCAACTTTTATTCTTCTTATTTTCATCATTCCTATTAACCAAGCGCTGATGGTCCTGGGAGACTGGTGGCTTTCCACATGGTAACTTTAACTCCCAATACGAGTTCACTTTTTGTTTTGCAATTGAGTTGCATTTTTGATGCTGTCTTCGTATAATTTACTGGTATAAAGATTTAGTTTTAAACATCGTTTCAATAACTTCAACGCGTTTATAATCACTGCTTGTCCGCCAATAAATACAGTGTAATGTAAATGCAGGTTGTGCAACTGATGGGCACATAATGTATTAGTCTTCTATGATACAACCCTTCCTTTAAGCTTTAGTGAAGTGATTGTTCTGCTACATTGCCATTGCTACAGTATTACATATGATAGATTTCTGCTGCAAAATCAACTAGCCTATATGCTACGACCACAGCTTACTCAGCTTTGTAACATTGTGTAAGTGGCATGGCAGTGTGGCCAAGGTCACCATTTTATCGTTTTAATTCACTCACTCATTAGCACACATACACATAAAATTACGTTATTTTTGATTGATTTCTGTTGGTTACTTACGCACATGGTTTGCTAGGGCGACGAGCGTGAGTAATGGTTCCGGCAACTCAACTTCATCTTTGAATACCACATCTTCAAATCAAGCAACCAATCCAGTTGACAACCGTTTTTACATTTATATTTTTACTGGTAATTGGTTGACTGACCATTTAAATCTGTAGTAAACCAGTCGACACAGGCACTTTACCTTGCTGTTCTGCGTTTGCAAAGCCTCCACGCAGACAGAAATGTTTGGAATGTACTTTAAGTTAAGTTGGTCTTCAGGGTTACTCCAATGACTAAAAACTAAAGTTAGATCATATGGCTTGATCATCTGAATTTCTCTATTACGTCATAAAATACTAAATAATGCTTCAAACATAGACTCCAACCCAGCCTTATGGATTGTGGCAAACTTCAATGTAACCTTGTTGTTTATCGTTGGCATTTTAACTATATTGTCTTCTTATACCTATTTGACCTATTACAGGTATTACCGTGGGTTTTATCGTGACCTCGTTACTTCGTGGCGCATTGCAGGTTTATCATCTGGTGATATCAGGAAAAGACATGCACAACAGAATGCTAAAAGCCATTCTGAAAGTCCCAATTAGGTTTTTCGATACGAATCCTGTGGGTAAGACTATGCATGTGTAGCTCAAAAGTTTTTTTTATATAGTGCAAAGGCAGAACGCATTTAAACAAGCTTACACTCAATGCAGGTAGAATTTTAAACCGTTTTTCGAAGGACATGGGTCAAGTTGATGAACTTCTTCCTTGGATTTTTTCCGATATATCGCTTGTAAGTGTCAAACTCATAATGTGTAGCGATGTTTCCATCTGCCAGGGCCGTAAATGCACATAATTTTGTGTTTTAGATTTGGGGACAGATCATTTCTATTGTCGTTTTGGCCATCGTCGTAAATTACTTTGTGATTTTGCCACTTATTCCTATCCTCATTTACTTCATATATGGCTGAGGCGTTACTACATAAAGACTTCACGTGATATAAAGAGGATAGAGGGTCGAAGTAAGTGTATCCTATATAAACTGACAAAAAATTAATGATTGTGGGATATTTTGTTTTGTTTTCTAAAGCAAGAAGTCCGGTATTTTCGCATCTCTCCTCCACTCTGCAGGGTCTCACAACTGTTCGTGCGTTTAATATGCAAGACCAGTTTGAACAAAACTTCCACGAGCTACAAGACAACCACAGTTGTATGATTTAAAATGAGCTCTTCACGTGGTTTCCACGTTTTAATGAACATGATTCCACAGCTGCTTGGTACATGTTTCTGGTGGGATCAAGGTGGTTTTCAATCCGGCTTGATTTACTTAGCTCTGCTTTCCTTGGGTGTGTTGTTTTCCTATCCATCCTTACAACTTCGGTGACGGATATAGATGCCGGTCAGGTCGGACTGGCGGTGACATACGCTCTTCAGCTGTTGGCAATGTTCCAATGGGGAGTGAGATTGAGTGCTGAAGTTGAAAATCATGTAATTATTTTGTATGATTAATTAGGGTTTGTGTTATCAGTTGTTAATGTCACTAGAAAGTACCTTGAAAAAAGTGACTTTGTGTCACTCCGAATGAACATGGTCAGCTCTGAAATAAGTGAAGCTAAAAATACCTTTATTGGGATTTACCAGCGTTGCTCGACTGAGGCTCCTAAGCGATTTTCATAACTAAAGTAGTGTATATTCATGTTTAATATTCTCCTGCGTCTAACACTGCCCATGTTGTTCATCCCAAACAACAAAACTAGGTATTTTTTGCGCACAATCTTGTTTAAGTCTTCGCAGTGACATACCAAACGCTTCTTAGTCACTTCAAAAATTTGTGCAAAGATGACATCGGTGGAGAGGATGCAAGAATATTGCAAACTACCTCCTGAACCACCACACTACATAAAAGAGACACAGCCACCACCCGATTGGCCATCGCAAGGACGAATCCAGTTCGAGAACGTCTCCTTTGCATATTATCAAGGCGGGGTCAACGTTCTTCAAGAAATCTCTGTCGAATTTCGACCACATGAAAAGGTTTGTTTAAATAAACATGGACAACAAGTCATATGTTTGTTCTCTGAATTAATTTGTGTTTAGATTGGAATCGTTGGTCGCACTGGAGCAGGAAAAAGTTCACTTCTCTCTTGCTTGTTTCGATTAAACGATTTGAGCTCCGGAAAATTAATAATAGACGACGTGGACGTTTCGAAAATTGGACTTACATGCTTGCGCTCTTCCATTTCGTCTATACCTCAAGTTGGTCTTTACCTCAAGTTGGTCAAGTACACTTATACATAAAGCCATGTTTCGTCTAAATGTAGGATCCCATTCTATTTGCTGGCACTTTGCGAAACAACCTCGACCCATTTTCTTCATATACGGACGAAGAATTGTGGTCAGCATTAGATAAGGTATGATTTTCACTTAAAAGTATGGTAGCCAAAGACTGATTGTAACTGATTATAAAATTCAGGTTGAAATGAAGGAAACAATCGAAGCCTTTTCATCCAAACTTGAAATGCAGTTAACTGAATCGGGTTCCAACTTCAGTGTTGGTCAACGTCAACTAATCTGCCTCGCAAGAGCAATTTTGGGTAAAAACAAAATTCTTGCCATTGATGAAGCAACAGCCAACGTTGATATCAGGTAAGATAATTGAGAAGTTTAATAAATTCAAGTTCTTTTCATGCCTTTGATCAGCTCAAATCAAACATAAGAAAAACATAATGATTCATATCAAATATGACCTCAATTTTAGGTGTTTGGCATTTTTCAAGTATTTCAGAAACAAATTGCGTCTCACTTTTGTACAACTGTAATATGTTGTTGTTTTAACCATTTTAACACGTCGGGCTAACAACGGTGATTGATGCAGAACTGATCAACTTATCCAGGAAACCATCGGCGAAACTTTCCAAAGCTGCACAGTGATCACTGTGGCGCACCGGATCAATTCCATCATTGATTGCGATCGAGTTCTGGTAAAACTGCCATAATTTTGCTTATTGAAACATAATCAAACAAGGTTTGGTTACTTTAATTGATTTCAGACCATCTAAATTTAATGTTTATATTCAGGTGATGCGGTCAGGAAAGGTTGTTGAATTTGATGAGCCACATACGTTGTTAGTCAAAGAAGAAAGTGAATTTTGTCGCATGGTTGATGCGGTTGGTGAAAAGGAAAGCCTATCTCTTAGAGATGCAGCAAAACAGGTAAACATTGAGCTACAACGAAGCGAAGTAGTTTTCGATTTTATGCAAGCAAATTCACGCAGGCATATTGCAAACGACGTGCGAAGCAAGAAATCAAGAAACGTGATAGCAACCTCTGACGTCATTCCTTTCGAATACAGCTGTTCCGCTTCATCTAATTATTGTAATACAATGGTTCAAAAAGTATTTAAGCTTGGAGTTGTTGGATAATTGTGCATTTAACGTTAACTACAATGTATTCCATGATCTATAATATACATTTGACGTGTGATTAGCAAGGCATCTGCAGGTATATAGGCCCGGAAGGTAATAAGACCCACTGCTCTTTTTTTGATATACAAGAAAAAAATGCTTCCGTTTGGATGTCATTTTAAAATACATACGTACTTACCATGATTTACAAAGTTTTCAACCTGCAGTTAACAGTATATGTGTTATATAAGTTAATAACGTTGCGTGTTTGAACATTATTTTAACCGAAGCAATCCTACATCCTACAAATCCATCATCCTACAAAAACAGAACTCGCAAACGTCCTCAAAATCTAATGGATGTTTAATATCAACCTCTGCAACCAAAATTGGCCTGGAACTCGTAAATGGTTTATCAGTTATACGCAATAGTTTTTAAGGAGCCTTGTTACCTGCAGGTACCTCAAAAATAAAAATAAACTTACATAAATAGTGCGAAGTCAATCAATTGACTGCAATGCCATCAAGATTCGCGTTCTTATTTTGAGAAAAAATAATAATAACTTTTTATTACTAAAATGAGGTGTCGTATTCTTAAACGAACGTACGTCAGCTGAACAAACACAAACTTTGGTGTTGCCATTTATTTTTAACAGTTAGTAATAATAGTTTAAACGCTGTCATCAAAATAAAAATAGGTTGACTATTTTATCACATAACATAACCGGTCCAACGAAACCACTACGTGTCGAGATCAGAAATTTTAATATGTCACTTCGGCTAAACGCTGTGGCTGCCGCGAAACCATTTATATTGATTAGTAGGAGACATGAGGTTATTAATTGATTTGGTTTATGCTAGTAAATTGTGTTCTTCTTGAAGTTCCAACCTTAAGCTTTTTCTGTAGATTTTCGAAAAATACCAAGATTATCCAGGGAAATTTTAATAGATTTTTTAAACAGTCGGTGGACCGTTCCGACTTACTTTCACCACTGAATAAAAGTTAAATGTGGGGTCGCTGATTGTTTTTTAATTCCAATAATTTAAAACTAAAAAGTTGCACCAACTAAGTTATGCACATTAACAACTTCTCTTATTTTTAATAATGGGCGATGATGTAACTGTATAGAAACCAACAGTTAAGATTGGGCTGTGACGACAAGCGGTTCATTCTGTGAAACTATGGTTTGCTCTATTAGGTGATCGCAGCTGTACGTTAGTGCAGCCTAACAGTCAAGAGTATTAGTTCCTACAAAAAGGTACCACGGTTTTTATTGTATTCGTGTGTGCTGTTACGCTGCGCCAACGCCGCTAAACAATACCCAGACACATTGTAATGAAATTGCCATTTGGACACACATTTGTTTTTGTTAGTTGATGATTTTAGACTTATTAAAGTATAGTTATAAACGGAATAAATTGGGACAATTTGTTTAGAAATATCACGGAAATTTTAAGTTTTAAATCGCACGAAACGCCAAGAAATTCTTGCATTACAAATGTCTGTGGTGCAACACTTTTTTTATAATTTTGCAGTGTTTGAGTACTTCTCTACATTCAGTTTGGTTGAAGCTTTATCAGGCGTGTACTGTACGGCGCAACATCACTGCTGTACAAAAATCATAAAAGCTGTTTCAAGGTGGCGTACGACTCTGACCTTTTGACTGTTTGAAGTGATGATAATTGGGTCTAAAATGGCGGTGATCAAAATTTAAAAAATTGTTAATTAAACGAATGCCTTACGTACTTTGAATTGGGGTTTTGTAAAGAGTATACAGACGAAAGTTGACGATCAACAAACAGCCATCTACAAAAGCTCGGCGTTATAATAAGATGTATATACATGCAACCATACGAATTAAGTTTCACCCCAGTCTTAACAACTCTCCAATCAGGCTCGGTTAAAATGTAAATTATAATAAGGTTGCACCTGTCGTTTTAGCCATTGTGACTGGCGCTGTAGGAAAATCTACTGACACAAGAACTTACAGACTGGCCTGCTAATTTCTGAAAGGTGGCGCAACGGAGCATGTGCTTTTACTATGCCAATAATTGCTCAGCAATTTGCTGAGTCAGCAAATGTCTATATTGTCACGTACGCCGATTTGTTAACACTGCATTATTACCATCAAATGAAAACCAAGAATATTGAAAATAATATCCGCAGGAACTTGTTGTGAACCCTCGCTTCGGACAAAGTTTAACATCTCCAGGTAAACAAAATGGAATCACACACCTGGTAGTGCATGTCGAATATGATATGCCTGCAAGAGAATGTATGTGCTCCCTTGCGTTAATCCAAACAAATTGACTGCAGTTCACATTTTTTACCTGTTTTGCTGCATTTCGTAATGACAGACTTTCCGCTTTACCCACCGCATTAACCATGCGACCAAATTCACTTCCATCCTTGCGTAACAATGTATACGGCTCATCAAACTCAACAACCTTTCCTGACCGCATAACCTAAATAAGCAACAAAAACTATGACTGGCCTGAAGTCGAAATAACTACAATAGCTTTACAAGAACTCGATCACAATCAATGATGGAATTGATCCGGTGCGCCACAGTGATCACTGTGCAGCTTTGGAAAGTTTCGCGGATGGTTCCTTGGATTAGCTGATCGGATCTGCGCAAATCATATTGTTAAGGACAACGTTTGGTATTAGCTTGCAAGTTATATCGTTGGCAAACACATTAACGTTAACTCCAACAGTTATACCAAAATACGTCAACATAAATGAGACACAACTTGGGGTTTGATTTAGTTATATTGTTTTAATTTACGGTTACAATCGGAAGCCAGTCAAAAGATTAACGCCAGACTGTATCAACCTTAAAGAAACTGAAATGTGGGTCATAGTGATATATACATCCCATGATACGACAAAAATGTGGTGATAGTATTCCTAATGCAAGAGTATGGATTCCATGCGACTTCTTGCTGGACGATTTAAAAGTTTTCTACCTGATATCTACGTTGGCTGTTGCTTCATCAATCGCAAGAATTTTGTTCTTTCCTAAAATTGCTCTAGCGAGGCAGATTAACTGACGTTGACCAACGCTAAAGTTGGAACCCGATTCAGTTAACTGCATTTCAAGTTTGGTGGAAAAGGCTTCGATTGTTTCCTTCATTTCAACCTAAACATTTGCACTCAGGGTCACACAGGTAGTTAATTTTTAGCTTGTTTCGAGTAAAAATTATCTCACCTTATCTAATGCCGACCACAATTCTTCGTCTGTGTGTGATGAAAATGGATCAAGGTTGTTTCGCAGAGTTCCAGCAAAGAGTATTGGTTCCTAAATAAAAATAAAACATGGGTATACGAAAGAGTGTCGTTACTATTATTATTATCAAGTGCAGAGTTGTGAGTGTGGCCAAACTCGATCCTAACGAGTCCCAAGTACGAGCTCCAAGACGGGCCCAAATAAATTTGACTGTAGCCTGAAATAGGCCCGAAAGCAATATTTGCTAAGGTTATATTACGATACAAATGTTGCCAAGTAACTTTAATCCGAATGTAGTTCGTTTCATACTCGGTCGAGAACCGACCAAAAAAGTTCGCAACGACTCTCAACTCAGAACAGAAGATTAATAAAACTGACTTGAGGTATAACCGAAATGGAGGAGCGCAAGGCTGTAAGTCCGATCTTTGAAACGTCCACGTCGTCTATGATCAATTTTCCGGAGCTCAAATCGTTTAATCGAAACAAACAAGAGAGAAGTGAACTTTTTCCTGCTCCAGTTCGACCCACAATTCCAATCTAAACACAAACATGTGGTGGGTTTTTGTGCAATAAAGTTTTGTTGTAGCAATGACGTGTTCAATATCTAATACAAACGAACCTTTTCATGCGGTTGAAACTCGACGGAAATATCTTGAAGAACATTGATCCCACCTTGATAATGTGCAAAATATACGTTTTGGAATTGGATTCGTCCTTGCGATGGCCAATCGGATGGTGGCTGTGTCTCTTTTATATGGTGTGGTGGTTCAGGAGGCAGTTTGCAATATTCCTGGATTCTCTCCACCGATGTCATCTTTGTTTTCCGGAAAAAAAAGTTTAAACAGATTCTCAAAATGTCTATTTCGTTGTTAAAGTTTGCCAAATTGACCATTTGTAACCGTATAACCGTAATTGGCCTTATATAAAATTGGACCATTGCAATTGGAAACTTACTTGATTTTCCACTTCTGCACTCAACCACACTCCCCACTGAAACGTTGCCAACAACTGAAGAGCGTATGTCACAGCCAGACCGACTTGACCGGCATCTATATCCGTCACTGAAGTTGTGATGATGGATAGAAAAACAACACAACCAAGGAAAGCAGCACTCAGTAAATCAAGCCGGATTGTAAACCACCTTGACCCGACCAGAAACATGTACCAAGCAGCTGTGGAATCATGTTCATTAAAACGTGGAAACCGCATGAAGTGCTAATTTTAAATCATACAACTGTGGTTGTCTTGCAATTCGTGAAAGTTTTGTTCGAACTGATGTTGCATGTTGAACGCACGAACAGTTGTGAGACCTTGTAGAGTGGATGAGAGGTGCGAAAATACCGGACTCCTAGCTTGAGAATTAGTCAAATCATTAAAGAAATCAGTTTATTGGGCAGTTTTATGATATGCTCTTACTTCTTCCCTCTATTCTTTTGATATCACGTGAAGTGTTTATGTAGTAACGCCTCAGCCATAAGAAGTAAATGATGATCGGAATAAGCGGCAAAATCACAAAGTAATTCACGACAATAGCCAAAATGACAATAGCAATGATTTGTCCCCAAATCTAAAACACAAAACGAGTGTACTTTAACGTATCTGCAAGCTGTTAGGATTTAATTTCGATATATCGTACGCATTTGAAACTTACTTGCGATAAATCAGAAAAAATTCGAGGTAGGAGTTCATCCACTTGGCCCATGTCCTTCGAGAAACGGTTTAAAATTCTACCTGTATTAGGCGAAACTTGGCTTTAAAGTCTATGGTTCCTGTACACTACAGACACGAAGGAAGTTTATGCTACGCAGGCACGGTCTTACCTATAGGATTGGTATCGAAAAACCTAATCGGGACTTTTAAAATGGCTTTGAGCATTTTATTGTGCAATTCTTTTCCTGAAACCACCAGATGATACATTTCCAATCCACTGCGGAGAATAGAGGTGACGATAAAAGCAACGGTAATACCTGCAAGATGTTGAGTAAAGCATAAATATGCGAACCGTGAATTAAGTTACGATTAATTATCTAAAATAATTGACTTTCGAGATTAAAAATGTTTACCTCAGATTAAACAAATAATTAGTTACTTTGAAGTCACCATGATACATAAAATGACATTTAGGCCAGAATTTTTTTTTTGAAAATTGCAACAGTGACATTAATCGTCTTGTACAGCACCGGTTCATTTGCAGTAGCTACAAAAAAGTTGCCATTGGTTTGACTCTGTGGACCATGATAAAATCAATCAACCATTGGCTGTAATCTTTTTATGAGTTCCATACAGTTTTAATTAACTGTTACCTACTGTACAACTGTTACTATACCGTTTGCAGGTTAAAGATTTATAGGCCTGCAGTTAACAAACACATCGAAGTTACTATTCTGGCCTGAAAAACTGGCTATTAGCTGTTGAATTCACCATGAAACCTTCAGTAACCTGCGGTTGTTGTTTTTATTTTCTATACGTAAAGAATTTATAAATTAACATTATCAGACTCCTCAGTAGATTCTTACCAGCAAAAATATAAATGTAAAACTGGTTGTCAACGAGATTGGTTGTCTGATTTGAGGATGTGGTATTCAAGGATGAAGTTAAGTTACCAGCTGCAATACTGGCTCTAGTCGCCCTAAAAAATGCATCCGTAACTAATTAAAACAGAGAATTCGAGTTAGCTTTAGTGAAAGAATCATTGACTTTAAGATGCATTGCAGTAAATTTGACCGTTATATTAAGAATTTTTTTATCTTCTAATGTTTATCGCATGTATAAAAATACACATTTTTAGGTTGCTGCTACGATAAATTGTATAAAATTGCACCTGATTGTAAGGTGATTGCTATGCCAAAAAAGTTTAACTCGAGGTTGTTTAAATTTTTACCCATTTCAGGGCTTAAGAGAAAGCATATATTAAATCACAATGCACTGAATTACAGTGATTTAAAACTAGAAGGTTAAGCACATTCAGCCATTGCATATATATATGGTGTATACACCTCTAACTATTTTGAAATAAGGTGTACATATACATTATTCTCAACACAGTAATAAATATGAATCGTTTACAAATTTAACACAATTTAAGGAGGTGTAACTTGTGGCGCTATTGCGTAAAATAAAGCAAATGGACACGTTTTAAACTATGGTGGGACTACGGAGTAAATTGGCTAACAGCGTAACCCAATTGGGCTGTAAAGTCGGAGGAGGCTTCAAACTTCCATGTTCATATCTACCATCTTCAAAAGCCAAACCGAAATATTTTAAACAAAAACTACATGACCAAGGAGCAAAGTGAGTGAAGCAACTAGTAAAAACGATCTGGAAATAGTGTTTTTAATTACCATGTAGAAAGCCACCAGTCCCCAAGAACCAAAAGCACTTGGTTAACAGGAATGATGAAAATCAGTGCAATGAAAGTTGGTGTGTTATTTGATAAATATTTCCAGTATGACTTCCAGCTGATGCTACCTTGCCGTTTGATTTTTTCATCTTTGACCGCAGCTACATATTCAATCTACAAAAACATAAATCATAAAACACATTTTAACAAAATAAATTGCACTTGTTTTGGAGTTATTCCGATCAAACCAAGCCCTAACATATTTGGTTTTGGGTCCACCGGTATACAAAACAGTCGCACAAGAAAAACAGGTTGTCAACTACCCGCAAGAACGGAAAATGTTGAGCTACAGTACCTCCTTTTTTGCTTCGTTATCACTAGACACCGATGACAGTCTCTGTCTGTCTGTTGAGGCGTGCAAACCTGTTGAGGTGTGTTTTTTTGGAATTACTTTGACGCGTATGAATTGTTTTAAAAATGTTCGCACCATTCTTAACGGTCGGTTTGATTTCATTCTTCTTGTCACGCTGAAGTAGTTCTGTGAAATCTGTACCGCTGACTTGCAACTCTCTGTATGATCCCACATCTGCAACCGAGCCCTAAAACAGTGTATTTTGTATTCAGTTTGCCGCTTGCCTCATCAGAAGTCCATTGAGTTGTACAAGTGCAAAATTGAAGTTCAACAACATACTTAAATGAAATTAGGAAAGCAGCAAATATAAGGTAAGTAAAAGTATAACACTTGGAAGCTTGCACAAGACCTAGCACTTTTGGTTTGGTTCCGCTTTTAGGAATGACAAATCATTGCCTAGTTTACAATTCAACATCTAAACCACCTTATGTTTAAAGTGGTTAAAACACATATTTCCGTCTGACCTCTTTCAGAACAACGATCTGTTTGGCATCCTGCAGGAAAGCAAGTTGATGTGTCACCAGAATTCTTGTCTGCAAAAGTGTGTTTTTGTCCAAAACATACCATAACAAAAAATACTCAAGTCATACCTTATCACTAAGTAACCCACAAATGCATTGGTGAAATAGATGGTTGGCCACAGCAGCATCCACTGCGCTTAATGGATCGTCGAGCAAGATGATGTCGGTTTCCTTTCGGTAAGCAGCTCTGGCAAGGTTTACTCTTGCTTTTTGTCCCCCGCTTAAAGTGACTCCTCGCTCACCCACCAATGTCTCATCTCCATTCTCCAGCGACTCCAAGTCCTTAAAGTCACCAAGAACAAAGTTAGGGTAAGATGCAAACATTTAGGGTAAAATGGATGTTGGTGAAAATACCATTAATTCCAAACAGAACATACGTTTTGCAATGCACAAGCCTTGATGACTTGCAGATAACGGATTGGTTCGTATTTTTCCCCAAACAGAATATTTTCTTTCACAGTTCCAGAGAAAACCCACGGAATCTGTCCAACATAAGCAACTGTGCCCCGCACTGAAACCTGACCTGATTTGGCTGTTAATTCTCCAAGAATTGCATAGAGGAAAGATGACTGAAAGAGCAAAACCAAAAAGTTTTACGTCTGGCATTTATATGAAATACAGATCAGATGAAGTTGTTCCATACCTTTCCCGATCCAACTGGCCCAATGACTGCCAGAAGATCTGAATTCTTTACTTGGATGTTAATGTTGTTCAGTGCAACACGGGGTCTGTTGGATTTCTGATACGTTGTAAAAAATGACTACTGAGTTTAAGGTGGTTACAAGTTGTTGGTGAACACAAACTTAACTATCGTACTTCATCAATGAAAGCAAGATTCACTTCTTCCCAGGTACCGGTGAAATCTTTGAATAAAATCCCTATTGAAGCTTTGGTATCTTGATTGGTAAAAGCTGCTTTTTCAGATTGATGTATTTCATCCAGAAGTAAAAACGTCTGCAGTGTACAATTCATATCAATCAAAGACCAAACAAACAGCACAGAGTAAATGAACAGCAATCGGATTATAACTGTTTGCAAAAATCTTTAATTTTAAGCTTTAGCATCTGAGAGCACTTACTTCTATTCTCTTAAAGCTGGTGAGTGATTGGGCAAGGAGCTGAGCCCCGTATGCGAAAAGCAAAAACACAGGAAACCGCATTGCATTGATCCAAGCTACAACGACAAACACCTGTAGCAAAAAATCCTCTGTGTCAATATGCGTTCAGACACATAACGCTTCGATGTTTGTTGGCAACGACATAATGTTTTACCTTAGAAAATGATAATTGTCCGCCCAGATACACATAAACCACAAACGTAATGAAAATCATCAGGCGTGAAGATATGTACGCCATCGCAGTGTTGTAGGCTTGTATGCACGACGACTTCATTATTTTCTGGATTTCGTCGCTAAACAGAAATGATAATAAATCGAAAGTTTAGAAACTTATCAATAAGTTTTTACCTCCTAACGCTTGAAATCAGTTTTTCGTAGGGTTTCTCCCATGCAAACATCTTCACAACTCGCATGGCTGACACGACATCGTTCATCAGTCGAATTCTTTTATCGGTATGCAATGCTGTCTTTGACCTTATTTAAAGCGTGAATCTGTCGATAAATACAACCTTTTTTCCTGACAACTTATGACATTTAACTTACCGATATCTACCGATCAGACGACCAAAAACTGCTTGTGTTAATATCGCTAAAGCCACTATTCCCAGCGACACAAAAGAAGAGACACCAATGAAACTCCACAATAACACGACGGTCATGACCATTTCTACAGGACCGAGCCACAGATAATGCAAAAATGCAGGGAGCTACACCACATGCAAGTGTGTTAAAACCACCAAAAATTACCAATCAATACTCAGGATCTTATACCAGATCAAATCGAATGACATCGGTGGCGCCAAGGTTGACGATTTGACCTGTTGTTGTGCTCAATAAAGATTTCTGACTGAGCCGAATTGCCTGAAATGCCAAAATTAACATTATTCATTGTAAAAATTTCGTGTAGGTATGTTTGTCATACGGATCGTCCTGTGGATCCATGTGGTGGAAATTCCTTTACGCTAGTTAACGTTACAGTGTACCTTTTGAATGTATGTGTGGTGCTGTTTGCATATAGTTCATGTTGCAAATTTCTTTTCATAAAGTTGTTACAATTTCCTTACAATTATGCCTTAACCCGTTTGGAGGTAATTTCCCCACAGGTAAAGAACCACTGTTCTACACCCGTTCGACACCTGGTTAAAGCAATTGTAATGAGTAAAATCTAAATCTCCCGAGCGACCCGAAGATATAGAGTTAATAAATTTAGCGACATAACCAATTTTTATGCAACGAAGGGCTAAGTTTGGCCTCTTCCCTCTCAGATATTAAAAAGTGCACAACACAAGAATATATTTAATAAAAAGCAAATTGCCAGCGACGTAGAGTAAAACGTATTCATTTTTATCCTTTTCACAAACATACCGGTAGATTTTACGATCCAGCTCGTCCTTGACGCTGTCTTCGCAGACAAAGCAACAACAACATTCCAAGGTCTAAATCGCCTACGTCTCAAAAAACTTCTACATTGAACTGCATCCAGCACAACCTTACGTTTTAATGGGAAGCACTACAAACAGATAAATGGTGTGGCAATGGGGTCCCCCATCGCCCCCTTATTAGCCGATGTTTTCATGAACTTTCTAATCGACAAAGCCTTAGCTTCAACACCGTCTAAAAACAAACCCGATCTGCTCTGTCGGTATGTCGACGATCTGTTCGTTGTATTTTCCTCGCAAACTTTGCTGCAAAAGTTTTTCAAGAGGCTGAATGCAGTTTATCCGAGCATATCTTTCACACAAGAACTAGAGTTACACAACACTATCCATTACTTAGATGTGCTCCTAACGAATACACCCAATGGCATAGTCACTACCACCTACCGCAAGCCTACCCACAGTGGACTCTACAGCAAGTGGGACAGTTTTGTACCACTTCACCATAAACGCAACCTCGTTAACTGCCTCATAAAAAGAGCATATAACATCGCCAGTTCCTACAAAATCATGGACCAAGAGTTTGGAACAGTAAAATCCATGCTTGCCTCCAATGGATACCCTGTCACCTTCCTTGACGGGTGTGTTAAAGGGTTTCTCAACAGATGTCATCGCCCCACACTTCCATCTTCACCCAAACGATCGGAAACCACACATTTTGTGACCATGCGCCTCCCCTTTATAGGAACCACATCTTACAAAATAGCGCGAGAGCTCAAGGGATTTGTGAAACGCACGATACTCGATGTGGAACTACGGGTTATCCACAAACCGACAAAAATTGGCAGTTTCTTTTCTATCAAGGACCGCCCTTGCAACAACCTCCGCTGCAGTGTTGTTTACAGGCTGACGTGTTCGTGTGGGTCCTCATATATTGGTGAGACGCAGCGAAATTTAATAACTCGAATAAAAGAGCACCAGACCAACGAAAAATCGGAAGTATGTAGGCATATTCAGACTAACCCTATGCATAGGGTCAACTTCACTGAACCAGAAATATTGGACGCAACATCGGATCGGATTCGTTTGTTTATTCTGGAGTCGCTTCTTATCCAGCAACATGCACCGGGGCTGAACGTGGACACAACTTCGATGCCCCTGCGGCTTTTTAACACCTAATTATCACTGGTTTTATCGTTATCTCCATTTTGTCGGCAACCTTTTATCAGCGTGACGCAGTTGATTAAACTTTTCTCCTTACTTTTCCTGTATATAAACGCGCTTGTTTCCACTTGTGCATTACATTTTACACTGATGATGACAATAGTTTTGTCGAAACGTTTGTTTTAATAAAAACAAATACGTTTTACTCTACGTCGCTGGCAATTTGCTTTTTATTAAAGCTATTATTCAAGTCCGTGTCTTGTGTACACAAGAATATATACTTTTTTTAAATGCAAAAGTGTAATCCACCTCTACCAATTAATTTGTGATACCATACCTACCTTTTTATACATAAGAGCACACGTTGCAGCTCTAATGTGCCAACCGATTTTCTCGCATCCCAAGAAAAAAACGTGATGCAAGAAAACAAAAACAACAGAGGCAAGAGTGATACCACCGGCACACAAATATGCTTCACTTAACGGGGTAACGCCTTCGAAATACAACAAAAGTCGATTCAAGAGAAGCGGGATCACCAACGGGACAATATCCTGTGAAATAGCCAAGTTGTCAGTTGTTGGTTATAACAGGATCATGCCCTTACCTTTATAAAAGCCATAAGGCCGAACCCGCTCCATCGCAGTGCATAAGTTTTCCAAACAGCCCGTGCAAGTCTTGGTCGATTGCCCGTAATTTTGGATTTTTTGATTTCTGCATTCCAGTTTCTACATGTCGAAATTTGTGTTGGAAATTTCAACGGTGTTCTTTATGATGTGTTTAAAACCGTAAAAGCAATATGAGCGATGACTTTTAATAGTTCCGACAAATTGCCAGTAATTAAGAGGGATTTTGTTTGATATGTTTTCAAATGTATTATCACGAACCGTTCAAGCGTGTCGCATATGTTCGACGATTCGTTCTTTTCTGTTAATCTGTAAAGGTCTTCTTCTTCGAGGTCTTTTTTGTTTCCTTCTCGAAACAAGTCATTCAACCACCTAAAAAAACGAACAATTAAGAACAAAAGAAATTGCGTTAGCATTGCAAGTTAAATTCGGCACAGCTGCATGTTTTGCAATCAGCGGCATTGCTTCAACCCAGTGGAAACTGATGGGTTAAACTAAATTGAAGTCACCAACTTCCTAACCCGAAAGTATTTTAAAAAGTTTTTAGCGGAAGTTCAATAAAAATAGGACGCACAACGGCGAACTTATTATAAGCATGATGCATTCAGGGGTTGCCTGCTCAGCCGAGATTAACATGAAACACACAACAATACTAGTAAGACGTCGTTTTTTCAATTCTTTGCAATTTTAGTAAATGTTGCCTTAAAAATGAAATCTCCTAGCAAGTAAAGCGAAGGACGACGACTTAGGATCATTCATTCGTGACTGTATGAAATTTGAGTAAAAATAAACTACTTAATACAGTTGGTGTTTTTACTGTGAAATTTTCATTGCAATGTTATACAAAAGGAAAAAAAACTAGGTGTTTTTTCACCAGGCAATCAACAGTATTATAATATGTACGATTACTTACCAATGAGTGTACCTTGATACAAAATTGCCCTTGTCAGTACGCCTGTGCTTTACCTTGACATCCGAGTACATTTTGCTATCTGAGATTAATCTGTGCAATCCTTATTTCTCTTGTGAAAACGCGCACAAGCCGTGCCTGCGAAACCTACTGAATTGTATTCCGTTTAGAACAATGTTTGAACCACTGCAAACCTTGCGTTTCTTCGTTGCGCTTGGCTGCCACCTGTTTTTTATGCGTTTCAAGTTCAGAGTATTAAACCTGGTATACGATCGCTTGGATACGAAACGCCTAAATTCGTATAACTGTTACAGCGCTATGGAAATCAAGCGACGGGCATTAAATAACAGCTGTTTTCATGTAGTTTCTTTTAGTCACTAAACACTGTTGCACAGGAGAAGAAATGACGTAACTTTCAACAAGCAGCATTGTTACATCTCCAAGTTCAGTTTCGCATGACTAACTTGCATTATTATTCCCCGTGCTATGACGTTACAATCGCCATGTGCGTAACAGTGAAATTAGAACGCTATTGTATGATTGGTTCATTTTACTGTACAACGCATTCATTAGTCAGTCGTCACAAATATCTAATTTAGCCTTATTCGTCTCTAAAAACGCAACACAAACGAATTTACTTAATGCAGTAAAAAAGTCACCTCACTCGCATGGGCGCCGGCACGTAGGGGCAAGAGGGGGCACTTGTGATTTCTATGGATTCCCGCTTTTCCTCACTGCAACTGATGTTGCAATCTATTGCGTTGTGTGACGTAATAATCAACTGCCAGTTTTGTGCGATAACGCAACGTGGTTTACATACATCTTTTCGTTACTGACATCCGTGGGGCAATGTACTGCGATTGGATTGGAAAGGCGTGTTTATCGTGTAAACCAGGGGCGTGCAACATACGGCCCGTGGGCCACAGTCCGGCCCGTCAAGCTATTTAGTGTGGCCCCCACCAACACACTGATTGAGATAAAAATGAAATTCTTCTGAGAATTTAGCAAAATTTTCCACTAGTAAATCTCCTGAATTGCTATACTAAACGTAACAAATATAAGCTAAATCGGCGTTTTCCCACCGGTGAATCATACAGCAGTTACAGCAAGTAGTCTACTTCACCGAATGTGACGTAACAATGCCCTTTGTCTAGTAAACAATTGTTTTGTGCGAAAGCCAGGATTCCGCTGAAACTCTGTACGTTGTAGAAAATAAATTTATTGATTCATTTGGAAGAATTTTGAATTTATTGTGCACATGCAAAAAAGTTATGTGGTCCTCGCTTGAGGTCCGGAATTGGTTCTACGGCCCACCGACGAAAACTGTTGCACACCCCTGGTGTAAACGATTGTTGTCGGTGAGTCCATTTATAAATATGTGTTTATGACTTCTAAATGTTGATTACTTAAAGGATGCAATATAATTGATATGGATTTAACTGCGATGACCCAGTATGTCATTCTGCTTTACAATAATGCCCTATACATTTAGCCAAGGTGCATAAGTTGCATTTTGTTTACGTAGTGTTCCGGTGCTGTATCCTCACGTGAAGCGTGGCCTAATTCTAAACTTGTACTGTCGCCCAACTAAGCTTTGGCGAGGACTGTGTGTGACGTCATAAAGGCGCATTGTGGTGATATATCTTACTGTAATTACTGCGAGTTAAATACCCGTGTTATTTACTTCTTCCGGTTACCAATACATTGGTAAGATTTGTATCGGATTTCTGCATTTGCAGCGGAGTGTATAAAGTAATGCTTTGTTTAGAAATTATCTCCTTTGTTCTGTATTCGATGTGTTTGGTCAATAAGATCCGCAAAACACCTGTTCAATTCCCTCCTCGCGTGACGTTCCGCGCTTATATTCCGGGGCGCTTTTAAGGGATTTCGTAGAAGTTTGGTAGAAAATGTTGCAGTGCAAGCACATACATCCTTTCACGGATTTGCTGCAGTTTGGTAGAAAATGTTGCAGTGCAAGCACATACATCCAAATCAGTATCGCTTCAGAAGGCGTGACAACGATCTGTTTCGGGGAAACCCTCCTTTCCGTGTTTACTTTGGCACAACAAAACAACTCATACTCATTGTGCGAAATAATGCTGTGAGACCATGAAACTGCTGCGTTTGGGTACAATTTTTCAACTTTGACTGCCTTGGTTTGCGTCTAAACGCATCCCTATATTTTCCATTGTGCCGGTTTGCGAGTGAGAAACTCATGTAGTATACAGTTTAGAGTTGATAAAATGTACTCGAATGTTAAGGTGAAGCAAAGGTATGCGAAAAAGGGAAATTTCGTGTCAAGGTTTACTCTTTGGTGTGTAACTGCTCTGAGTTTAAATATGTTAGTTGGTCGCCTGTTATATTTGAATGTAGTTTCACAGCAATAATTAAATTTACCGTAACATCGTTAGCAATATGTCTTTTTGTTCTTAATTTGTCGTTTTTCTGAAGGTGGTTGAATGACTTGTTTCGAGAAGGAAGTAAAAAAGACCTGGAAGAGGAAGACCTTTATGCATTAACAGAAAAGAACACGTCATCGCACATATGTGATGCGCTAGAGCGGTTTGTGATAATATATATTTTGGTGCATGATGCATGGAAATTTTGTTTCCCCTAAAACAGTAGTAATCACACTGAATTATGTACAATATCAATCATACTATTTAACAAGGATGTTTTTTTTCCCAAGCAGAAACTGGAATGCAGAAATCGAAAAATCCAAAATCACGGGCAATCGACCAAGACTTGCACGAGCTGTTTGGAAAACTTATGCATTGCGATGGAGCGCATTTGGCGTTATTGCCTTTATAAAGGTAAACATCAGGCTGTATGTTGTACACCATAGGATTGATTCAAATTTCGATTATACTGCTACTTTGCAGGACTTGGTCCCGTTATTGATCCCACTTCTCTTGAATCGACTTCTGTTGTACTTCGAGGGCGTTACCCCGTTAAGAGAAACATATTTATGTGCCGCTGGTATCACTCTTGCTTCTGTGGTTTTTGTTTTCCCACATCACGTTTATTTCTTGGAATGTGAGAAGATCGGTTGGCACATTAGAGCAGCAACTTGTGCTCTTATGTATAAAAAGGTAGGTATGGTGTAGTAAACTAATAAGACAGGTATCCTAACCGCGCTTACTTGTGTTTCAAGCCGTCTGTGAATGACATTTTAAAAGCCACGACACAACACAAAAGCCTCTATTACTTTTTCATTGCATAAATGCACTGAAACCAGATGCACTTTTAAATCATAAAACGTGATAATTTATGACATATGGTACGAAGCCAGATCCAGCTTTGGGTTTCTCATCTTAATTTTTAGTACAATTTTTCCAGAAAATAAAACGGCTGACTTGTTATAAAAACAATACCACAGCAATGTTTCAAACTGTAGACAATTGTTGAGCCATCCGTTGCCGACATAGAACACCCGACGTTTTATTTATCTTGAAACTCTACTAAAAAGCTGGTTTATGCGTGTCGAGTCTGGCAAATATTCATGTAGCAAAATACAGTTATTAAAAGACATTTTGTAATTGGTTTCCCTGATAAGCAGCAATGCACCGTGCGTAAACTTATACGTTAAGAATTTGTTTCAAGCAGGATTAGTGAACTCAAAACAAACGATGGATACGTTTGAATCATTCACCCATACAAAACCATTGTGTTGAATTAGTGCCATAGCCCTGAATATTCTTACATGTCCGTCTATTTTTTGCATTTTAGACATTGCGCCTAAGTCAGAAATCGATATCGAGCACAACTTCAGGTCAAATTGTCAACCTTGGCGCCATCGACGTAATTCTATTTGATTTGGTAATTCATGCTGATCTTAATTGGTTCTTTTTTGGTACGTAACACATCCACATGTAACACAGCTACCACAGTTTCTACATTATCTGTGGCTGGGTCCTGTACTAATGGTTGTGACCGTCGCGTTATTATGGAGTTTCATTGGCGTCTTTTCCCTTGTGTCGCTTGGAATCGTGATGTTAACAATATTGTCTCAAGCAATTTTTGTTCGGCTAGCAGGGAGTTACCGGTAAGTTGATTATCAAGGTCAGTGTCACGTTCCCGTTTTCACGGGCACGCAAAAGTTTGGGACTGACTATGGAAGTTCCTTAACAGCTAACGCTCGTGTACTCTGATCGGCAGCAAACCCTTATTTTTACATTTATTTACGTTCAACCACACGTACTCAAAACGACAAACAAACAATCCAGCACTACTTCCCAGTTATCTCTCAATTCTATCTTATATATTATGTTCTATTCTCTCCTTAGATGGGCGCTTTTATAACGCTGATGCAACCATGAAAAGGGTAAAAAGGCGCTAACATGCCGTAACGATTTCCTTTAGATAAAACAATGGAGACTGCAACGGGCAACGGCGCCGCGATAAAAAAATGACAACACAATAGCGCCTGCAACGATAGACTCCAGACGTACAGAAATTGTCCGTGATGCATTGTAATTGGGCCGTGGGATATTGTCATGGGGTGGTCTACAATATTTGTGACACAACCCCGTTTTTAAAATGAGATTTTCTTCAAACAACAACTTGTGGAAATCCCCCCGGAAGTGACATGGCTTCGAATCTCGAAAGGATGATTCCGCAAATTCGCCACCTGACTGCATGGGCTGTTTCTTTAGACGGCGGGTTGTCACGGACGACAGGACACGGATAAATGCGCTTGACACGTTACTCTCACTGGTCGGCGCTAAAACAAGACTGTCATCAGTTGGTTCCTCGAGAATTTGTTGCAATGAACAAATAGATTTTCTCTCATCCAGCATTTGCACCTCAAAACTAGGGCGATTCTGAACCAATTCTTGATCTTGAACACTGACGACTGTCATTGGTATGGCGTTCTGCTCCGTCGTCTTTTGTATTGAAGCAACAATCTCGCCTCCCTCTTCTTCTGTATGTAATTGAATATTGACCCGCTCCTGTGACAATTCTGCGCCTTGCCCACCGGTCTTCGTTTGAATCGTGGCGTTATTCTCCGTCGCTTGTTG
The DNA here is from genome assembly GCF_965637545.1 of Phallusia mammillata. NCBI lineage: Eukaryota > Metazoa > Chordata > Ascidiacea > Phlebobranchia > Ascidiidae > Phallusia > Phallusia mammillata. The sequence goes on from NC_137255.1 coordinate 16,866,632, forward strand.
TGTCACAGAACCTGACTCTTCTTTGTCACACATTTCCACTTCCTTTTCGATGCGACCCTGCGACAAATCCTTTATTACCTCGTCTAGCGATTTGACGTTTTGCTTCACTGAATCGCAGATTTCCGTCCTCTCAACAGAAGTTGTCACAAGCCGTTTATTCATTGGTTCTGGAATGCGCTCTTGCTCAACTTCCGCCAGGTGAACACGATCCAGGTCGACTTTCTCCTTGTTTGTTTTTGTTCTACGGCGGTTCATAGCTTCCAGCTCAAGCTCAAGCTTCTTCATAGCCAGTTCGTGCTCGCGGATTTCCCGTTCGGCGCCAAGTTTCCTTTGCTCGGCCTCACCTTCACGTCTTTTCTGCTCAACCTCACGGTTAGCCCTTCTCTCTTCACGTTCATTCTCACGGTCCACCTGCTCATCTACATACTTGCGCAGCTCTTCGTCAACGAGTCCCATCTGTTTTCCCGCCTCCACGTAGAGGTTTACAGACGCCATTGCCGATCTTACAGGGGTTAGCGTTCAACTTCGCGTTTTAAAGTCAGTTCCCGGACGAGCCCCCAGATGTCACGTTCCCGTTTTCACGAGCACGCAAAAGTTTGGGACTGACTATGGAAGTTCCTTAACAGCTAACGCTCGAGTACTCTGATCGGCAGCAAACCCTTCTTTTTACATTTATTTACGTTCAACCACACGTACTCAAAACGACAAACAAACAATCCAGCACTACTTCCCAGTTATCTCTCAATTCTATCTTATATATTATGTTCTATTCTCTCGTTAGATGGGCGCTTTTATAACGCTGATGCAACAATGAAAAGGGTAAAAAGGCGCTAACATGCCGTGACGATTTCCTTTAGATAAAACAATGGAGACTGCAACGGGCAACGGCGCCGCGATAAAAAAAATGACAACACAATAGCGCCTACAACGATAGACTCCAGACGTACAGAAATTGTCCGTGATGCATTGTAATTGGGCCGTGGGATATTGTCATGGGGTGGTCTAGAATATTTGTGACAGTCAGCCAAACAATAAGCATACACTCAGCGTTTGTGCATTAAAGGTCAAAAACAGCGTTTCACACTGACAAAATAATTCGACTAATGAACGATGTAATATCAGCCATGCGAGTTGTAAAGATGTTTGCATGGGAGAAACCGTACGAAAAACTGATTTTAAGTATTAGGAGGTAAACAATTATGGCTAAGTTAAAAAAAAAATTAAAGCATGATATTTGTCACATTTTTATAGCGAAGAAATCAAGCAAATCTTGAAGACGTCGTTCATAAGAGCTTACAACACTGCGATGACGTACATAGCATCTCGCCAGATGATTTTGTTTACATTTTTAATTTATGTATATCTTGGCGGACAATTAACTACTCCCAAGGTAAAATGTTTACTTGGCGCAAACAAACCATTGGAACGATTTTTTGCGCCGTAATAGCATAGGCCAATTGTGTTCTTAGGTGTTTGTCATTCTGGCCTGGATCAATGCTGTGCGGTTTCCTGTGGTGATGCTTTTTTCCCTCGGAGCTCAATACCTTGCTCAGTCACTAATCAGCTTTAAGAGAATAGAAGTAGGTTCTAGCAGACACAAACGCTTTTACTGGTTGGGTTATAAAGCAACTCATCAACCAGTTGTTTTTCATTGGCTTTCTGCCTGTGGTTTGATCTTCAATTTAATGGAATCCAGTCGTATTCAACGTTTTTTTTTACGGCGGCCCAAATTTAGCAACCCAATGTAGCTGCCTTCCAAATTGTACATCGCTTTTTGACAAAAACTAGATTAAAGTTTGTTTTAAGACAAAAAGAAAGGTCTGAGCTGATGGTTATTTCAGTTTTTCATACACAACTGGTTGACATGCCATTTCACACTGTCACGCTTAATATGCAATCCTGTCATTTGTCCATACCGCGCAGAAGCATTTGCGATAAGTCAATTATCTTCCACATAATCAAGAAACAAAACATCTATTTCCAACTGTGTTGTAATAATATGACCTAAAACGAGTTTATACAAAATTGTGTGATTTTTCACGTCTTACTATAAAAGACCTAAATCAAAATTATGAAACGTAACTCTTTGTAAATTAATTAAAGGTAGTTACCTATTTATTGCTTACAAATATACTTGTTTATTCTGATTTTACTTTTATTGAAATTTATCGAAAACCTTCGTAAGCCCAAGCAAAAAGACAAAACACCCCAAGGGTGTCGCGAGCTACAGCTTGAAAACCACTGATATATAATGTACGGTGTAGACATTTTTACTTCTGGATGAAATACATCAACCTGACAACGACTCGTTCCCTAACAACGATTCACCCACAGTTGTATTTGAAGGTTTCACTGGCACCTGGGAAGAAGTGAATCTTGCGTACATTGATCGAGTAAAATACACTTATTTGTGTTTATCGATAGCTTGTATGCAATTATAATGCTCAGTAGTCACTTTGTACTTTGGCTACAGAAATCTGAGGGACCAAAAGCTGCACTGAACAACATTAGCATACAAGTCAAAAAATCAGATCTTCTCGCGGTCATTGGGCCAGTTGGTTCAGGGAAGGTGTAAAACAACTTTTTTTTGCACAGGGCAGTATGTAACACTTGTTTATTCTTTTTTTCACAGTCATCATTTCTTAATGGCATTCTTGGAGAGCTGCCAGCCAAATCCGGTCATATTTCAGTGCGGGGCAGAATTGCTTATGATGGACAGATTCCATGGGTTTTCTCTGGAAAATATCCTGTTAGGTGAGGAATACGAACCAATTCGCTATCTGCAAGTCATCAAGGCTTGTGCATTGCAGAAAGTGCGTGTATACTTTGTTGTGACTAACATTATTAGCAATATTATGTAGGATTTGATTTTTTGATTAAAGGCCTTCTATCGATAATATGCCAACAGTTATGTAATATGTTCTATCTTCTACAGCGGTGGTTTTTCATCCCGCGACCCATTTGAGCAACCAAATGTAACCTGCCGCGACCCAATTTCAAAAATTTCTTGTCTTCGTTTTTTATACATACAGTATCTTGCTACAACACACTGACACGCTTTACCTACTACTGTATTAGTATTTTGATGCTTTGACTTTCGTTTGCTCACGCGGCGCTGCGTGGCACTTGCATTGAATTATCTTAATAGTGACGTAAGAAAGCATTTTTTCATATTGTAATGGTCATAATGGAAGATAATAAGTTTAAATCGAACGGTTTGATTGTTTTATTGCTAAGATAATTTCATTTTAATCATAAACATTACTGCCAAGGTAGTGGTGTATATACAATACATCGTGTAGACGTTTCGACAATCTCTGTTGTCATCATCAGTACATGTTTTCAATCAAGCTGTGGAACACGGTATATAAAGCACTAAGGACTCCTTAATTTTGTTATTGCTGATAAACATTTACGTTTTTTTAATGTTTGTCAAAAGACCTCGACCCCCGGTAAAATGACAAACTACCCCCATGGGATTGAAAACCACTGCTCCACAGAAACTTAGACACGAGATAAGGAACTAATTCTTCGTTGCCTTGCTCATTTCTAGGATCTGAAGTCGCTGGAGAATGGAGATGAGACATTGGTTGGAGAGCGAGGAGTCACTTTTAGCGGGGGACAAAAAGCAAGAGTAAACCTTGCTAGAGCTGCTTACCGTAAACAGACCGACATCATCTTGCTCGACGATCCATTGAGCGCAGTCGATGCTGCTGTGGCCAACCATCTATTTCACAAATGCATTTGTGGATTTCTTAGTGACAAGGTACGACTTGAGCATTGTTGGTTATGATTTGTTTTGGACAAAAACGTTCTTTTTGCAGACAAGAATTCTGGTGACACATCAACTTGCTTTCCTGCAGGACGCTAAACAGATTGTTGTCCTGAAAGAGGTCAGGTCACAAATAGTTTTGTCTATTAATGCAATGTCTACGTAAAAGCCTTCTTAATAACCACAGTGTTCATGGGTTCATGGAAGGGGAAAAAATACAGTTAAAGTCTACACTTGTTTTCAATCGGTTTTGCAAAATCTACCTCAATTGTTCCTGGATAATTGAATAATACTGTACACTGTTTTACCGTAATTTTATACTTTTTAATCGAGGGGACTTTGGCCAACCGGCATACTAAAGGAAAATGGTACTAAAAATACACTGTTTTAGGGCTTGATTGTGGACATGGGATCATACAGAGAGTTGCAAGTCAGTAGTACAGATTTTACAAAACTATTACAGCTTGACAAGAAGAGTGGAGTCAATGAAACCTCTAAAAATGGTGAGAATTGGTCGTTAGAAAATTAACAAAATATATCTGCAGGTTTATTTTTGCTGAAAAAAATGTTTCTGCAGGTTTGTACGCCTCACCAGGCAGGGAGAGACTGTCTTCTAAATCCAGTGACGACGAAGCAAAAAAGAAGGTGTTGTAGCCCAATGCGTTTTGTTGTATGTAGGTTTCTATTTGGTACGCGGTTGCCCCTAGACCTTTTTTAACTTTACCTCATTGCTTGCACCCTGTTAACATGGGCTACCTTCACAAATAACCTTCTGCCCTGTCGAGTGCGTCGTTGTGGTTTGATTGGAACAAAACAAGTTTCGTTGTTAATTTCGTTGCTGCATTTTTTGTTTGATTTGGTTGGGACAATTTTGATTAGGTTTCTTTTATTTTCTGATTGAATGGTTTAATCCCTTTTCTGATCTTCATATATCTTCGTGTTTTTATATCATATTATTGCATCTTTGTACTTATAGGTGGAAGACGTAGCTCTGGTAAAAGATGAAGAATTAAAAAAGCAAGGTAGCATCGGTTGGAAGACGTACTGGGAATATTTATCAAATAACACACCAACTTTCATTCTACTGATCATCATTATTCCTGTTGACCAAGTGCTTTCGGTTCTTGGAGACTGGTGGCTTTCTATATGGTATAGTTTCCTAAATACACATTGGTTTGGTACAGGGGTCGACAACTCCTGACACGCCAAACGTTTTACAAATTAATGCACACGTACTTTAAAAACAATCAAACTAATATAATTATAAATGATGATTTCCAGTTCGTTTTGTCTTATAAACCAAATAAGGTGGAACAATAAACTAATTACTCACCTAAATGTTGGAACGCCAAGTCATTGAAAATCAGGAACAAAATGACAAGCGGCGTTGATAGGTTGTCGACCCCTGGTATAGAATGTAGTACTTCTCTGTATACTTGTTTTAAATTCCCGGCACCTTGTCAATGCACTTTTAATTTAAAGTGATGACTTAGCATGACTGGTGACCAACTCGTTAGCTTCATAACATTTGAACGTTTGAGTATCTTTTTCATACACAAACGAGAAGTTAGGTAGTAAACTGCAAGAATCTTTAAAGGAATGCGGTTTTATAGGGTATGGTAGTGTGTCACGTATCTAGTGACAATAGGGTCGAAATTAACAAGTGGAGTAATGGAACACCTTAAGTGGATGTTTAATCGATTGCTAATCCACTAAAAATGACTTTCGAACATCATATAATATGTGATTATAAGGCGAATTCGGAGCCCATAAACAGTGGAAACACAAGTTTATATATTTGATCTAACAGTGTATTTCAATATCATTTTTTTTAATTGCCATTACTTTTTCTAGGGCGACGAAGGTCAGTGTTGGTTCTGGCAACACAACTTCGACTTGGAACACTAAATCTTCAATTCATGCTACCTATCTCCTGGATAACCAGTTTTACATTTATGTTTTTGCTGGTAAGCGACTGACAAATTTAACCATACAAAACCTGCATCAAAACTTCGGCACAGAAATATAGACTTGTTATGCGATTGTGTAGCAAACTTTATCACAACGAGATTTTTGTCTAACAGTAACTCTTCCAAACTAAAAGGCCATGTTTGCAAAAAACGCAAGGCGCAAAAACCTAAAGAAGAGTTACCAGATATATGGAATCGTTTTTTGCCCAAATTGGCAACCTTTGTCAGTAATAAAAATGCGCTGTACTGGTGTACAGGTAACCATTAGTTTACAAATTACATTGTATTTGTTTCCTCCAACGTTTTTGTTTTCACAAGACAATAGATGTCCCTATTGAAGGCGTTCTACCGAATCAGTCGGTCTCCCAAGCATTACCATATGGCAAGGCACAGGCTAGAAAAATATAGCCTTCGGATTCGAACCCACGAGGGGAGTCTTTCCGGGACTCGCGCTCTAACAACTGAGCTACATAGGCCCAGAGGTGAACCCGTCGATTGTCGAATCACAAGCACCGTTGCCTGCCTCGTATACTGCACATGTCAGCTTCATAGTCGGCGATCGCTAGATTAACCAGAATCAGTTAAGATAAAACTAGATTTTTTTAGCCTATACGCCCTGCAAATGGAAATGCTAGGTGATCGGCTGATCCGGTAGAACGCCTTCAATAGGCCTGGTGTACTGTGATCCAATCTTCATATTTTTGTGTCACCCAACTTCATGCAGGTATTACCTTTGGTTCTATTATTACCTCCTTGCTTCGCGGCGCATTGCAGCTGTATCACCTAGTGGAATCAGGAAAAGACATGCACAACAAAATGCTCCGAGTTATCCTGAAAGTCCCTATTAGGTTTTTTGACACCAATCCTGTGGGTAAGACCGCGTGTGCCAAGCTAAAACATTTTAGGTGTATGTAAACGGCTTAATTGACTTTCAGCAACAATTCGCTTAAGGCAGGTAGAATTTTAAACCGTTTCTCAAAGGACACGGGCCAAGTGGATGAACTTCTTCCTTGTTTTTTTCTGGTATATCAGAAGTAAGCGTCATATGAACACTTTTTGAAAACCACAAACTGGTAAGTACGTTAACGCAGTGGTTCCCAACCTTTTTTTGACGCGACCCAAATACTCATCAAAATTTTGTTTAGTGGTTTCTCGCGACCCATGGACATGCTATTTTAGTTGTATCTTTGCCTGCAAATTTGGAAAGCTTGTTGAAAATTACTACGCAGGTTTAGCAAATCAAATAACGAACAAATAGGGTTGTTTTTTCGACCAAACATTTCCATTTAGCCTGAACTTGGAGCTGAATCGAAGAATTGTTAGCCAGACAACGCTCAACTGTGAGCTAACACGTCACTTTATGACGTCACAAACAGTTTTAACCATTACCACGACAAATTGTGATAAAATTATTGTTGGGCAACAATTTACAGCCTTGGGAAATATACATAAAAAAACGCTACAAGACGAAATCAAGTAGATGCTCTTATTCGCACTAAAACAAGCGACCCAACAGAATGTTCAGGCGACCCAACTTTGGGTCGCGACCCATAGGTTGGGAAACACTGCGTTAACGCATACATTTTTTAGACTTGGGCACGAATCATTTCTATTGTCATTTTGGCCATTGTCACAAATTACTTTGTGATTTTGCCGCTTATTCCCATTATCATATACTTCATATGGCTGAGGCGTTATTACATAAATACTTCACGTGATATAAACAGGATAGAGGGTCGAGGTAAGTGAATCTTAGATAAACTGACGAAAAATTAATGATTGTTCGAAATTTGTTTGTTTTCTGAAGCCAGAAGTCCGGTATTTTCGCACCTCTCATCCACTCTACAAGGTCTCACAACTGTCCGTGCGTTTAAGATGCAACATCAATTTGAACAAAACTTTCACGAACTACAAGACAACCACAGTAGTATGTTTGCTTGGTACTATATATAGACAATGTATACACTTGGGAACATGCATGAACCTTCTACAGCTGCCTGGTACATGTTTTTGGTCGGATCAAGGTGGTTTTCAATCCGGCTTGATCTGCTTAGTTCTGTTTTCCTTGGGTGTGTTGTTTTTCTATCCATCCTTACAACTTCAGTAACGGATGTCGATGCTGGTCAGGTGGGACTGGCTCTGACTTACACACTTCAGTTGTTGGCAATGTTCCATTGGGGAGTGAGATTGACTGCTGAAGTGGAAAATCACGTAAATTTACTGTAAAATGGGTCGAAATTTTGGTTGCCAAAATCTGCGTTAAATGTAAAACGAATTTGTCTCTTGCGTATATCAAGGAAAAGAGTTTGTTGTGTCTATAAAAAGCTAGTTTGGTTAAAGTCTGTAAATGTCCGATGCAATATAGAAGTTTCGAGAAACACCAATGTTATTTAAACGAAGATGACATCGGTTGAAAGGATTCAGGATTATGGCAAACTACCTACTGAACCACCACACTACATAAAAGAGACACAACCACCATCCGATTGGCCATCGCAAGGACGAATCCAGTTCGAAAATGTCTTCTTTGCACATTATCAAGGTGGGATCAATGTTCTTGAAGATGTTTCAGTTGAGTTTCGACCACATGAAAAGGTTTGTTTACACGAGCAATGAACAGGTTCAGTATACCATATTTCATTTTCCAAAACTCGGTAACATGGTAAAACGCAGTGATGCGGTACAAGAAATGGCACAACTTTACGTTTAGATTGGAATCGTTGGTCGCACAGGAGCAGGAAAAAGTTCACTTCTCTCTTGCTTATTTCGATTAAACGATTTGAGCTCCGGAAAATTAATAATAGACGACGTGGACGTTTCGAAAATTGGACTTACATGTTTGCGCTCTTCCATTTCGTCTATACCTCAAGTTAGTCGTTGAAAACTAATCGTTGATCACCAAAAAACACCTTTAGCTGCAATGTTGTTTTGCCTTTTTGTAGGATCCGATCCTTTTCGCTGGAACTCTGCGACACAACCTCGATCCATTCTCGTCACACACAGACGAAGAATTGTGGTCTGCATTAGATAAAGTGAGATGATTTTCACAAAACTGTATTTGCATTTATTTCTTTTTGTGATATTTAGGTTCGAATGATGGAGACGATCGAAGTCTGTTCGTCCAAACTTGAAATGCACTTGGCTGAATCGGGTTCAAACTTCAATGTAGGTCAACGTCAGCTGATCTGCCTCGCTAGAGCAATTTTGAGGAAGAACAAAATCTTGCCATTGACGAAGCAACAGCCAACGTAGATATCAGGCAAACAATTAATGAGATGTGTTGTAGTTTTTCACACGAAGCACAAAATAAGAAAAAAATATTGTTGTGGTAACTTACAAATGCTTCATTGTGTTTCAATGCGGTATTTAAACCGCAAATTAAGGTTTGATATAAATTTTCTGAAACAAGTAAGTCGCTATATTTTTGGACGGAATTATGTTGTTGTGAACCATTAACTGGGTAACCGATCTGAAACGTGCTGAGATGGCTAATATGTTTCATGCAGAACTGATCAATTAATTCAGCAAACCCTCCGCGAAACTTTCCAATGCTGCACAGTGATCACTGTGGCGCACCGGATCAATTCCATCATTGATTGTGATCGAATTCTGGTAAAGCTATTGTAGTAACTTTCTCCAGGCCAATTATTAGTTTTTGTTGCTTATTTAGGTGATGCGGTCTGGAAAGGTTGTTGAGTTTGATGATACGTATACATTGTTACTCAAGGATGGAAGTGAATTTGGTCTCATGGTTGATGCCGTTGGACAAGCGGAAAGTCTATCATTGCGAAATGCAGCAAAACAGGTAGAAAACCTGCAGTCAATTTGTATTGGAATTACCGCAAGGAAACACATACATTTTTTTGCAGGCATATCACATTCGACATGCCAAGTCAGGTGTTTGATTCCATTATCAGCAGGTAATTGACGTCTAATGGAACATCAATTGTTTTATCACTTGTGATGTCATAGAATAACTGATGAGGTTGCCAGGATGTTATTAAAATCATACCGTTGGAAATGCATGTCACAGAAACATTATATTTTTGTTACCGTGACTGTAGGTATTTACAGTTTTTCAAAAAAAAATGACTTGGCTGGTCAAGTTGAGGAATAGCGGTAAATCAGTGTAAAATCGACCCCCCAAGTATATTGTAGGCAAAATTCGATAGCAATGTAAATGCTGCTTGTTGGAACTGACGTTCTTGGTCACTTGTGTACCAGTCAACATTATAATATTGCACTATTATTACGGTATAGCGCCAGCGTTTGGAGCGCAGTGCAGTTGCAAAGTAAGTCATGTCATACTATTGTTTCGAAAACCTTTATTTGAAACATATAATATTTGTCATCAATGTGTGAGTTTCCGCCGTTAAAAACTGTTGTTTTCTGTGCAGATAAAATAGGATGCTGTTCTGTGGTACCTGAGAAAAAGGCATTGTGCTCAGCTAAAGGGAGCTATTGCGTTACAAAATAACACTGAAAACAATATAAACTTTAGCCGTTTAAACAAGGAATAAGTTTTACTCTACCGTGTCTTTTAAGGAGGATACCATTTTGATTCTATACGTTCTAAATATCATTAGGTCTACATTTGTTTAGATATTTAATATCATTTTGTGCTGTGGATTTGCTTGTTAAAAAATTACAGAGAAATAAGAAGGAAAAATACTCTGCGTAACATCTAAGCAGTCGGTAGATCTACTAACACAAGAACTCACACTAGACAGGTTGGCTAATTTCCGATATGTGGCGAAACGGAGCATAGTCGTTTGCTTTAGCAATAATTGCTGAATCAGCAAAATGCTGACCACAATTGCAAACGCCTGTGCTCCGCGGCGCCACATATCGGAAATTAGCCAACCTGTCTAGTGTGAGTTCTTGTGTTAGTAGCTCTACCTAAGCAGTTGGCCGTTGTACAGATGCTAAGACGAGGCTACCAATTGTATAACACCTGCAAAGAACATTAACTTTTATATTAAACACCTTAAACAAGGCATCGTTTGGCAAGTGAGTGTTTCACCTGCAATAGTTGATGATGCAACAATACAACTCATACTGCGTCTCTTGCACCGCAGTGATTAGTGCCAGGTTGCAAAAATACAAACAGCATGAATACAGCTGCATTTAATGCCATTCGCTTGATTTTCCAGAACTGTAGCAGTTTCAAGTTTAGGCGGTTCGTATCCAAGACAAATGATCTTATTTCAGAATTACTCGTTAAAGCGCATGGAAAACAAGAGGCAGCCAAGCGCAACGAAGAAAAGGCAAGGTTCGCAGTGGTGAAAAACAATGTTGTTTTTGAGGTGAAACCTTTAAGCAGGTTTGCGGTCACTGTTTTTGCGCGTTTTCTCAAGGGAAATAAGGATTGCACAGATTAACCTGAGAAAGCAAAAATGTACTCGGATGTCAAGGTAAAGCAGAGGCGTGCAGAAAAGGGCAATTTTGTATCAAGGTGCACTCATTGGTAAGTAATCGTACACTGTATACCTCTGTGGGTTATCCGATCACATCCTTAGGTTTCTACATTTAATTGATATAAAAATACAATCAAAATTTTAGAGCAAAATCGCTGATTAGTCACCAAATTATGTGATGTTTTTTTATTCTTTTCTACTGTGTTTTCACAGTCATGGTTTAATGACCCTGTACAGTCAAAGTCCTTTGCTTTACTTGCAAGGATATTTCATTAGAAAGCAACGTTTAATCTAAAATGGCAAAGAATAGAAAAAAGTATTGCTGGTATTGTTTGTATGTTTGCTTCATGCTTGTCCCGAGTGGACAGGTAACGCCTGAATGCATTATACAAGTCAGTAAATATTTTTGTAACTTTTTTGTATTAGGGAGTTGGTAATAATTAAGTTCAACCCATCAATGTCCACTGTTTTGAAGCAATTCCACTTGTTGCAAAACGAACAGCTGTGTCGCATTTAACTTACAATGCTACCGTAATTTCCTTTTATCTTAATTTGTCGCTTTTTTCTGTAGGTGGTTGAATGACTTCTTTCGAGAAGGAAGCAAAAAAGACCTCGAGGAAGAAGACCTTTACAGATTAACAGAAAAAAACACGTCGTCGCACATATGTGACACGCTTGAAAGGTTTGTGATGACAAACATTTTAAACAATAACACTATAACTATTTGCCGCGGGGCTTTCAAACGACTCCGCTTTTGGTACTTTTACTGTTATGTTAAAAGTATTTTGTTAAAGATGTACTCTTTGGTTTCAAAGATTTGTTTCAAGTCTAAGAACTGCAGAAATCACACTGAACACATTATAAAGTACGTACAGGGTGGTATTCAAACTGACTACACGAATTTCGTAACGTAGAAATTGGAACAAAGAACTTGAAAAAGGCAAAATCACGGGCAACCGACCAAGACTATCACGGGCTGTTTGGAAGACTTATGCACTGCGATGGAGTGGGTTCGGCTTTATTGCTTTTATAAAAGTAAACATCAGGCCGTGTTGCACACAATGTAAAGGAATCAAAATTCGAATTAACTGTTACTTCGCAGGATATGGTCCCGTTGGTGATCCCGCTTCTCTTGAATCGACTTTTGTTGTATTTCGAAGGCGTTACCCCGTTAAGTGAAGCATATTTGTGCGCTGTTGGTATCTCTCTTGCCTCTGTTGTTTATATTTTCTTGCATCACGTTTACTTCTTAGGATGCCAGAAGATCGGTTGGCACATTAGAGCTGCAACTTGTGCCCTTATGTATAAAAAGGTGGGCATGGTGTCGCAAACTACTTGATAGATGTGCTCTAACAGGAATTTGCATTTTAGACAATTCGGCTCAGTCAGAAATCTTTATTGAGCACAACTGCAGGTCAAATTGTTAATCTCGGCGCCACAGATGTCATTCGATTTGATTTGGTATAAGATACTAAGTACTGATTGGTAATTTTTGTTGGTTTTAACACACTTGTCGTGCAGCTTCCTCAATTTTTGCAATATCTATGGTTGGGCCCTATACAAATGGTCGTGGCTACCGTGTTATTGTGGAGCTTCATCGGTGTCTCCTCTGTTGTATCGCTGGCAATGGTGGCTTTAACGATATTAACGCAAGCATTTTTTGGTCGCCTGATCGGTAGATATCGGTAAGTTAAATGTCATAAGTAGTCAGAAAAAATGTTGTACTTATCGGTCAACTCACGCTTAAAAGGTCAAAGACAGCATTGCATACCGATAAAAGAATTCGACTGATGAACGATGTCATATCAGCCATGCGAGTTGTGAAGATGTTTGCATGGGAGAAACCGTACGAAAAACTGATTTCAAGCATTAGGAGGTAAAAACTTATTGATAAGTTTCTAAACTCATTGGCGTATTTCTAAACTAATTGATAAGTTTTTAATCTTTCTGTTTATTATCATTTCTGTTGTAGCGACGAAATTAAGAAAATATTAAAGTCGTCGTACATACAAGCTTACAACGTTGCAATGGCGTACATATCATCTCGCCTGATGATTTTTATTACGCTTGTGGTTTTTGTGTATATTGGCGGACAATTGTCATCTTCTAAGGTAAAACATCACGTCGTTACCAACAAACATCAGGACGTTATGTGTTTATATGACTGCAGATTGACACAGACGAATTGTTTCTGCAGGTTTTTGTCGTTGTAGCTTGGATCAATGCAGTGCGGTTTCCTGTGTTTTTGCTTTTCGCATATGGAGCTCAGTTCCTTGCCCAATCACTCACCGGCTTCAGGAGAATAGAAGTAATTGCTAACATATGCGAATGCTTTTATATGAAAAAATGCTAACAGTTATAATCACATTGCTGTTCATTTGCTTTGTGGTGTTTGGTTGGTCTTTGATTTAATGTAAAAAATACATTACAGACGTTTTTACTTCTGGACGAGATACATCAATCTACGGAAACAGATTTCGCTGATAAAAATACCAACGATTCAACAAGGATTGTATTTGAAGATTTCACTGGCATCTGGGAAGAAGTAAATCTTGCTTATATTGATGAAGTAAAATATATTTATTTCTGTTTATAAACAGCTTACAGCCACCTTAAACTTACTAGTCATTTTGTTTTAAAACACACCAGAAATCCAATGGACCCTGTGTTGCACTGAACAATATTAACATTCAAATCAACAAATCAGACCTTCTAGCAGTCATTGGGCCAGTTGGGTCAGGGAAGGTATGAATCAACTTCATCTGATCTGTTTTACATACAACCAAACCTGTTTTGGGTTTTTCCTTTTCAGTCATCTTTCCTCTATGCGATTCTCGGAGAGTTGCCAGCCAAATCAGGTCATGTTTCAGTGCGAGACAAAGTTGCGTATGTTGGACAGATTCCATGGGTTTTCTCTGGAACTGTGAAAGAAAATATCCTGTTTGGGGAAGAATACGAACCAATCCGCTATCTGCAAGTGATCAGGGCTTGTGCATTGCAAAACGTCTGTACCGTTTGTAATTGATACCGTTTGTAAGGTATTTTCACCAATAGACAAAGATTCAATACCGTCCCTACCGTGTATTTTTCGCCCTGGATATTTGCACCATAATTTCTGATCTAAAAGACTACCATTAGCATAATTAATGTAGAATGTATTTGTCTTTGATGTATGCTTTGAGATGATATCTCGTAACTTTATGCTTGCTGGTTTAAAGGACTTGGAGTCGCTGGAGAATGGAGATGAAACACTTGTTGGAGAGCGAGGGGTCACTTTAAGCGGGGGACAGAAAGCAAGAGTAAACCTTGCTAGAGCTGCTTACCGTAAACAAACCGACATCATCTTGCTCGACGATCCATTGAGCGCAGTAGATGCTGCTGTGGCCAACCATCTATTTCATCAATGCATTTGTGGATTTCTTAGTGACAAGGTACGAGTTTTTATTGTTGTGGTCTGTACTGGACATTGATGTCACTTTTGCAGACGAGGATTCTGGTGACACATCAACTTGCTTTCCTGCAGGAAGTCAAACGGATCGTGGTTCTAAAAGAGGTCAGACGTAATCATATTTTATTTTATCACTTTAAACTTGTAAGCCTATGTCCAAATCTACACCATTCTCGATGTTAATGACAAATTACGTAGTGGTTTAGCATTCGTAAAAACTAGGCAACGATTTTTAAACTTATACGATCTTGTTGTGATAAACGCGACTTTTGTGATGTCTGTTGTGATACTTTTGTGAAGTGTTAGGTCTGGAGTAATACTCAGGTTTAGCTAATATCTACTGCTTTTATATCGATTTAAGTTTGGGTAATAAGTTTGTCTGTAGTATAGTGTTGCTGTATTTCAATTTTGCACTTTTATAACTCCATGGACATCTGATGACTCAAGCAACAAACTGAAGTTGTGCTAAATTTCACTGTTTTAGGGCTCTATTGCAGACGTGGGATCTTACAGAGAGTTGCAAGTCAGCGGTACAGATTTTACAGAACTACTAAAGCGTGACAAGAAAGTTGAAATCAAACAGACCGTTAAAAATGGTGCGATTAACAACTTTAAACCAATACATGCTCCTTACGGTTTTCTGAAGAAACAAAATATTACTGTAGATTTGCACGCCTCAACAGACAGACGGAGACTGTCACCGGTGTGTGATGACGAAGCAAAAAAGGAGGTACTGTAGCTCTACATTTTCCGTTCGTGCAAGTAATTGATGGTTCCCATGAGACTTATTTGCTTAGGCCTTTTTTAAACTGTCTATACTTGTCTCTTATTTGTGCCCACTTTGACCTCAATGTTTTTTTTTTCAAAACTGTGCATGATACAGACATGTTGCGTCCGTGTAATCACATCGATTTGCGCGGTGAACTTTCTAAGATGAGGAAAACAACCTGTTTTCTCTTGTTCTTTTTGACTGTTTTGTATACCGGTGGGCCCGGCATTTTTCGGTTTGATTGGAACAACTCTAAAACAAGTACAATTTAATTTGTTGAAATTATGAATTATTTTTTTGCAGGTTGAATACGTTGCTGCGGTAAAAGATGAAGAGATAAAAGGGCAAGGTAGCATCGGCTGGAAGTCATACTGGAAATATTTATCAAATAACACACCAACTTTCATTCTACTCATCATCATCATTCCTGTTAACCAAGTGCTATTGGTTCTTGGGGACTGGTGGCTTTCTACATGGTAATTATGAATACTCTTTGATATATCGGTTTCACTAGTTGCTTTACTTACTTTCCTTGACCGTGTACTTTTTGTTTAAAATATATCAATTTGGGTTAAGCTTTTGAAGATGGTAAAAATGAACATGGAGGTTTAAATTTTGTTTCGACTTTTCAGCCCATTGGTTACGCTGTTAGCCAATTTACTCATTAGCTCCACCAGTTAAAATGGGTCCATTGCTGTATGTTACGCTATGATGCCACAATGTATACTCATCCCTTCATTCTGTCAAATTTGTAACCGATCTTTATATATGCTACGTCTTGCTGTTTGAGAATAGTTAGCAGTGTATATGCAACGGCTGAATGTGCTTAACCAATGACCACTTTTTTATGTCACTGTTATTCAGTGCGTTGCGGTTTATAATTTGCTTTCTTTTTAACCCATAAATGTGTCAAACTTTAAACAATGTGAAATGAAAAAAAGACATTTTTGGCGTAGTAGTAAACTGAAATATATATTGTTCTACAATTGATAAACATTGGAAGGTTTGGTTAATATGTCAACGCTATGAACATGTGGCGTCACGCTTGTAATTTTGGAATGCTTTCGCCAAAGTTATCCCGAAAACTATGTTAGTTTTTTGGTAGTTACGTATACATTTTTCTAGGGCGACAAAAGTCAGTACTGCTTCTGACAACTTAACTTCATCTTTGAATACCACATCTTCAAATCAAGCAACCAATCTCGTTGACAACCAGTTTTACATTTATATTTTTGCTGGTGAGGACTGCTGCGGAGTCTGAAACTTGTAAATAATTTTAAATTGAAAGTTAGCAAATAAAAACAAAAACAACCTCAGGTTACTAAAAGCTGGATTGATGAACAGTTAAATCATTTTTCGGGCCAGTATTGCAACTTCAAAATATCTGTTAACTGCATGTCTATAAATATTATAAAAAGATGAAAGCAAATTGTTATTGATTTGTTTTGTTTTATCGTATTGTATTTTTATACAATTTAAATCGATTACAGAAAGAGTCAAATTAATAGCAATTTTTTCATTAAATATGAACCCAACTGTAAAGGTGAATTAATGACACTGTTGCAGTTGCAATGTTCCCAATTATTGGTTAAAAAAATGTAACTTTATCTACCAGAAACAAACAAACCACGTTTATGTGTTTGCATGGTGACTTCGACGTAACTTATTTGTGTACTACAAGATATACACATTTTCAATATCGAAAGACAATTTTTTATTATTTTTTTGTAATCCTATATTCATATTTATACTTTACACAACACCTCGCAGGTATTACCGTAGGTTTTATCGTCACCTCGCTGCTCCGTAGCGCATTAGAAATGTATCATCTGGTGATATCGGGAAAGAACATGCACAACAGAATGCTCAAAGCCATTCTCAAAGTTCCAATTAGGTTTTTCGATACAAATCCTGCAGGTAGGACAATGCATGCGTAGCTCAATTTTGCTGTGGTGTTATAGACAATTATAGACTTCAAAGCAAAATTTCGCCAAATGCAGGTAGAATTTTAAACCGTTTTTCGAAGGACATGGGCCAAGTTGATGAACTCCTTCCTTGGATTTTCTCTGATTTATCGCTTGTAAGTTTTAAATGAATACGATATATGAAATTTAGAACCACTTGCAGATCTGTTAATGTACAAGTTTTGTGTTTTAGGTTTGGGGACAAATCATTGCTATTGTCATTTTGGCTATTGTGGTAAATTTCTTTGTGATTTTGCCGCTTGTTCCCATTCTCATTTACCTTATATGGCTGAGGCGTTACTACATAAAAACTTCACGTGATATAAAGAGGATAGAGGGTCGAAGTAAGAGCATCAAATAAACTACTAAAAAACTGATTACTTTAATCCGTTAATTGCTTCTTAAGCTAGAAGTCCGGTATTTTCGCACCTCTCATCCACTCTACAAGGTCTCACAACTGTTCGTGCGTTTAATATGCAACATCAGTTTGAACAAAACTTCCACGAACTTCAAGACAACCACAGTTGTATGGTAAAATAGTTCATGCAGTTTGCACAATATTAATTAACATTATTCCACAGCTGCTTGGTACATGTTTCTGGTCGGAACAAGGTGGTTTTCAATCCGGCTTGATTTACTTAGTGCTGCTTTCCTTGGTTGTGTTGTTTTTCTATCCATCATCACAACTTCGTTGACCGACATAGATGCTGGTCAGGTCGGACTGGCGGTGACATACGCCCTTCAGTTGTTGGAAATGTTCCAATGGGGTGTGAGATTAACTGCTGAAGTGGAAAATCAAGTAAGTTAGTGTTATAAGGGTCATTTTTATTCTTCAATTGCAAACATGAGAAAACGATGAAACATTTTAAAAAAATTGTCTAAATCTGTTTTTCGGAAAACAAAGATGACATCTGTGGAGAGGATCCAGGAATACTGCAAACTGCCTCCTGAACCACCACACTACATAAAAGAGACACAGTCATCATCCGATTGGCCATCGCAAGGACGAATCCAATTCCAAAATGTCTCATTTGCACATTATAAAGGCGGGGTCAATGTTCTTGAAGATGTCTCTGTCGAGTTTCTACCACATGAAAAGGTTTGTTTGAATAAACATGTTAAGTCAATAGTCATATTTGGTTCTCTCATTTTAAAACCCTGTTTGCATTTAGATTGGAATCGTTGGTCGCACTGGAGCAGGAAAAAGTTCACTTCTCTCTTGCTTGTTTCGATTAAACGATTTGAGCTCCGGAAAACTAATCATAGACGACGTTGACGTTTCAAAGATCGGACTTACATCCTTGCGCTCCTCGATGTCGGCTATACCTCAAGTCAGTTTTGTTAATCTCTTGTTTTGAGTTATATATCCTACTAGATTCGGTCCTGAGTTACTTATTGGCCACATTTGTATCATAATTTAACCCTGACAATTATACCTTGTGGGCTTTTATTCAAAAATATTCGGGCTGGATTAGGGACTTGTGCTTTTGGGACAGGGTTCAGATCGAGTTTGGATGCAACTCTGCACTTGCTTATAATAGAAACAACACTCTTCCATAAACCATGATCTCCTTTCATTTAGGACCCAATCCTTTTTGCTGGAACTTTGCGAAACAACCTCGATCCATTCTCGTCACATACAGACGAAGAATTGTGGTCTGCATTAGATAAGGTGAGATGATTTTTGACTCAAAAAAATGCCTGTATGTGTGACCCTGAGTGCCCCTGTTTAGGTTCAAATTAAGGAAACGATCGAAACCTTTTCATCGAAACTTGAAATGCAGTTGGCTGAATCGGGATCGAACTTCAGTGTTGGTCAACGTCAGCTAATCTGCCTCGCTAGAGCGATTTTGAGGAAGAACAAAATTCTTGCGATTGACGAAGCAACAGCCAACGTTGATATCAGGTTAAAAACTTCGAAGTTATTTTAAATCGCCCAGCACAGAAATCGTTTGTAATTCATTCTCTCATATTAAGACAACTATCCCAACACATGCTTATATTTTTGGTTTTCTTGTTGGAGGTATGACTATGTATGCCTAAAACCAGTTTCTTTGAGGTCGGTACTGGTCGGCGTTACTTTTTTTAATGATTTGATTTGTACTTTAAATTAAAACTACAAACCTAAAATCAAACCCCAATATCTACACGTCATGTGTTATTGAAACAATTTCGTGTACATTTACATTTTTGATAGCTGAGTTATGTTGTTGTCGTTCTAACCATCGAAGCTAAACGTGTTGCCCGTACCTTATGCAGAACTGATCAACTGATCCAGGAAACCATCCGCGAAACTTTCCAACACTGCACAGTGATCACTGTGGCGCACCGGATCAATTCCATCATTGATTGCGATCGAGTTCTGGTAAAACTGCTGTAGCTTATTCCAGGGGTGTCAAACTCGTGGGGTTCGGGGGTCACATTGCAGTTTGGCAATTATGCCGAGGGCCGCATGTGATTTTTCATCTAGTTTTATACACTTAAACAATCTTTTCGCTACGACGGCCGCATTGCGGATCCTTATTTCACCAACAGACGCCAATTATCTGCTAGTTTTTGTTTTAAAATTACAGATGTAAAGAAAAAGGTTTATATCATATATATACCATCTATTGACGCCCCAAAAGCCCAGATTAAATTCCAACTTGATGCACAGATTGAGCTGCACAATGTGAAGATCAGTTTTAACTATTTATTACGTCATAATCTGTATTGTGACGCTTTTCGTACCTGTTTTTTCGCATTGTTTGCACACAATAGGCCTACAAAAAGTCCGACGCATATGGCTGCCAGGCTGGTAATACTATTTTCAGTAACACAAACTCTGTTTAGGGCAGTTTGAAAATCAAAAGTTTTGACAAAGGAGTTTTAATTACATCACAGCCGCCAGTACATATATTTTAATGTGGCCGTAGGGCCGCAGGTTGTACATCCTTGACTGAAACTATGATGAACGGTTTAATTAGTATCATTTCTATTAATAACATATGAATTTGTATTTATTAATTAAATTTCGGTAAATGTCTGTTTAAATAATAGCTTTCACTTTGAAAAGTAAGAAAAAATTAGTATAATTAGATAAATTCTGACAAAATACTACAATTGTTATTGACTGTTTGTGGGCCGCATGCGGCCCGCGGGCCGCGAGTTTGACAGGCCTGGCTTATTCGATTTCAGACCAACCAAACTTAAATTTGTTTTTAATCAGGTGATGCGGTCAGGAAAGGTTGTTGAATTTGATGAGCCGCATACTTCGTTGTGCAAGGATGAAAGTGAATTTGGTCGCATGGTTGATGCGGTTGGCCAAGCGGAAAGTGTGTCACTACGAAATGCAGCAAAACAAGTAAAGGAAATATTGAGACAAACAAACGCAAGTACTATCGATATCAACCGATATTTTTCGTTCACGCAGGCACATTTTAAAAGACGTGCGCGGTTAAGCACTTGATTTCAATCGATGACGTCATTTTCCTTGGGTTATACAGCTGTTCAACTTTATTTGAAACCAAGGATTAAAATAAAACCCGACAAATATTTTTTAGACTATTTTCAGAGCATGCAAATTGTTGTCTGTTATATGGTCTGTATTGTTGTAAAAGCATATGAGCTAGCCTGTATTGTTAATTAGTACAATGCCCGACACTGTTTTAAAAGTTTGCGAAAAGTTATTTTCCGAATGTGTCTGTTGGAAGCGTAAAAAATTTTAATCGAAAGTTACAACTTGATTAGCAATAAATGTTTGTTGTTTATTATATCATGTTAGCGCATACTTAAAACAACTGGTCCGGTAAATCGCCCCAGTACGTATTTGGTTTGACTTACATCGCCACCGCCTAGGGATTTATTAACAAGACGCGACCCTTTTCGTTCTCTTTATAAACACATAACAAACTATTAGAATGTGTTCATGCATATATTTTCAATCGTACTTTTTGCAGAAGAGTCAGTCGTTAAACTTGTGGTTATGTTCGGATAAAGCTCGATTTGTGTCACCATGAACTTTCATGATATTTCGTTCTTTCTAAAGTCAAGAAAAGTCGACATAAACAATCGACATAACAAAATTGTTGTGCGGGTGTTGTGCTAAAAAATATATGATGGATAAAATTTTAGAAATTCTGACAAAATATCTTTGCGACCCCCTAAAACTTTCACAAAGTCGCAAAGTTGAGAAACACTCGGCCTTAGAAGATTGCCTGCTAGCCTCGTATCTATCCGATGCCCAAAGGCGTCAACGTTAATTTTTAATCACAAGTCCTCGAGTCCGATTTGTGCAGAAGAGTAACAGACCATTAACTGTAGACTGACTACGTGTTTGCTAAGATTGGATCTGTTTGAACGCAACCAGTGATTTCTCAGTGACTCTTTAGGTGCAAGGGCGGCGAGGTTGACTCATTGTTGTGTTTGTTTGCATGCGGCTTAACCTTTTTGGTGTAAATTTCAGGCGCTGGTACAAATACCATGACGGGACAACTTTAGCAAAGATGTTATCAACGAGCAGATACTTGGAGATAGAGAACAGAGGTGTTAAGGAAAGAGAAATTGTAAGCAGTACATTCTAAGATCTCATCGTAACCGCCCTCTGTTCACAACTTTGTGCATTAAGTTGGAAAAATAGTGTGTCTCAAATGGCAATGGCTTTTTTATAATACTATAGAATGCCAAAGGTAGTGCAATTTATTTATTTTATTGTGAGAGTGAGAACCTACAATTAGATTAAATAACTTTCACAAAACATTTTAATTCTGAAGCAAATCAAGGCTGGAAATAGATACGAATAAAATCCTTCCAATTTAGGATTATTGGCACAAACATTCAGTCGAATGTTGCCCTTTCACGCATTAATTGCGTACAGCACATGAAAGCCCCAACAAAAGTAACTATACCGCGTGTCGGAAATGACATCACGCATTTCAGCGAGTGACGCAGTAATACAATCCATGCCTGTTTTCTCACTGATTGACAGAACTGAATAAGACTGTAGAGCTTGTTTCGTTTGAGAGAATATGATAGAACTTTGAAAAAAGAACGCTGCCCGTTAGTTAGTTGTAATCACAGCGAGAAAAAGTGCGGGTGTCCTGAGTTGTTCCAACATAAACACTTGGCGTCACAAACTACTGGCCACTGCATCGATTTTGGAGAAAAATGAGGCCGGGAGTCAAAGTGAAGCAAAGTCATGCAAAGAAAGTTAATTTTTTGTCAAGAAATACTTACTGGTACGAAATAGATTAGAAAATGTCATTTAAAGTTGTCTTGCTTAAAAGCTGTTGCTGGGATTTGATCCTGCAAAAAGTGTTGCAGCTGTTTCCTGACTTTGTTTGCGAAGTTAATATGGTACACCAGTGGTTCTCAAACTTTTTTGTGTTGCGACGCCTCTGGAAAAATTTTCTGGGCTTGTGACACACCAGCAAATAAAAGTTAACGAGGAAACTTATTATTAAAGCTGTGTTTTTGATACATCAACAAAAAGCCACGAAACGGAACTTTCTGCGACGCCCTTGGAAGATTGAAACGACGCACCAGGGCGTCGCGACGCACAGTTTGAGAACTACTGTGGTGCACCATTACATCACGTCGTAATCGTTTCGTGTCTTGATTTTAAGGTGGCTCAATGACATATTTCGGAAAGGAAGTAAAAAAGACCTGGAAGAGGAGGACCTTTATGCATTAACAGAAAAGAACACGTCATCGCACATATGTGACGCGCTTGAACGGTTTGTAAATTTTTTACACATATTAGCCACTAGGAAAACAAATCACTACTGTATCCTTAGTTTGATTTAAAAATGTATGCAATAATCAATGCCTTGTTATCAGCATGATCAGTGTTTTTTTAAGGTGCAAATTTCTCCAGCGGTTTCCCAAATAAGCAAATATGGCTATTTTTTGGTATTTAAATGAAACACTTGCGGTCTCTTAAAACTACTTAGCGGTCACCCAAACCAAACCTTAAAAAAAAACCTGAGCATGATTATTAAAAACGTTTGCTTGTTGCAGAAATTGGAACATAGAAATTAAAAAATGCGAAAATACAGGCAACCGGCCAAGACTAGCCCGAGCTGTTTGGAAAACTTACGCACTGCGGTGGAGCGTTTACGGCGTTGTGGGTTTTTTAAAGGTAAAACTGCACTACATACTATAAAGTGAAATTTATATTAAATAAATTATTACATTACAGGAACTGGTCCCGTTAGTAATACCTTTCCTTTTGAATCGACTTCTGTTGTATTTCGAAGGCATAACTCCGTTAAGTGAAGCATATTTGTGTGCCGCTGGTATCACTCTTGCTTCCGTTGTTTTTATTTTCTTGCACAATACCTATTTTTTGTCATGTGAGAAGATCGGTTGGCATATAAGAGCAGCAACGTGTGCTCTTATGTACAAAAAGGTAAGTAAGGTTTGAACCTGCTTGGACCGCGGTAGTTATTAGAATAGCTTGAGTTTTCGAGTTTTAATTACATCGAACAATTACTAGAACAGTCCGCTTAAGTTTTGCTGCTTTATTTCTACTAAGATCTGGAACTTAGTGACGTTCTATACCCCCTCGGAATTCGAAGGTGACAAAGCAAGACCGATTCAAATTTGTACTAAGCGTGGTTCTTTTAACGTCAACGATTTTCAGGTTAATTTGGGCCATTGCCATCATCTGATCGAGACAGTCGCCAATCGAACAAAGACTGTCGCAAAGTTATGTGAAAAAAATAATTAAATATGTCTAAAATGCACGTTCCACCTAAGCTAGATTATTTAAGCTTATGATCTGGTTTAACTAATTATACATTAAACCGTTTGTTTAAAAAGTAAACAAAAACGACGTAATTCCCCAAAAGACAGATACGTTCATCGTTGGACATGTTCAACTTAAAATTAGAAAGCTGAACATATCTTTTACAACTTTTCATTAAACCTAAAATCATTTTAATATTATCAAAAAAGGAACATTGCCATTTTTATACCCTTGAAAACGAATACTGTACTTTCGTTATTTTCTCAATATTGGTAATTTTCTTCTTTTACTTTTAGACACTACGACTTAGTCAGAGTTCGATATCCAGCACGACTACAGGACAGATTGTTAACCTTGGTGCTACTGATGTGATACGCTTTGATCAAGTATAAATTCAAGATAATTATAAGTAGTTTTATAAATGCATTGGACACCATTTTAAATGTTACAGCTCCCGTTATTTCTGCATTTTCTTTGGCTGGGTCCAATACAGATGTGCTTGGCTGTAGCGTTTTTGTGGGGTTTCATCGGTGTCTCTTCGCTTGTACCTCTTGGAATCGTGGCTTTAACGATATTAACTCAAGTATTTTTCGGTCGACTATCAGGAAGATACCGGTAAGTTGAATGAGTTAACATAAAAGCTTGTGGTTATAGTTTGATTTGCGCATCAAAAGGTCAAAGACAGCGTTACATACTGACAAGCGAATT
This sequence comes from Phallusia mammillata, assembly GCF_965637545.1. Classification (NCBI taxonomy): domain Eukaryota; kingdom Metazoa; phylum Chordata; class Ascidiacea; order Phlebobranchia; family Ascidiidae; genus Phallusia; species Phallusia mammillata. The sequence continues at coordinate 16,891,407 of NC_137255.1, forward strand.
CGACTGATGAACGATGTAATATCAGCCATGCGAGTTGTGAAGATGTTTGCATGGGAGAAACCGTACGAAAAATTGATTTCAAGCATTAGAAGGTACAAACAAGAAGAGGCACATACGTAATTTTGATCAACAAATATCTATTTTTTCCGTTTGTGTGTTACAGCGACGAAATGAGGAAAATATTGAAGACATCGTTCATACAAGCTTACAACATTGCGATGACCTACATATCTTCTCGACTAATGATATTTATTACGTTTGTGGTTTATGTGTATCTTGGCGGAGAATTAACCTCGCCTAAGGTGAACTAAGTCGTCAATGCAAATGAAAACCGCAACGTTTTGTTTATAGCCTGATACACAACAGACCAGCAGTTTTGCAAAGTAACGAATCGACTTTTTCTACAGGTGTTTGTCGTTGTAGCTTGGATTAACGCTGTGCGGTTTCCTGTCGTTTTGCTTTTCGCAGAGGGAGTTCAGTACCTTGCCCAATCACTCATCAGCTTTAAGAGAATCGAGGTATAAGCGCCGAAAGATCGTGTAAATTTTGCGTGTAAACACTATGTTTTTTGTGCTAGTTCTGGTCACGATGCGTCCGCTTCTTTGCTTAGCACAATTACTTTAATCATCACCATCCATTTAACATAATATCCTACTACGCAGACGTTTTTACTTTTGGATGAAATACATCAATCTAAGGAGAGAGAGATAGCCAGTAAAAGTGACAACGAATTACAGATGGTTGAATTCAAAAGTTTTACTGCCACATGGGATACTGTGAATCCTGCTTACATAGATGGAGTGAGATATAGTCTTACTTAGGTTTACCATGACGGGTAACGAAAAACCCTTCGGAATAAATACTCACTTTAAATTACACATAGAAAGAATATGGCAAAATCGGAGTTGCATTGAACAACATTAACATTCAAATCAAGAAAACAGATCTTGTAGCGGTCATTGGACCAGTTGGATCGGGGAAGGTATGACATCCACAACTTTAGTTGGTCTGTATTTTACACCCTGCCCAGTGTAACGTTCACAGTCATCTTTTCTTTTTACTTTCAGTCATCTTTTCTCCATGCAGTTCTCGGAGAATTGCCAGCCAAATCCGGTCGTATTTCAGTGCGGGGCAGAATTGCATATGTTGGACAGATTCCATGGGTTTTCTCTGGAACTGTGAAAGAAAATATTCTGTTTGGGGAGGAATACGAACCAATCCGCTATCTGCAAGTGATCAAGGCCTGTGCATTGCAAAACGTGTGTACGGTTTTATTGTGTTTGACATTTTTGACGTGTCTAGAAACTTTAATTGGCCCGGGATGATAACTCATTCACTTTTTATTTGGTATTAAAGGACTTGGAGTCGCTTGAGAATGGAGATGAGACATTGGTGGGTGAGCGAGGAGTCACTTTAAGCGGGGGACAGAAAGCAAGAGTAAACCTTGCCAGAGCTGCTTACCGTAAACAAACCGACATCATCTTGCTCGACGATCCGTTAAGTGCAGTAGATGCTGCTGTGGCCAACCATCTATTTCACCAATGCATTTGTGGATTTCTCAGTGACAAGGTACAAGTTTTCGATGTTGTGGATTAGATCAGGGGTGTGCAACCTTTGTTACTGTGCGGCCAAATATAGTTGTCAAAATTTGATCGCGGGCCGCACCTGTGTATAACACAAGGTGATTTCCCTTTGTTGACTACCAAATATGCTTAACTACAAGTAAATTCGCATTTGATTCTAGTCACATTTTGTCAGGTCACAAAAAATAGCACCGGGCGCATCAATCTGCTCAAAAATATATAGTAGTTAAACTCGTTTGCCAGTGCATTTGAAATCCAAGCGTCACTGCGGGCCGCACAACCTTTAATCAAGGGCCGCATTTGGCCCGCGGGCCGCAGGTTGCACACCCCTGGATTAGATAATTGCTAACATCAAACGAGGCTTTTGCAGACAAGAATTCTGGTGACACACCAACTTGCTTTCCTGCAGGATGTCAAACGGATTGTTGTTTTGAAAGAGGTTTGATGTGATATTAGGCTGGCTTAAAGCGAAACTTGTTGCCCTGATCTACAAACCCTTTCGGCGTGCGTAATCGCGTCAAAAATTTTGTTTTTAAATGAACCGTTATTAGGGCTCCATTGCTGATATGGGTTCGTGTAAGGAGTTGGAAGACAGCGACAGCGACTTTACGGAACTGCTAAAACGAGATGAATTGGAAAACGCCAAAGCAACTGCTAATCGTGGTGAGCATTGTCCAAGAAAAAACAATCACCCACGAATGTTTGATTTTTATCTTTACAGATTTGCACGCTTTAACAAACCGAAAGAGAGTCTCTTCTATGTCCAGCGATGGCTCAGCAACAAAACAGGTTCTGTAGCTTAAGGATTAGCATTTTTTCATTGTCGGCAGAACAAATAGTTTCAAATTATAATTAGGTTAAGCCTCTGTCGGTCTGTCAACGCGGCTTTAGTTTTATTTTTTAAATTGTGTTGACGACCCTGGTTTTATTTGTGGGCGATGCAACTTTCTACTCGAGGACACAAAAAATAGGTTGGTGAGAACTAAACCCACTTTTCACCACAGTGCAGTTGCTCTAATCGCCTGGCCGCCCAAACAAATCAAGCGTGTTTTTTGCTTACACCAAAAATTTGGCATTATGTTTGACATGGTCATGTCTAAGGTTTCATAATAATAATAACAACAAAATCAACCTAAAACCTAATTCTTTCTATTGATATTTAGCAAACCTTTTGTAATGTGAGTTCCTGTGTCAGTAGCTGTACCGTTTGCGTGTAGAAAAGATATTTTTTTGCGAAACTCGTTTTGTTTCATAACCGCGCTTTTCGTCTTTTTAAAACCTGTCTGAGTAATATCTGAGTATTGACGAAATATGTTTACGGCATGTTGCATTTTTTTACTTGTAGGTTGAATATGTGGCTACAGTTAAAAAGGAAGAAACAAAAACGCAAGGTAGCATCGGCTGGAGTTCATACTGGGAGTATTTGTCGAACAACAAACTAACTCTAATTCTGCTGATCATTATTATTCCTGTTAACCAAGTGCTCATGGTCCTCGGAGACTGGTGGCTTTCCATTTGGTAATTATGGGTCCCCTTCCCTGAAGGGGACACATATTGATTTTACTCGAATTGTTTGTTTTTTTTCCTTTTTTTTCTTCCCAAAGTTTGTCCGACTCGTTTTTCCATCAAATGTTTGATGGATTTGGCTGAAATTACACAGATGGTAGATATAGTTATGTAGATGTGCATCCCACTTTGTTTTTGTTAATAACCCCAGTATTTACCCCGCTAGCCCCCTAAAATGGGTATTTTTCCCCGGAAGTTTGTCCGACTCGTTTTTCCATCAAATGTTTGATGGATTTGGCTGAAATTTACACAGATGGTAGATATAGTTATGTAGATGTGCATCCCACTTTGTTTTTGTTGATAACCCCAGTATTTACCCCGCTCACCCCCTAAAATGGGTGTTTTTACCCAAAGTTTGTCCGACTCGTTTTTCCATCAAATGTTTGATGGATTTGGCTGAAATTTACACAGATGGTAGATACATTCATGTAGATGTGCATCCCACTTTGTTTTTGTTGATAACCCCAGTATTTACCCCGCTAGCCCTCTAAAATGGATGAATTTTTAAACAGTGTCAGAATTGGCTGAAATTTGGGTTTCTTGTATAGTATACCATTTATAGGTGTCGATTGTTGTGTTCAACCCTGTAGTCCGAACATTTACCCCACAAGCCCCTAACTAAAGTGTAAAACGTATTTGTATGTTACTGGGCACCACAAACGAAAGATTTCTTTGGAGCAATAGTGTTACAAGGGCAACCAGCTGTATGTTGCTCGTTGGTGGGTTACTTGGTGGTCGTTTTTGCGCCATGGCAGTTAGGGGATTGACCAACCCCGAGGGGTAACGGCACCGCGTTGTCAGGCGTGACGTGCCCGAAATTCATCGGTCTGATGATTTCGTTTCTTGTTTTTTTTTTTTTTTTATTATCGCATTGAGTTTTTCGTATCGCTTCGTTTATTGGCGTTACAATAAACAAAAGATGCCATGGCAGTTAGGGGCTTGTTAACAGCCCTATGACGTCAGAAACATTAACGGTTGTTGCTTAAAACACCTCTAGTGGTTGAAATTTTAAACATTGGCGGATTGGGCTAAAATTTTGCAGTACTATTGATTGAGTCATTGTGGTTTTTATATATTTTTTAATTTGTGTGTCGAACCCAATTAGTTGCCCTACTAGCCCCCTAAAATGGGTCAGTTTTTTAAAAGGTTAAATAGGACATACTTCAAACAATATCTGGGGTGAATCTAATTTTATAGTTTGTATTCTACATAGTATTATTATTTAAGCCCAGTGCCGATCACTGTGTTTTACCTTACAACACCCGACTTTCTCATGGTTATCTCTTGAATTGCATTATTTTCAACTTTGCATGAGTGGGGACCCATGATTTTTTGCCTGCAGAAACGACTTAAAGTTATAAAAGACGATGGCTAATATGGGACCCAATACAAAATAAGCATAGGAAATATATTTATGTTTCAAAATAGGTTATAGTGTATATGCAAGGGCAATATGTGCTAAGCCACCCTTCTAGTTAATGTTCGATTATAATCATAACAGTTCCCGTTTTCCTACACGAAATATAACTTGCTTTCGAAGATTTAGGTGTTTTTATTCACAATTTCCAGTTTAGTTACTCAAGTGAAGCAATAGCGATGCTTTTTTATGGTTTTTTAGTTACATATATTTTTTTCAGGGCGACAAGTGTGATTCCTAGTTCTATCAACACAACGTCTTTGAATACAACACATGTAAATCAAGCAAGCAATTTTTTTGACAACATATTTTACATTTATGTTTTTGCTGGTATGAAGTCACTGAGTTTAAACATAAAAACGCTTTTATTTTTGTGTACGACACTTGCAGGAATTACCTGCGGTTTTATCATCACTTCCTTAGTTCGTGGGGCACTGCAGGTGTATCATCTGGTGGTATCAGCGAAAGAAATGCACAACAAAATGCTCAGGGCCATTTTGAACGTACCCATTAGGTTTTTTTATACTAATCCCGTAGGTAAGAACACAGCTTAGCTAACATTTCAAAAAATCGTTTGGTTCTAACGATTTTTGGCAAAATTTTGTGTAATTCAGGTAGAATTTTAAACCGTTTCTCAAAGGACATGGGCCAAGTGGATGAACTTCTTCCTTGGTTGTACTCTGATTTATCGCAAGTTAGTGTCGAATCATACATTGTAGCACATTCAACTTCATCGACTGGCAGAGGCGTTATGTAATTTGTTTTTTAGATTTGGGGACAAATCGTTTCTGTTGCAATTTTGGCCGTTGTCGTCAATTACTTCGTGATTTTGCCGCTTATTCCTATCATCATTTACTTCATACTGTTGAGGCGCTACTACATAAAGACTTCACGTGATGTAAAGAGAATGGAGGGTCGAGGTAATGTAAATTTAACTTCAAAAAGTTAATTTCACTGTAAATCGTAATTTTAAAAAAATTCAAGCTAGGAGTCCGGTATTTTCGCACCTCTCATCCACTCTACAAGGTCTCACAACTGTTCGTGCGTTTAACATGCAACATCAGTTTGAACAAAATTTTCACGAATTTCAAGACAACCACAGTTGTATGTATACGAATTTGTTCCTACGTTTTGCATAGTTTGTAACATAAGCAATTACACAGCTGCTTGGTACATGTTTCTGGTCGGATCGAGATGGTTTTCGTTACGCTTGGATCTGCTTAGTTCTGTTTTCCTTGGGTGTGTTGTTTACCTATCCATCCTTACAACTTCGGTGACGGATATAGATGCCGGTCAAGTCGGTCTGGCTGTGACATACGCTCTTCAGTTGATGGCAATGTTCCAATGGGGAGTGAGATTGAGTGCTGAAGTTGAGAATCATGTAATTTTCACATTTTTGCTTTGTTTTATCTGATATGTTTCCACACGCCAAAACAAAATTGCCAAGATTTCAAAATAATTTACTTGTTAACCCCAAAGGCTGTTCGTTAACGATAAAGACAATAGTGGTAAAAAAACCTTAGCATTGCGACATGTTTTGAAACCAAGATGACATCGGTGGAAAGGATCCAGGAATATTGCAAACTACCTCCTGAACCCCCACATTATATAAAAGAGACACAGCCACCACCCGATTGGCCATCGCAAGGACGAATCCAGTTCGAAAATGTCTCCTTTGCACATTATCAAGGCGGAATCAATGTTCTTAAAGATGTCTCCGCTGAGTTTCGACCACATGAAAAGGTTTGTTGTTTATGTGTACAATAAACATGTTTAGGTGCAACTTTCTTCAATTTGAAAACATTATAGTAAACAGTAATTTGAAATACGTTGAAACTAACGAAGTCTAAAAAATTATAAATAAGCAACAAAAGAAAAAATATATTTTGTCATTTTTTACGAACCTAATTGCAGTTGTTTCACCTGTTTCACCTGACACCATGTAATCATCTGTTTGTGTTTAGATTGGAATTGTTGGTCGAACTGGAGCAGGGAAAAGTTCACTTATCTCTTGCTTGTTTCGATTGAACGATTTGAGCACCGGAAAATTGATGATAGACGACGTGGACATTTCAAAAATCGGACTTACAGCTTTGCGCTCTTGTATTTCGGCTATACCTCAAGTGAGATTACATCTTTTAAGACACTATTTACCTGTGCTAAGAATTTGACCGAAGAGTTTTAAAACGATAAGTGTTATGTTTGCCGAAAAGCGTGACATGATTCGAGTTATATATTTTTCACCAACTTTATTCTTTGTGCAAGTGATTTCGCTTAGTTTTTTTTGTTGTAAATGCCTGAAAGTATTTTATCTGAATCTAATTTTGCTTGACTTGGACTCTTTGAGTGTGAGACTTGATTTAAGTGTAAGTTGGACATAAATGTTAGTTAAAAAGTCATATGCTGTTTTTATAAAGGATCCAATCCTTTTGGCTGGCACTCTGCGACAGAACCTTGATCCATTCTCGTCACACACGGACGAAGAACTGTGGTCTGCATTAGATAAGGTGAGATGATTTTCACCAAACTGTATTTGCATTTATTTCTTGTTGTTATATTCAGGTTCAAATGAAGGAGTCGATCGAAGTCTTTTCGTCCAAACTGGAAATGCAATTGGCTGAATCGGGTTCCAACTTCAGTGTTGGTCAACGTCAGCTGATCTGCCTCGCTAGAGCGATTTTGAGGAAGAACAAAATTCTTGCGATTGATGAAGCAACAGCCAACGTAGATATCGGGTGAGATAATTGAGAGTTTTAGTTATTGGTTGTTTTTGGAGAACTTTGGTCTTATAGGATTAAACATGTTTCAAAATGTTTTACCAATATAAATTGGCCACCGGGTGATTTATCTATGCATCTGCCAACAATAATTGCACAACCAAACCCAAACATACCATATTGTTTATATTGTTTTGAGCAGAACCGACAAATTAATTCAGGAAACCATCCGCAAAACTTTCCAACACTGCACAGTAATCACTGTGGCGCACCGGATCAATTCCATTATTGATTGCGATCGAGTTCTGGTAAAACTGCAGTATTTTGAGTCATTAGAAACTGAAAAGTCATAGAAAATCTAATCAGGTTTCAACGTTAAATTTAAACAAAGGTTTTGTTAATTTATCAAGGTGATGCGGTCTGGAAAGGTTGTTGAGTGTGATGAGCCGGATACATTGTTATGTAAGGGTGGAAGTGAATTTGGTCGCATGGTTGATGCGGTGGGTAAAGCGGAAAGTCTTTCACTACGAAATGCAGCAAAACAGGTACAGGGATCCAAAATGGAACCAGATTTTGAGATATTATACTCATTTTGCTTTGCTTAGTAACTGTATTTCTATTCACAGGCATATCACAAACGCCATGCCCAGTCAGGCAAGTGATGTAAGTCTCTAACGTTCTGTTTTGGAGTTTGTTTTATACCATGTATTTCTATGGGGTTTATATTGTGTGCCGATTGTTACCTGTAATCTACCTGTTTCACATATTTAGTTGTTTTTTTTGTTTTTATGAGAATTTTAGCTGCAAAAGTGTCAAAAATCACTAGAGCCAACATTATCTGGGCAACTTTAAGGTGATACGTCAAGTGGTAGATTGCAAATGTATTAAACGGTTTTTGAATGCTTATATGTTGCTTATATGCAATTTATTCAATTTGAATGTAATTGAAAAAAATCCATTGACGTTTTCGTATTCATGAATTGTTACGCAGATTTTAAACGTCAGGCAGTCGCTTTTTGTTAAAAGATAATTGCGCAGTCAGGCTCGTAATTTCTGACGCTCTATTCTAAAGTTTTGTTTGATACAATTGCATTTTTACATTGTTTGCATTGTGTGCAGTAATCTGTAATCTACTTTCCCGCACAATTAGTACTTTTGAGTTGGTAACTACAAAAGTTCAAAATTATCTGTGCCACGTTGAAGTACATGATACGTGATAAGGTGGATGTTACATATAGTGGATGACGTATAGATCAAATATTCATTGCTTTCATCATAATGCACTTCCTTTTCTCATAAGAATTTGATTTCGGAATTCATCAATTCAAATGCAATTAAAATAAATCCATCGACGTTTTTGTATTCATAAATTGTTACGTATAGGTTTTGAAGTCAACCAGTCGCTTTGTTTTCACATACACTTGTAACCAACAGTTGTAGTTTTTCTTTAAACTATACAACCAAACTGTGGTTGAATCTGTAAGGCGTATTCGTATTAAGACGAAACGTTTTGGCCCAAACGAGACGTGAAGGTCTTCCAAGCACACTGCTGTAGGAAATCAAATATAACGTCGACGGACTCGCTGTATCCATTAAAATAGCAAAAATTGCATTTTAAATGTTGACGTTTCAGTTCCTATTACACAAATAATAAATGTCAACAACTCGAACTGTATTCGAACAAAATTAGTGTTTCGACTTGGTTAGTTATGTTTTAATGACGACAATTTACCTAATGTAAAAAAAATCTCTTGTTTGTGAAGAATTTGAATGTATTTGCATTCGTTCATAGAACGGTTAATAATAATGTTTACTATTTTTTGAAAGAAATTTAAAATCATTTAAATCCTTAAATCCAAAACCTTGAATTCAGAAACGAAAATACCCGCTATGCCAAAAAACGACGCTCCGTCACGTATTTTTGCCATTTATGACGTGACGCTTGATTTTAACGCAAACATTTGTAGTCGTATGTTCTGAGTCATAATTGCTTGTTGCCCGAGGCAGGCAATCAAGGCGATCATTAAAATACATTGCCACAAGAACGCTGTAGTTAGAAACTCATCGCAAGTTAAAATTAAGGACCAATATATGAAACAAGTACCGTGACAGCAAGTTTCAGGACAAGTTTGACAAAATAACCAACGCGGAAAAAGCGGCAACAAAATGTATTCGGGTGTCAGGGCAAACCAAAGTGAAGCAAAAAAGGGAATTTTTTTATCGAGACATACTTACTGGTAAGTGTTGTATTAAAAACAGATTAGGAAAATGTTAATTGGTAGGCTTGTCCTACAATTCAATGCAATGTGGCATTAATGAAGAAATAAAAACAAACTGCATAAAACTGTTATTCTTTAAACTCCAAAAATCATTTAAAAACTTTACAGCATAGCTATTGTGTTTAGTTCACTCTCTCGTAATGTTACTTCAGGGGTCGCCAACCTATTAGGCGACGCGTGCCAATTTACTTGTTATTTCCATGTGTTAATGACCTCGCCAAAGTGTTTCTAAATAGTAGTAGTTCGTGCCAGCAGATATCAATAGTAAAGAGAAAACAGAGTGTTTTGTGCATGTAAGGCTGAATTTTATAACAATGATACGATAAAAACTATAAACAAGCAGTGTAACAGGATAAATTGTTACGGTACTTTAATATAAACACGCAAATAGGTTGGCGTGCCATGAAAATCCACCTCGCGTGCCAACCTTGGCACGCGTGCCAGGGGTTGCCGACCCCTGTGTTACTTTGATCGCTATTTTGTCTTTGCATCACGTCACATTCATTTTATGTTATGATTGAAGGTGGCTCAATGACTTATATCGGAAAGGAAGTAAAAAAGACCTGGAAAAGGAAGACCTTTATGCATTAACAGAAAAGAACACGTCATCGCACATATGTGACGCGCTTGAAAGGTTTGTCATACATTGAACAGTTTGACTACATTTGACGATTTTTGAAACTAACACCACTGACATGAGTTTGACGGGGCGCCATTTTTGACCCGTGTATCAACAAATGTACAACGATCTACTTTGTTTCAATACAGAAACTGGAACGCAGAAATCGAAAACTGCAAAATCACAGGAAACAAACCAAGACTGGTCCGGGCGGTTTGGAAAACTTATTCACTGCGATGGAGTGTATTCGGCTTTGTAGCTTTTTTGAAGGTAAATCTGTATGACATTGCATAAAGTTTTAACTTAACAACTACGTTGCAGGAAATGGTCCTGTTATTGATCCCGCTTCTCTTGAATCGACTTCTTTTATATTTCGAAGACGTTACCCCGTTAAGTGAAGCATATTTGTGTGCCGCTGGTATCACCGTGGCCACAGTTGTTTTCGTATTTCTGTTTCATACTTATTTGTTGGCATGCGAGAAGATCGGCTGGCACATCAGAGCTGCAACGTGTGCTCTTATGTATAAAAAGGTAAGTATTTAACGTACTAAACTTTTTGCGGCCGCGGCACTATCTTAACAAAGGTATGAACAACGGTAAATGTAATGCAAGAATGAAGAAAAGGCATATAAGCTTACTTACATTTGCCTCATTTTCAACGTGTTTTGCAAGTAAAGCAAATAACGTTCAACAATTCACAATCAACGTTTTTGCAGCGTACACAAACAATTTATTATTATTAAACACTATCCTAGCCAAATGTTGTCAAGTGTTTTTTCTACGTTTAGACCCTACGACTTAGTCAGAAATCTATAGCCAACATAACTACTGGACACACTGTCAACCTTGGAGCCACAGATGTCATGTGCTTTGATAGGGTACAAACATATGTTGAAAGCTTTTTTACAGTTTAATATGACCGAATTTTATGTGCTTCAGCTACCATGGGTATTGCACTATCTGTGGTTGGGTCCTCTACTAGCAGGCACAACTGTTGCACTTTTGTGGAGTTTTATTGGCGCGTCTTCCCTTGTGCCACTTGGAATCGTGGCATTAACGATATTAACCCAAGTATTTCTTGGTCGACTAACAGGAAGATATCGGTAAGAATAAAATGGAAAAGTTTGTGTCTAACTTTTGCAACAAATGCTGCTACAAAAAATGTGCATATTATTTGATTTATACATTAAAAGGTCAAAGACAGCATTACATACTGACAAAAGAATTCGACTAACGAACGATGTCGTGTCAGCCATGCGAGTTGTGAAGATGTTTGCATGGGAGAAACCCTACGAAAAACTGATTTCAAGCATTAGGAGGTAAATATATACAAATCTGAAACAAATCACTTGTATGTCGATATGATCATTTGTCACAGCCACGAAATCAAGAAAATTTTAAAGTCGTCGTACATACGAGCTTACAACATTGCGACGGCGTACATATCATCTCGGCTGATGATATTCATTACGTTTGTGGTTTATGTGTATCTTGGCGGACAATTAACCTCGCCTAAGGTAAATGGTTCGCATTTGCAACAAGCAGTTTCGTACCATAGGATTATCATCGTTTTGCAAATTAATCTGTGGTTAACAGGTTTTCGCCGTTGTAACTTGGATCAATGGTTTGCGATTTCCTGTAGTCTGGCTTTTTGCCTTCGGAGCTCAAACCCTTGCCCAGTCGCTGATCAGTTTTAAAAGAATCGAAGTAAGTGTTTGGGTTCTGAAGTTCGCTGTTTATGTTTGCATTCTTTACCATTCATCTCATACAATATTATGCAATGTAGACGTTTTTACTTCTGGATGAAATTCACCAATCCGATAAACAGGATTTTGTCAATGAAAACGACAACGATTCGCCCATGGTTGTGTTTGAAGGATTCACCGGCGCATGGGAACAAGTGAATCTTGCTTACGTTGATGAAGTGAGACAGACATACTTATTTTACTAATGTAGATAGTTTGTATTTGTTTTGAAATACATAGTAACGTTTAAGGTATACGCAGAAAAATTCTGGCCAGCTCGGAGTTGCACTTAACAACATTAATATCGAAATAAACAAATCAGATCTTCTAGCAGTCATTGGACCAGTTGGATCGGGAAAGGTGAAGAACTAAGTTTATTCGATCTGTATTGTACAAATCTCCACACCTAATACTTTGTTGGTTTAACTTCCACAGTCATCTTTTCTCCACGCAATTCTCGGAGAGTTGTCAGCCAAATCAGGTAAAGTTTCAGTACAGGGCAGAGTTGCTTATGTTGGACAGATTCCATGGGTTTTCTCTGGAACTGTGAAAGAAAATATCCTGTTTGGGGAGGAATACGAACCAATCCGCTATCTGCAAGTCATCAAGGCCTGTGCATTGCAAAAAGTGCGTACGGATTGGTGTTTTGACCTGTTTAACTGTAACATACCACAAACAAAAGGTTCCGGCAAAACAAATCGAGTTTCCTCATTCACACAGTGTTTTCAAACAAAACTAGTTATTTGTGGTCATCACTGCATTACACCAAGCAAAAAGCAACATTAGCTGATTTTCCAAGTGCTCAAAAGTATAACCAGCAATGTTTACTTGCTTTATAACCTCGCCTATAGACATATATAACCTCGCCTATGCACATACCACATCTTCAAGATGTCAAAAATACATGTTTCATGGAATGCTTATGTAAAGAGAATTTAAAGCAAGGATTCTCAACACTTTTTCCTGATCAGTTCTCGCACTCCGTTATACGTAAGGAATCTATTCTTCCATATACCTTTGCATGCCCTAGTAACCGGTATGACACTCCAGTTTAAGAGAAAATAAACTAAAGCAACAAAAAAAAACTGAGCCAAATCTAACTGGGACTTCTCTTGGAAAAAAATAGTTGGGAAGGTTATAGTTTCAGATATGTGCTAAAACAACAAAAACCCTATTTCACAAACGATGGTCCACTATGGTTGATTTTAAGGACTTGGAGTCGCTGAAGAATAGAGATGAAACATTGGTGGGAGAGCGAGGAGTCACTTTGAGCGGGGGACAGAAAGCAAGAGTAAACCTTGCCAGAGCTGCTTACCGTAAACAAACCGACATCATCTTGCTCGACGATCCATTGAGCGCAGTAGATGCTGCTGTGGCCAACCATCTATTTCACCAATGTATTTGTGGATTTCTCAGTGACAAGGTATTTCACAAGCTCCAATGTTGTAGATTAGATATTTGTTGAACAATAAACTTTTACAGACGAGAATTCTGGTGACACATCAACTTGCTTTCCTGCAGGATGTCGAACAAATCGTTGTTTTGAAAAAGGTTTGTTTTAAAAGAGGTCTGGATAACATTTTAATTTGCACCAGCTCTTGCAATTTGCAACAAGAAAAGTTGCCCGTTGAAGCTAAATGGGGTTTTTACTCATTTTTCCTACATTTAACTTTTTGTACATTTTGGTAAAATTTCAAAATTAGTAAGATAAACCAAGCGATTTTGGAAGAAATTGTTTTGTTTTGATATAGTTGCCAGTAATTTTAGAGATATTACTTCTGTGAAAATAACATGGCACAACGCTTTACTATACAGTTACTGGCTAATTATTCGGATAATGTTTGTTTAAATAAACTCATTTTGGTTGAACTGTTGCAGGGTTCTGTCGCTGATGTTGGATCATACAGAGAGTTGCAAGCCAGTGGGACCGATTTTACAGAACTACTAAAATGTGAGGAAATTGACGAAATCAAAGAAGCCGAAAAGAATGGTAAGCAACACAAGAAAACGCCTGAGTTAAAGTTGCTTAAATATATGGCCAGAATTGTTTCAATAGTAATTATGTACGTGTGTTCAGATATAAACACATTAGTAGCAGACGATGAAAGTCTGTCTTCGAACTCTAACGATGACAAGGCAGAAAAGCAGGTGCAGCAGGTAAATTTTGTTTAATTTTGACAGGATTTTTTGCAGGTTCAATAACTTTACTGTTACAATTGCTTTCATGCTCTCTTGTTCCTTTGTTTGTTGTGGATCTTGGTTTGTGTCTTCAAAATATTTTATTTCTACCAAATAGTTTTATTTTTAACTAGTTTTTTGTAGGTCGAATATGTAGCTGCGGTCAAAAACGAAGAATTAAAAAAGCAAGGCAGCATTGGTTGGAAGGCATACTGGGAATATTTGTCGAATAACAAACTAACTCTAATTCTACTCATGATCATTATCCCTGTTAACCAAGCACTAATGGTTCTTGCAGACTGGTGGCTTTCTATATGGTAAGGGTCTGTTCAAATTAAATAAAATGACACGGCTATAACAGAAAAGTTTAAGACGTTTTTTTGGTGTGGTTTTAGTTGCAACGAATCTTATTTGACAGGGCGACAGAAGCAACTGTTGCAGATGGCAACAGAACATCATCTTTGAATACCACATCTGCAAACCAAACAACCAATCTCGTTGACAACGAGTTTTACATTTATGTTTTTGCTGGTAAGTGGCTGACAAGTATAAACGTCCAAATCAGTGTTTCTTAACCTGCGTGTTTCAAACCAATTACCTACAAAAAGAATAAAAAAATAGCGAAAAGTTGCATGAAAGGTTTGGTAAAATTCATTTGAAAACCAATAGTCAAAGGCTTAAAAAATATTTGTACTTTACTCAACATCTTGCAGGTATAACCGTCGGTTTTATCATCACCTCGTTACTTCGTGGCGCATTGCAGGTGTATCATCTGGTGATATCAGGAAAACACATGCACAACAGAATGCTCAAAGCTATCCTAAAGTTCCCAATTAGATTTTTCGACACAAACCCTGCAGGTAAGAACGGCACCCCGAACATTTCTACGATTTTATAAAGAAACAACAGACTTTAAGCAACACTATACTTCTTTAACTTATGCAGGGAGAATTTTAAATCGTTTCTCCAAGGACATGGGACAAGTGGATGAACTTCTTCCTTGGTTTTTCTCTGATTTGTCACTTGTAAGTTTCAAACTTAGTCTGTAGCGCATGTTACCTCATCAACAGGTAGATATATTAATGCACATAAATTTTGTATTTAAGATTTGGGGACAAATTATTTCTGTTGTGATTTTGGCAATTGTCACAAATTACTTTGTGATTTTGCCACTTATTCCGATCTTCATTTACTTCATATGGCTGAGGCGTTACTACATAAAGACGTCACGTGATATTAAAAGAATAGAAGGCCAAAGTAAGTGTATCTCATAAAACAGCCCAAAAATTAATGTTTTTTTGACGATTTATATTTTCTAAAGCAAGAAGTCCGGTATTTTCGCATCTCTCCTCCACTCTGCAGGGTCTCACAACTGTTCGTGCGTTTAATATGCAAGACCAGTTTGAACAAAACTTTCACGAACTACAAGACAACCACAGTTGTATGGCTCTATTTTTACAAGTGCACTAAATCAAGTTATTTTACTTAGTTGGAGATAATATTTATTTCCACAGCTGCTTGGTACATGTTTCTGGTCGGATCAAAGTGGTTTACATTTCGGCTTGATCTGCTTAGTTCTGTTTTCCTCGGGTTTGTTGTTTTTCTATCCATCCTCACAACTTCAATGACAGATGTTGATGCTGGTCAAGTCGGACTGGCTGTGACTTACACACTTCAGTTAGTGTCAATGTTCCAATGGGGAGTAAAGCTGAGTGCCGAAGTTGAAAATCGCGTAAGTTATTTAATTATTTTTATGTTTAACATTAAAATGGTAGTTCTTAACTTGGCTAAAGGGAGAGAGTGTGACCTCAAACAGAACGCTATTGCAAAACAAACTCGGTCTGTCCTGGCATTTGGATTACAATAAATTAAACAATTCATTTTGTAAGTTTGTAAACAATAAAAACACCGACGCCTGAAATCCGTCCTTACTTGAAAACAAAGATGACATCGGTGGAGAGGATCCAGGAATATTGCAAACTACCTCCTGAACCCCCACACTATATAAAAGAGACAGAGCCACCATCCGATTGGCCATCGCAAGGACGAATCCAGTTCGAAAACGTCTCTTTTGCACATTATCAAGGTGGCATGATTATTCTTCAAGACATCTCTGTTGACTTTCGACCTCATGAAAAGGTAATTGTTGTTCATGAGTGTAATAAACAATAGTACTGTAAATATTTTCACTTTTAGTTTTAATTAAAATAACATCCACCAAATTTAGTAAACGCTAAAATAAATCATGACTGAAAATTTGTTTGTGTTTAGATTGGAATTGTGGGTCGAACTGGGGCAGGGAAAAGTTCACTTCTCTCTTGCTTGTTTCGGTTAAACGATTTGAGCTCCGGAAAACTGATTATAGACGACGTGGACGTTTCAAAGATCGGACTTGCATGCTTGCGCTCCTCCATTTCGGTAATACCTCAGGTTAGTCTTAAGTCGGCGAAACAATGCTCTTGTAGGTAAAGGTATTTTTATTTTGTACAGGATCCACACCTATTTGTTGGAACTCTGCGAAACAATCTTGACCCATTTTTATCATATACAGACGAAGAATTGTGGACAGCATTAGAAAAGGTACGACGATTTGTCCTAGAGGCAATTCAAATTGAATATCATATAAATGTATATTTGTGATTTTTGTATTTATGTTTTGTATTGCAAAATTCAGGTTCAAATGAAGAAGGCAATCGAAGCCTTTTCGCACAAACTTGAAATGCAGTTGGCTGAATCGGGTTCCAACTTCAGTGTTGGTCAACGTCAGCTGATCTGCCTCGCTAGAGCGATTTTAAGAAAGAACAAAATTCTTGCGATTGATGAAGCAACAGCCAACGTTGATATCAGGTAAACAGAAAGAAAAAAACTCTTCAAAATGACACGGGTTAGCCAAGATTTTTGTCTTCATCACCAAACACCAACTCCTATGTTAACCAGATAAACACGTGATTGAAAATACTTTATGCGCTGTCAATCTGTTTGTATCGTTTTGTGCAGAACGGATCAATTGATTCAGGAAACCATCCGCGAAACTTTCCAACACTGCACAGTGATCACTGTGGCGCACCGGATCAATTCCATCATTGATTGCGATCGAGTTCTGGTAAATCAGTCATAATTTTTGGATGTTTGACAATTTACTAAAAACGACATCATATTATCAAGCAATAAAGGCAAGTTTATATAATTGGCAGTTATATTTTTGGTTTATTCAGGTAATGCGATCAGGAAAGGTTGTTGAATTTGATGAGCCACATACTTTGATTTGCAAGGATGAAAGTGAGTTTGGTCGCTTGGTTGATGCGGTTGGTAACACGGAAAGTTTGTCACTGAAAGACGCAGCAAAACAGGTAAAGGAACCAAATTGAAAGAAATCTATTTTTTTGTATTGCCCATGGTAACCTTGTTTTTTTTACCAACAGGCATATCACAAAAGACATGCACAGTCCGGCGAATGATCACAATATATGATCAACTTTATTTGCATTAACATCACCTATGTAAGCTTTTATACAAGCCAGTGTATCAAAAAAAGATTTAGATATTCCATGTATTGTACGTGAACCATTGTCGCTTTTTAAACATTACCTACATAAAAATCACTTCAAAACATTGCGTGAACAACATTTGTTTGCCAGTTCTGTCGAGCCGTGTCATTTGAACAAAATCTTTTTGCGCACAGGAGTAAATTCTAAACAACTTTTGTTCGTGTCATGTATCAGTTTCTGGTCTGTGGCCAAAGTTTTTTTGACTTTCGAGATATTTTGCGTCCTCACAGTCGTAATCACACGTTCGCCAGCGGAAGTTTTGAGTTTTGACTTGAAAAAAAAAATTGTTGATTTAATCTATAGCAAACATTGGAGTGTGTGATGCTGTCGACAAAAAGCTAATTTTGCTGTGTTTCATTGTTGCGTCGCTGTATTATAATAAAGCTAACAAAGGGTCTTTTAACTTTTTATCAGCAAAAAAAGTAAAAAGTATATGCCTACATAGACAGACCAAGTTGTAATAATCACAGCTTTAGGTAGCATCAACTAATGTAGATCAATATATATGTTTGAGCAGATTGAAAAAAATATGAGGAGCATGCAAGTAGCTGCTTGTTTAATATTTGTGTTGGTCTCTTTGTTGAGCAGTGTCGACGGGGGACCTATGTGTCGATGCAGAAATTTTCACGAGCAAACGATGTTTTGTGAGCACCCGGGTAACTATAACTTTATAACTAATGTTCTGCAAAAATTGGAGCAAAAAACACATAGACTAACAATCCGCTATTCAAGCCACCTTGCATCAAATAAACAAACCAGCCTAATTATAAACGAAATTTCCTCATTAATTTAGACACACACTTTATTTGTAGACGCACCCGCAGCTGAGTTTCGTGTTTTGGAGGCAATACCAGGTTATTGGCTTTCAGGAAGATTTGTTAACAACAGTGAATATGAAATACTGCAGCAGCAGGCTCATTTAAATCCCTGGTATTATGGGGGTTTATATGGATATCGTGGCGCTCGCTATCGCATAAAAATGACAAAGGTAAAGCACCAAAAAGTCGCATATAAATGTTTTCGTTGTCACGTTGGTTTCTCAGTTTTGATGTAAAACGGAGATTGTTAAAGGCTATTAATTTTAAAACCGACATAAAAATGGTACGTAACAGTACAAAAAAACACTATACACTACTGCCATAGAAATTGGAAAAGGTGTCGAATAATTTGATCCAGATGAACCACAAAAGAGCCCGATTTCGCAAAAAGGGTTGAAACCCACTGGTCTCTAGCGAAGTTCTAGCTCTTTCTGTTAAACCACATATGCTCTAGGTCTGTGACATGACTACCCGACAGTTGAATATCATGCACTGAATGATGCACACGACGCTTATCGTTGGGGTTTACCAGATTAACGTTGTGTTCCACTGTAGCCAACAGTTTGTGTAGTTGTTGCACAAGTAGTACCTGAACCACAACGAAAGCAACAAAGCCCCAAATACAGCCCATTGCAAATTAACAGATTTACAAGGGCGAACTCCAGTTTTCCAAAAACAACAGCGATTGGATTCAAACAGAGGACCAGGGCAAATGTGAAGGACAGACCTTGGAGGTTGGTGCTACGTACATCATACTGGGAGGTAAAATGTAATCCAAAAAAATGGGTCTTTGGCCCAAATTTACAATTTTCAGCAAGCTGAATGATTTATTTCGGGAACAAATTGCATTACGTTCAAACTCCAAACAACGCGTAGGCTACCTACCGCTTACAACTTCGTGGATTTTTGCCATTGATTCTACCACCCATCATACACTTCTGTTTCAACTGCATGTACAGCCTACGTCACTACAATAGGAAATCGTAGATAGTAATTCAGTTTAGAAAATGATAGTGGTGGAATTAACAAATTTCGTTCGCAGGAGGATTTGTGAACAAAGGCGTGGGTCTTAACAACCTGTGGTTCTACTCCACATGCGACAAGCTGTTTCCCCTTAGTGACCTGAGTCAGTCGGATGCGAACTGGGTGCGGCAAAATTTCGCCAGCAAGTACGCTGTGGGATGTGCAGAGTGCTTGGTGTCCGACTGTCGATATGCGGCGACATGTAAATTGGTAAGTTTATGGACCAACCGAAAACCGTACTCAGCCCAGAAAATAACGTAACATACATAATACACCTACGGTTTCCAAACTGAGGGTCCGCCAATCGATTTCAGAGGGACCACGAAAAGCTTTTGGTATTTCTACAATTAGGCCTAAAAATCACATCTTGCGACTGTATAGGCACAATTTTAAAAGGCATGTGAGTGTCTTGTTGCAAGAAAAAAGGTTGTTCGTGCCAAATTTTATTATGATCCTAATCTTGTTTGTGATGTAATAAATAGCTATACCCCATCAGAGGACAAAGTTTGAATACTTTTCTGCATTTTGCTGTGGGAATAGCCTACTTTTGCAAGTAAGTAAACTACAACTGTTGCTTATTATTTGCAAAAGTAATTCGACAAGTTTTATTTGGTAAGGTATTTTCGTTGCATAAATAGATTTGGCCTGGACCGCGAGTGCTCAAGAAAATTGTAAAGGGACCGTTGTGAACAAAAAATTTAAGAACCACTGTAGCCTACTACACCTTGCATTATGGATTTAATAAAGTCATTGCATGGCTTCACAATGAAGGTTATTCGTGGAAATATTACCTTCTAAATCGTACTTTGACAAATGCTTTTCACAGCAAGGGTTTTGGAGCTCTTCAAACAAAGTCTGTCAGCTGACTGAATCACATACTGAACACTGGACCTCTGATTCTATTTGTCTGCCGGACAATCAAGGCTGCCGCTGGTACACCAGGGATGCCAACGAAGAAGACTGATAAATGTTAGGGCATTTAGAAAATATTTTTTTATTATTAATCAGAAGCTTATCAAATGAGTCTAAACTTCGTCTTATTCCTTGTATCCGTATCAATTGAGGTCGAACATGTATAGATGAATTTAATGAAATAAAACTGTTTGTGATGTAATTGCGACCTTCAAAGTTATGGCTGAGAAAATGCCTGAAAACAGTTTTTTGTTTTGGAATACAGGGAACTTTGAAGCATTCAGTCAATAAACTGAATTTCCAAATTGATACCACCACTGTCTGTATTTGTAATAATGACTAAAACAGACAGGGCCAAGTTATTATAGTTGCGTTAGAATTCAATAGAAAATCCACCAAAGTTACAAAGCAAGCTAGAAAGTTTAAGAAACAATCAGGAAGCAGAAGAAAACCACTGGATGGCGTCGGAGAGCAGAGGCATCTTTGTGTGTTCACAAATGTTGCGAAAAACATGCAAGGTTTTCTCCAAAGTGGTTTGGGAGATCGACAAACAAAATGAACCTAAATGACCGGACACAAATAAAAAAATATTTTTAGTTTGGTCAAATTTTGTACACTCGACTAACCAGAACATTAAACAATTCCAAACTATTGCCCTTACCAGCACACTCGCAGTGTTTTGTCAGGTTTGCTTGCTTTACTGAATGACATTTGACACAGGACACGTCCTGGAGGTTAAAGGTCATGACTTTCCGTTGGAGGTCGTCGATAAGCCTCTGTTCTATGTAACGAGTATCGTATGGCGAACCACATGCCACGCACGACCAAGCGCTGTAAACAATCTCTAAAAGTTTAAGAACTGCTATGGAATCAGACTTCCAACATGAAGCTCATGCTTTTTATAAACTTTGGGGGCGATTTTCCAGTGTTTCTCTGGTTTGACAGTGTTTTTGGTAGTGTTTCAAAAGCACAATTTAATTTTATTGACATGGCTCCAGAAAAGCCGTTTGTATCGCGTCATAATCTTAGCTTTCGTAATATAGGACAGGGGTGGCCAACCGGTCAAAGCCTAAGAGCCAAATTTTTTACTGTGTTACCACAAAGAGCCGCATTATACACATGGGCACACATGTTCTTTTCCTTACACACAGAGACCTGTGCTTAGCTAGATTTATTCTAAAACGCACACCAACATAATAGTGACTTGTACGTTCGTCATAACCCGTAAAACAATGGATTGTTACTTATTTTGGATCAAGTTGTTGAAAATATTGCTGTTGCTTTGTGTCTCATTCGCATTGTACGCAACAATGAGCAATCATTCATTGTTCAACAATTGAATATATGCCATCATAATCAAGCCATTTGCCACTTAAGGTTGCAGTTTCAAGGCAAGGTTTGTGGCCATACCGATAGTAAGTTTGTTCAAAAGCAAAATTGTCATAGCTTTACTTCAAATTTAACGATTTCCGTACCAGATTGCCTCAAACTAACCGAGATATCCGCAGTGGCCCCAAACTTCGACAATAACCTAAGAGCCGCATAAAACCAGGCAAAGAGCCGCATGCGGCTCGCGAGCCGCGGATTGGCCACCCCTGATATAGGAGGCACAAACTTTTTTGCAATGTTAAGGTGGGAGATAACAGAAAAAACGTTAATTAAGGAATAGCATCAATAAGTTAGTTTAACGAACGACTACTGACCATTCATCTCCACTCAGCAAAGGATCCCGACAAAGGTCCAGATCTCTACACAAACCACAAGATTCACAAGCGACCTGTCCGACCACATACGACGCACAGGGATCGAGCCATTCCGCTGAAGGTGAAAACTCGCCAACACCGATAAGCCGAAGTAGGTTGCGTCGCAATTTGTCAACCTACGTATAAAAGCACATTTGCATGACCGGTGCATATTAAATATACAGGATCACTTATATCGCTTGGTGTACTATTATACCCTTTGGTGCACCTCAACACCACTCGGTGGACTTTTGATACGACTAATTGCACAATTGTATGACCTGGTGCATGTGTATATCGCTTGGTACACTATTGTATCCCTTGGTGTAATAAAGAACCAAGCGATCCAACAGCACCCTTGCATAACAAATAAAGTTAAGTAACTCCTAGTTTTGGTTTTCTTAAGGGTACATGGATGTGATACTAATGACATGAAAGAGTTTTGCGCAATGGCCTGACGACAGGTTGTATCCTAATCAGATGGCCATAATGCAGGTGTACATTACTCTTTGTCTTTGTATCTAAATTGTTCTTTACGCACTTGTTTGTAAACCTTAATTCGAATAATGCCTAGCCTAGTCAGTCCAATGGAGGTTTTCAATTTTATGCAATTGTTTGCAACGTTTCAAATACATTTATTGTCATCACAGCACCTGTGTAACGACGTGTTGGTCGATGGAGAGGATCTTGCACACAGACTTTACAAACTCAAGGGATGGGTTATCAAGTTGCAAGTGAGAGCCAGGAAGGCGAGGAAACATGTCACGCAAAAGGGAGCGGTCGCTTGGTAGCTGTTTCACCATTCGCTGGGCGAGACTGGAAAGAAACCAAGTTTAGAGGGATTAAAACGATGATAACCAGCAAAAATGCAACATATTCTGATAGCAAAGTTGCTTAAAGATGTCATACGTAAGCATTTGGTCAGAGAGTTCTCCTGCGACAAGATCCTGTGAAAATGTAACGATGTGAGGAGTGATGCTGGGATCACTGGGAACCACCAACTTCATCCGCTCTTCTTTGCTCATCTCTGTGGTGGATGTGTTCAACTGCGTCTGCGTGTGTCCTCTTTTCACCACTGGAGTGAGCCCTGGAGCCATTAAACTTCGTTCCTTTTTGGCCTCAGAATGGATGAGCGACATGTATCCTGAAGCGATGTATAATATTTACATTTCAAATGTTTTACAAAACAAGACAAAATCGCGTAAACTGAAAACACGAAACCTTAAAACTTGCACTGGGTGAATACAATTAACTAATTGTTGTACAATCAATAGAAAAGCTATCACATATTTTTTGCACTGATGACAACATCTGGTATCGTTGAACCATTTACAATAAATTCATATTGTCAAAATTTATCTGAAAATTCGCTTAGCCATCTCTTTAACAAACTATTTCTCTGACGAAAAAGTTATACCTCTTTTGTTACAGTGAGTATGTTTCAATCAAATAATAAAACTGGTTTTGCGTGTATATAAGTTTGGAATAAATTGACTTGGAATTCTACAAAAATGTACCGGCAACGATCATTTCGAAACTTGCTTGGATCTTAGCTTCCACTGGTAAATATTTTCCAACTGTAAAATTCATTTCGACCACGTCAGAAGAATTTTGCGAGCTTTTACTCGAATCTTCCATTGTGACGTCATTCGCTTCTGCGTTTTGTTCCTTTTCAGAATCATCCACTAAAATTGAAACACACAACTGCAATAAACTGAAAAAAAACATAGATAAAAAACCAACAAACCTTCCTCGCCGAGCACCGGTGTTTCGACTTTGATACCTCCGTAGTTTGCAGAATCGTACCACAACAAATGCGACCAACACTGAAAAACAGCAGGTTGTTAAAATCATTAGGATACTAGATAGCTTACTTTTAGCCGTTTTCTGTGCTTCATTCGTTTCCGACTGCTACACAACGCATAAATACGTTGAGGAAAAGTTAACAAGAGATTCACGTAATTTTGCGAAAAAAAAAGTTTCGCAAGTTACAACTCATAGTAATAACGTAATGTAAATAGTGTCATATTACTGTAATTTTAGGAAAGTCATATTTCTCTAACATATTATGCTAGGCTGTAAAATGGGAAAAAGCAGGCCTAAGAGAAATGTTGTCACTTGCCAGCAACTTAATTAAACGAGGTTTAGTGTAGATTCGCGAAGTAAGAAATCTGCTTACCTGGTTTACAGACAGAACGAGTGAATGGAAGAGATCTTTTCCCAATATCGAGTTATTCACATATTCCACGTACGACAACGCATCATCGACGTTTCGCTTTCTCGTAGAAACTAGTATACGTGAAAAATCAGCGTAAACGATTTTTGAACCAAGTCGCTTGAATTCGGCAATCAACTGGAAGCAGAACAAATGGCTGACATTATACGTATAATACAAGCAAATATAAGACGTAATAAATATAAGTTCAAGCCAATACCAGAGTAGTTGGCACCATGTAAGGTTTAGGTAAAGGCTAAGTTATGACGCAAAAAAAAACTTTTTGTATTGTACAAATCAGCAAAATAATCTGCACCACATCATATGTGCATAACGCCATAAAGCCCTGAGCTTTGAACATCAACTTGAAACACTCAATGATCGGTTAAAGTTAAACCATGCACAAAGTGAGTCCCACACCTGCAGAAAGAGTTTCTTCATCATAACCTGAAGTGTGCGAAACAATGCAGGATCGTAGAAGAGTGACGAGCGGTTGCCAAGCCAACGATAGAAGTTCTGCAGCTGGCTGTCTGCCAAGTGATTACGGTAAACTGACACGTCACGCAGCCAGCCCTGGACCATTGATTTAAGGATCCTGGAATTTTAAAACAAGACCTTAGCATTCCTTGGAAAAATTACTAGATGAATAAAGGAACTTTTTTACCGAAAAGCATTAGAACACAGAGCAGTGTCGTCATAACTTGCCAACCCGCTCACCGCCGAATGTCCACCACTCACTAGCTCCTCCAATGACGATTGTTGTATGACGTCAAAACTTACACCGCTGCTTGCAGCACCTAAAAAGTATTACAAATTAACATTCCATTGTATATTCGGCAGGAATAAGACATAGGTTTGAATTCAAACGTACGTTGTTTTTTCGGCTTCGAAATCATAGCAAATATTGTGTAAGAACATTATACTTTTTATATGCCAGTGCGTTTATGTTATCGAGACATCTGTACTTGTGTACACTTGAGTAGGCAAAAAAACTTTTTTTAAGCTAGTACCGGGCCAAAAACGCGTTTTACTGTACCTTCCATATCATTGACATGATGCGATTGAACGATGGTGTTTATGGCAAGAGAAGATAGGTCGATTTGGACGCACACACTTTGGTAAAAACCGGGATTGTTTAGGTCGATAGACGATCTCTCACAATCGTCAGTACCTGAGTAAAGAAACGCAATTTCTGTGACTCTTAAACGAGTTATTTTGCTGCTAGAAGTCGATAAAATTACCTAGTCTGCTGTCATCAGCTTCTCTGCCCCCAAGATCTGGACGATCTGAAGGCGAACACCACAACAAGTGGTTGTGACGCTGCAAATGCCTAAAATACACACACTAGGTTAATTTAAATGCAACAAAATGATACCACACATCTTTGGTTTCTTTTGAGTCATTATTAGGGATGTGCCAAAACTGCAAATGTGCACTTTAATGCTCGGTGCTCGGCCGAGCACGCTCCGTGCGTTATGACGTCACAAAAAATCCCCTTTCTGCGTTTTAGCTCTATAAGGTCTCTTACGTCACCGGCGGTGTTTTATTGAGCTGTACATGCCAGTAAAGAACGCGTTTTTCCACCATCTAATACATTTGAGAAATCATTCCTTTTTTTCTTGGATACCCTTTAGAACAGTGGTTCCCAACCTTTCGTTGACCATGGCCCCCTTAAAGTAACTTTATTGCCTCGTGGCCCCCTTCAAGTTACCATGTAGCACATGTGGCCCCCTTAAAATGTAGATAGCAAACTCGCGTTGGAATGCGGTTTTAATTTTGGTTGTAATAGAGTAAATGAGCGTGACAAACCTCACTATAAACAAATAACTTATTATGTGAAATTGTCGATTAAATTCGGGAATAAAGTTAAAGTGAAAATGACATTTAGTGGGTGTTTCTTGTGAATCTATGCCCGTGGCCCCCCGGAACACAGCTGGGGGGCCATGGGCCCTGGTTGGGAACCACTGCTTTAGAACATGAATATGCAAATTTAACGCTCGGGTCAGTTTGTGCAACTGCTCGGCCGAGCACCGAGCATCAAAAACAGCGATGCTCCGTACCGAGTACTCGGGTTCTGGCTCGGCTCGGACCATCCCTAGTCATTATTACAAATGCTTTTTAGGGAAACTGTTGAAAAAATATTTAAATCCCACCATTTCGTATATTTACTGTTTTGTTGCAGATACCTTGTAAAGAACAGGTCTGCACCATACAGACTCGGATCTCTGGGCAGATTTCCAACCGGTATGTGGAAATATCTGCTGTACTCGAGAAGTTGCGGTACAATCAACTCCGAATTGAGAAAATGCTGAAGCATCTCAAGACCGGCGTCCTATGGCAAAAATATGGCATTTTTGTAATCCTCCTTGTCGACATGAAATCCTCCTTGTGTTGGTTTATAAACAAAAAGTCAAAATGTATACGAACTTCCAGTTTATTTCTTAGCATTTGAGTCTAACGAATGAAATATTTTCTCACCCTTTGCCAGTTGAGTTCGTCGACAAACGAGGACATTTGTTTGCTGTAAATCGGCACGACAGGCATCTCGCTGGCGATGGGAAGGTTACTACGAAGATCTGCTACCTCCAGTGATGACTGGTAAGCGATTAGAGTTGGACCACGTCGTTCATCCTTGTAAGCAGTTAAATATCTCTGCCGAATAACAAAACTGAATAAAAACCAATGTAAGCAAATGTGAATTACACAAAATTCCACCGACCTGCAAATTTCTGTACATCTGTTTTAAATCAGTCTCCACTCGAACTTCAAAAGCATAGTCGGAAGCAGGGAGATCCCCTTCGTCGACACCTTCTTCGTCAAGGCATTTCTCTCGTTCGGTTCTGAAAAGGGCGCAGACATTACAAAACTAACATTTTAAAATAGCGACATTAAAGTTCAATACGTACTTGTAGAGATTTCCGAGGTTCGGCATTCGATTCACTCTTACCCTGTCTACCACGTAAACCATGCTTTTCTTCGACGAAGCCACGAACACGCCGACAATGTGTTTATTGCCTGACAACACGAGCAAATATTAATGCTTTTCAATTACAAGACATGGTTTATTGTAGTCTTTATCCGCCAAGTAACGAGCAAGGTAATTCTTGCTTTAAGTTAATAGTAAGTATCGCTTTATAATTCGAACTAAATTGTTTCGAATAGTGCCCGGCAAACAATGTACAGGAAATGAAAATGTGTCACACTAACTACACTAAAGCTCAGGTGCCATATTCGCCATAACTCTGTTCATCACCTGTATGGTGGTGGTAAAGATAAATGTGACGCATCTTTCCGACATCCAAATAAGGATGGTCAGCCACAGAACGGAACTCGAGCTGATCAAGCTCAAATGTGTCGGTGTCCGTCCCAGCTAGAAGCCGACTTGCCTTCACAAATTCAAAGCATTTAAGCATAAAGATACCAAGTCACAAACGGGACTCCTATGTGCCCAAAAATTTAAAAATATAACAGATTTCGGTCCGAAGTTATGTGAAAATGTGCAAAACGAAACAAGAAGATTTAGATTCTTAAAATCAGCTAAAACACATCAGATTCGAAGTTATGTTTTATGCATATGTGTATTTCTCTTTGTAAAAACACCTTTCTTTTGACGCTCCAGACACAACCAAGATCAACGACTAGGCGAAGCGCCAGTGGAACTTGCAATTCGTAAACAGAGACAACATCCGGATGAGAAAGTTCAGTACGAATTTCCGGCAGGTGGCGCTGGTACTCGGCTTCCGGGATCTGATACTCGTACAAATTCAGTACTTGGGCCGACCTGGTTAAAACGGCATAAAAGTCAACAACTATATTTTTCGCAAGGTGCTTGCCGAAGCAAAACCTAAACTGTAGTTAACATCGCTTATCAGGTAAGTAGTTCGTGCACAAGAGAAACAAACTGATATCCCTACTAAGTAGTGCTTGTACCTTGGTAAGAGTCTGTTTACTTTTCTCCATGCCACGCTAGCTCCTTCAGCTTTCTCCTTGGCTTTTCGCTGATTAACGTAGAAAATTCGCGGCACATTTACCTGCAACAGGCAAAAAGTTACGAATTGGCAAAACCTATCACAGAAAACCTACAGCGCATTTGCAACATTACTTTACAATACTATTACCTTTAGTGTGTGGAGCTCAGATCCGATGAGCGCAAAGACCCGAAACGAACCAGGCGAATCAGTTTCCATAACCTGCACAACTTCCCACGGCGAATTAAACACGGCATGAGCCCGCTGTCGCAGAAATCCACCAAGACCTACAAAAAAGTTTGCCACTCACAAAAACCGGTTGACAACTACACAGCTTGCCGCAGAAGGCATTTGGACGAGACTCACCCGTTGTAGCCGGTAATCTAGGCAGAGGGGCGTGTCCGTCCAGAGTGGAGGCGTTTCCCTCGTGTCTTGCCCTCCTCTGCCGTCTCTGGATTTCCCACTTCTTCTTGTGGAAGTTGATCCACTCCTGGCGCTCAGTGCGAGATCCACGAAAGAGGTTGGACGGAGAGGGGGGGTTCCCCAGCGTCTCCTGCCAAGACTGGCTCAGTTCCTTTTCCTGGAGTGCAAATGAACATGAGAAACTACATTTCAGTCTTGAAAGTAAACGTTGAACCACGAAAGTATATCACAGTGGCGTTGTTTTCCAGAGAAAGCAACCGCCCGACTATTCGTTAAAATTTCGGACAAAATAATAAAACAACACATTGCTACATACAATCGTTTCACGCACCTCTTGAGACTCGACTTTCCTGCGTTTAGCTACTGTTACTGTCGCCTGGTTTGGATGGGGTCTGACGTCGGCAGGTACTATATTCTCTATGTCGCCTACGTCATCTGGCGAGCACAAAAGTTTTATTGTTTTGACAACGAATACAGTTTAGGATCTAGGGAAAGATTAAGTTACCTTGGTCTTCATCACTTCGAACCCGTTTTTTGGGAATGGTTTTAAACAGGTCTGTGATGCGTTTCTGCTTGAAGACGTCATTCTTTTCAACCAAGCGCTTATGCAGCCAATCAGGATGCTTGACCCGGGGCACAGGGTTGGTTACACCCTTAACAGGAAAACAGACTTGTTGTTTTTAACTTTTAAGGTGGTAAAAGTTGTCAAATGTTACAACTATGTATACTTCTTTTATTATTAAAAACAACTGCAAAAACTGCGTTGTCTTAAAGACTTAAACCTAGTGAGCAATTCAGAAACAGGTTTTTCACGACATAAAAAAAAAGATTTTGCTGATTATTTCAACCGTTTCAAAGCGTTGCTCCGAGGGGAAAAAAGCCTAAAAGGCAATAGGATTCACTCCAATCTACCTGTAGAGCTGCTGGGATTGTAATAATCTTCTGTATAGCGCTACCCAATCTCTCAATGTAATAATCCCAGTCCAATATCGCCCGAATGTCAAAATCAGTCATGTTGGATTGTTTGGTCCACTTGCGAAGATAATGACGTTTTATGCTCGATTCCGACTGTGACACAGCAAAATAGTTATTAATACGTCATAGTTAAGTACAGGGTCTTTTTTTCTGGCGATAAAGTTTTTCAAATTAAATCAAGTTCGAGGCATTTATGTCCGATCATTTAATTAAACATAAAACACTACAATATTGTGATTATGTATTGTTTTCGATAACCTGGTGAAAGCGTGTATATTGTAACTTTTCTATACACTCCATAATTAATAATCACTAGCAGAAGCAAATTTGACCAACGCTAGTATTTTTTTAAGTATTTACAAGTCACTAAAAGGATCCTACCTAAACCACCGCAAATACCTGAAAAATGGCGAGTGGAATAGCTCTTTCTGTGACAGGAGCTCCTTCGGGTTTCTTTGATATAATAAACCGACACGACAAACCCGCGTCTTTTACCATTTGGTCGCCAAGAAACTCAGCCAGACTGTAAGATCAAAATGGTAAATATTTGCTCCGCAGTGGTACTGTTGGGATCTTAGCTATTTTACCGTTTTGCGGTGCTGATCGACGTCGATTTTTGGGATCCATAATCTTCGAGTTTACGGGACATAGATCTGTTTTCACTAATCAAGTCAAAAAGCTCCGAATCTGGCATGTTCGCAGCCTAACAAAAAAGTTGCAACATAGTGATGTGGGGAAAAACTGACAAGCGTAGTCAAAATCAAACAAACATGGGGAAACCGAAAACAAAGTTTGAATTTTGCGATCGAAACCCTCCAAAACAAGCAACACATTTTGGCAATACCCGACAATATAAAGTAAATGAATAGTTGTCATAGTCAGTATTATCTACATGCCTTGCTGTACAGTACGTCAAGCCAGTAGTCGGCAACTTTGGCCACAAACTGATAAACCTCTTCGAGCGTTGTCCCTTTCACGAATGCGTCGAACACCGACGACTGGAAGATTTTAATGAGTTGAAGCTCCCCTCTGCGTTTCACTTCGAACCTGAAATTAACGTTATTGATAGTTTAAATTCGTCAAAAGGATTGGACCCTGATAAAGCGTTAATACTTCAGGTCGTTATTGTTCTTTGGTGATTTAACTTAGGATTTTTAAAATCCAAGCAAACTAATCAAAACATGTTTTACAATTGTTCAAAATATGAAACCGCGGTGGAAAATTTGTAGGCGTATTGGCATAATAAAAAAAAACAAGTAAGCCATGAAACGCTTTATCCAAAGCAGAGTTGTTAGCTAAAGCGCGAGCCCAACAATCCATAGCAAAGTTGTTGACCGAAAGTACAAGTCCGAACCCGACATTCTTTGACAAATAAAACCCGAAGTAGGCCGGAAAGTTAAATTTGCCGAGGTGAAATTACGACACAGCCGTAGCCGCATGTGGAGTTCGTTGTCTTCCCAATAGGGTAAATATATCAAGTAAAACCAACCCCTTGAGTTCCGCCAGGGACTCATCAAAGTTAAAGACAGCGTATCTTTTCTTCAAGCTTTTTCCCTCTTCTTTTGCAGCAGGAAGGACCATAGCTAAGTAAGGCCCGTCGACCTCAAAGAAGATCGAGTTCTCGCTTCTGCGTTCGTAGATCAGATTGCCAGGATCAACTAATTCCTCATATTGGTCGTTGGTAAAATCATCCTAAAGACAGGTGATGAATTTTCATTTGGACAATGCACCTTAGCATCTTGTGTAATATAAATGAACATGTTATTATTCCGACTGCGACATGGCAATATAGTAATTATGGTACGTAATAGTTACGCCACATCGGATGTTTATTACGGAGACACACTAACATAACTGCAACCAAATCTCTAACATAACAGCAACCCAATTTTATGACGCAATGTCAAATCAATAAGGTTTTTCTTGATTTGTAGTGCAATGTATCTCAAGTTCAAGTTTAGTTTATTTGCACTGAATTTGAACAAAAATGGGCGATGGTAACAAAAAGATTTTGCGTGCGGGCCCTGCGGGGTAGCACAAGACAATGTATCTCAGCAACATGTTTCATGTTAATAAACATGTTATTATATCAGAAAGTACTAATTTTTGTTAAAATTATATCAGATTATTATGCAAAACGAAAAATTCTTTTTTACCACATACCTTAACCATCACATTGAGCATAGCACCGGGATACGAGATAGAGACTTTCGGCTTTTTCGGGTTTGTAGTTTTTACCACGTAATTTTCAGGAAAGCTGGAAGGTAGAGCACACCAAATCCCGTCGGTGTCCAATTCCAGCGGTTTTCCTGTGCACAATGGCATTAGCAAGACCAAACGACTCATTCGAAATAACCTACCAATCTTGTCAACGAGTTTCCTGGCGTTTTGGATGATTTTAGCTCCAGTGTAACACACGATTCCAGCCATCTCCATTGAGTACCATCTGGCACTGAAAACCAAAGATCACAGCTTTTGAGCAGAGGGGAAGCTACTAACATTGTGGACCAAATGCATACCACGATAACACGGACGAGACTTACAATTTGATTTTCAATTTCCACAGCACAAAAACCTATCTTTTCTACTTGAATAAGATACTGGTGATGCTATTAAGACGAAATATATATAACTTATGTCAAAATCAAGGACCAAAAATCTTAAATCGAATGAAACAACTGATAAACGCTTAGTTCGTTTCAGGAACTATACAAAACTTATAATTTACCCTCTCCTCATTACATATCCGTAAAAGGAGTTTAGAATACACTTGTGCGCTAGTTGCAGTGAATCGTATAAAACTTCCATTCCTTTGGCTTTCTTGATCTCTGTCGCGTCACCCGACTCCACAGCTTCCGACACCTGTTTCTTAGCTCGCTTCAACGCCGCTTTAAATTGATACCTAAGTATTAAACAAAACATATATTCAGGGTAGCCATATCACCATTTTTTTAGATTTGTTTTGTTTTAATAAACGGATTCAAATACTAAACAAGGTTGTCCTTATTTCTAAAACAATTCTTGATTTTGACTTGCGTCCCTGTTTTGTGTTAGTTTCAAGAACGTTAAGAACTTACCCTACACGCATTATTATCGCATTTTAAAATCAATGGCCTAAATGAGGATATACCCCAAATCGGGGCACACAGCCAAATCCGAAAAAAAACTTCTAAAGTCGTGTTATAATTATTTATATTAACAATTTCACAAACCTTCTATCCCTGAAGTTTCGCACTGTGTCAACGTAGAACGAATTTTCCCGCTGACACACTGTCGTATATTTCTCCTCAAGTCTCTTTATCTTGGTTTTCTTGTAAGCACGGCGACAATATTCCTGCATGGCAAATACGAGTAATTTATAAATATATTTCTTAGGGCAGAAACAAGTTCCGTCAGAACATTTAATATAACTGTTAAATTATGCATTTTAAACAGACAAATACTTAAACGTCTCTGTATGTAGCTACTACAAGCCAGTTTCACAGCTTTGCAAGAAACGATATGTGTGCTAATTGTTTTAAAAATGTTTGTTAAAACAATAAATGATCCCGTTTTCGGTTGTAATGAACCTGCAGTCGTTTTTTCTCCTGGTTCGCTTGTTCCTCTTTGGACAACTCATGGAACGAAAGAGGTTCGCCGGGATTTTCTGGATTCGGGAACCGTTCGTTTTCCAACTGCTGTTGAATTCGATGAAACTCGTTTCTGGAGGCTGGCATGAATTCACCTCGCCACATCCACGGCATAGAACGCTGACATGTTGCTCCTGTTAGAAGCCATATTATGAGTGTGTACAACTTTAGATTAACAAAGTTGGTAAAAGTTTAAACAAAGACGATTAAGGGCATTTTTCACTCCACAGGGGGGTACCAAAAAGGTAGGATTCGTCGACCTGAAAGCTAAGAACTACGGGAAACATATCGTGATGTTTGTAACAAAAATGAAACGAGGAATTTCGGGAAAATATATGAGTTTATGTTACTAATATCAATAAGTTTTATTTTTCTGTGGTTGGATGAAAAAAATGCATAAAACGTTTTTGTAACCACGACAAAATAAGGACCCTTCTTAGAGTTATGGAGAATAGAATTTTCCAAGGCGTTGTCTATCAAAACAGGGACAAATCTTAGTAATAAGACGCTTTGGCAACCCTCCTTCTCGCCCACAAATGTTTCTTGAGAAGTAATCACACTAAAATTGTGTTTTTGGGCCTTTAACTACGTCATTAATTGAGCAAGTTAAGTCATTAAATTTTCAAATATTTCAGTCCCATGGATTAAAAAACAAAGAGCGCGAAAAATACAACACCAAAAAGTTCAAAAATCAAGGTTAAGGAAGCTAGAGTTAGAACTGTACCTGGTTTATTGAAATCACACGCAGCACAGGTTGCTTCGTCTACGATTGCTGATGGCTGAAGTCGATTGGTGAGAATAATGTTGGGGTACATTGCTCCCACGTCCAGATGGTAAATAATCGGATTCTCCATTCGAACTGGTTTGTCTCGTAACCCGCGAAGTTTCTCCTTGATATCTTCGCAAACCTTTGTCACAGGGAGAAGATTTGTCACATAAATAACTGGGAACGGAAAATCGTTTTCAAGAAACTAAATCAGTCAATAAAGATATTTTAGGGAATGAATATTTGGCCTAAATGCCATCATTATTTGGTGTATTAACGCATTACCGCAGGACCAGTTTATATATTTTGCAAAACCCAGTACTTCGTTCAAGTTTAGCGTCTCATTCAATGGAATCTTCTCCTCGGTTTCCACGCAAAACCTGATAGTCCTCTCAACTTCGTCATGCAAACGTTGAAAGGTGTCGGGGTCGCCACGGAAACTGCATGGGATATTGGAACGGTACACACCTGTAAATCACAACTAAATTTGTCAACAAACACACACGTAAACAAAAATAACATATGCAACTTTAATGTAATGGTTAAGCCCAGTGTTTTTTAAGGTGTTTTGGGGGACCGAAACGGTCCCCCAAATTTCTCCAGCGGTTTCCCAAAATTTGGACTTGCAACTACAACTACAGTTTTTTGTATTTAAATGAAACACTTGCGGTCTCTTAAAATTCGTTAGCGGTCACCCAAACCAAACCTTAAAAAAAAACCTGGTTAAGCCCATTGTTTCTAACCAACAATGTGAAGCAAAAAAGATTAGGATGATTTTTAGTCATTCGTTATTATCGCATAATCGTTAACGGAAATTAAAGGAAGGTTTTTATCT
This sequence comes from Phallusia mammillata, assembly GCF_965637545.1. Lineage (NCBI taxonomy): Eukaryota > Metazoa > Chordata > Ascidiacea > Phlebobranchia > Ascidiidae > Phallusia > Phallusia mammillata. Next base: position 16,926,365 of record NC_137255.1, read on the forward strand.
CAGCTTATAGATGAACATAACTTATGTAAGATTTTTACAACTTACCACATTCTAGGGCCTCAACGTGACCACCAACATAGGTTTCGGTGTCGAGCACGTGACCGTCGCTTGTCATCTTGTTGAAAACAGTTTCTTGTTTGTTGGGGAAGATTATGTTTGCATGGAATGCCTGGACCATCAACAGCGCCTCACACAGGGTACCTAACAATACAACAAAATCTTAAATACGTAGTCACCAAAACGTTGCCGTAGACGTGAAGCCACATACAAGCAATCTTTCAAACATCTCCATCACCGAGTAATTGTGAAATTTTTAATTGACTACGCAATGAAATGAAGTGGTTTGCGAAATTTTCTGCTTAGATATTATTTACCAGCTTACCTGATCCTTTTCTAAGGACGCTGTCAGGTTCCATGGGAATGATGGTGCATAGCGCAAATATGAAGGGGTGGACGTACTTCATGTACATGTAGTATGTTGCTACTGCGTCCGATACCGAATAGTTTGCCAGAGTCTGTGGCTCTTCACTCGCCAATCTGTACAAAAATGTTTCTATAAACGCAAAACGATGACAAAAAAGTACGTATTAAGACGGTCAGAGTAAGATTACAAAAGCGTTAACAGCACACGCCAGCAAAAAAACCCATAAAAGAATGTAATTTAGTACAAATTTCAGGATTGAAAAATGTGGCGATATACGGCGAACCTTGTAAGCAACATCTCTCTTTAAACAAGATTTATCTACCTGCAGAGTTCCTCGGGATCCAACTCAACTGGATCGTATCGCAATTTCGCTTTTGCCGCTGCCTTCAAATTCTGACTTCCGACGGGAAGGTACGAGTCGCGTTTAACCCACCTATGCCAAATACAATGACATTGAAAAACGAGTTTATCTAGTTTATTTTAGGCAGGAACGTAGTCATTTTAGAATGGCGTAAGGTAAGATACACAACAACGGAAATGGCCAAAATAAGGTAAGAATTCATACACCCACATTAGACATTTGGAGGAAGATGGCACCTGCATCAAAAACTCAATACAAATACAACTCCGGTATAATCTATGCGAATTCTACCCACTTGAAAGCATCCATGTGGGAAGCTTGTCGACTCTTGTATTCACCCTGGGAGTCTTTACTGAATCCTATCTCCTGCATCATGTCAATGCCAAGCTTGGAGGCCCGAGTTTCCACGAATGGCCAATCGAAAAAATCGCCATTGTATGTGACAAATATGTGGGGTTTAACGTCCAGAATGTGATCAAAGAAACGATGTAATGTGCTGACCTGAAAAAGTGGTGTGTGTTTTTTAGTACCAGTTTTCCATTTAATACGTAAATTCATTGAAATTTAGCAAATAATTTTTCAAATATTGGCTAAAAGCACAATAAAAATTGAACGCAACAATACAGTTTTGCAACCGAAATTATACTTCAATACCAAACAAAAGCAATTAATTTCTTCACCATTTAATCAAGCAATTACACACATAGTTTGCAGTTGCATACATATTTATATATTTGATCAAAACACATTGCTTTTACACCTCATCTGGTTCGTTGAAAATAGTAAACTTTCCCTCAAACTCAGGTCTGGGGGTAAATTCAAAATCTTCAACATCTTCGGCTACAATTTCTCTGGAAAATATCAATTATGACATGATGTCATAATTCAACATCAGAACTAAAACTCAACATTAATACCTGTTGCATATGAGAAAACCATGGCCATCTATCATATACGATATCATCATGATATTGTCAGTTTCAGCATCAGGAAATTTCAAAGGAAGTTTGGTTGTTTCAATATCATATGCCAGTACAACCGGATCCTGTAAGAAGAGTTATGTAAGAAACTCTCATTATCCAGAGACACCTGTAAATCAGAATGTGCACAATAAAAAATACTGACAGGCCTTTCCAGTAAATCTTCCCTCCTGGTTATCACTGGAGGTATTCCTGATCCCTTGAACTGAACAGTGTACCACAAACCAACATGAATTTGTAGATCAATTGACACCCGAACATGATATGGAACATCGTATTCACGAATGTCAATTATGCTTTCCAACTGATCCTGCACCTTCTTGAAGCTGTTTTTATCATTTACTGTTTTTCCAGCAAGAGCACTGTTATGAAACAACAACAAAAACATTATTTACATGCATCCAAGCAGGTTACACAAAGCTGTTAGGGATCTTGATAGCATATCAGATGAAAAACAATACATAAATGATTTTAAGTTAACACAGGTTTGAACAAAGTACATGCCTTGTCAGCATTGATGTGTAAACCGAGCTCCCCTTGTCTCTTTCCTTGTTTTTCCTAACAGCACGGTTAACGGCTTGCCGAACACTGGTCAAGTCATCCACATGATTAAAAGATAACTTCAAATATGTTCTCTTTAGACCAACCAAGTGGTTGTTCTGCAGATGGGCGACAATTTATGAAAACTTACACATAATACTGAATTGTGTTTTAAACTGGAAAACACAGCTACAAAATTGGTGCTAGTTTTTACTCACCAAGTCCAAATCTTCTTTTTTAACAACTTCCAGAGAAGCAATTTTGGAGAATTTCTTTTTCAGATAAATGATGACTTCTTTTTCAGAATCTTTTTCAACAGCCACATAAAAGTATGGTTGATATGGCATTGAAACCTGTGAGTAAACGAATCACATACAGTTGCTATAATATTTGCAGTCTTGTGTTTCTCCCACCTTAAACCTGTTACCATCATCTTGTAGAAAGTAGTAGTCCACTGCACTAATCAGCCGTTTGTCTTCATCCAGAATGTCAGCCTGTATAAATTCATAGGATAAACATCAAACTCATATAAATTTCTCATAAAAATTCAGCAGCTTCGAATGCAAACTTATAACCCCAAAATAACAAATTTAAGTTTATGAACTCATGAAAGTCATTAAGCCCTAATCTTTTGAGATGTATATATTTCGCGAAACAGCATATCTCATTCAAATACTCATGAACTGAAATCGACAGACATACGTTTCATTATAGTCTATATTTACCAAGCATTAACCGGGGTGATTCTATTTTTAAGTTTGAAGTACACATGTGTTTAACAAAAAAAATACTTGAAATAACTTACTGAGCACAAATTAATCAGCCATCCAAGGCGTTCACATGGAAGTTTAAGAGTCTCATATCCATATTTTGCATCTAGTGCATCAGAAAGTTGGGCCCTCTCCAATCTCCTTGCACCACTTTCTGATTGCTGGTCACTAAAAAATGATTCTTTTAATGAGTAAAATGTGCTGTGTATTGTGCATTAATATTTTCATTCAGTTTTTTTAAATAACGTACTTGGGTTTGTTAAATTTTCCTGAATTCTGCAGAACCATTTTTGTTGCTTTTAACCTGTCGTGCTGGGCAGTGTTTTAACCCAGCTGAAATGCTGAACCAAACAGAACAGATGCTTAAACCAGACCAGAGGCAAACAATAGAGTAGGTTCTGACTCTAATTTAAAACATTGAGATGCTAACAAATAATTTGTTGTAAAATATTTTGAACGAGTACGCAATCTACTAAAAAAACTAACTAAGATGTTGACGGTTAGGTCTATTAGGGTCTGGGTGAGGGTTTATAACAAAAATAACTATATAATTTAATCTCAGATACCTTTAGTGCTTAATTTTCTTACAAGTGTTAACATGCGGCACCATACGGTATTTAGTACCACTCTCAACACACATGTGAATAATGAATATTAAGGCTAAACTGGGCATCTAAAACTAAATTATAGTGTTATTTTTATTATAAACCCTCATCCAGACCCTAAAAGCTCTAACCTTCAACATTTTTTAAAAGTTGCATACGTTTTATAAGTAGATTGCGTAGCTTGTGTAGATTGCGTATTTTAGATTTAGAGGAGCCCCAAAATCACACACACAAAAACTAACAAAAGTTCCCGCCAGATAAAACAAAACCAACATTTACGTCTACTATTGCATGACGAAGAATAAAAATCATATGTTTTTTGCCAATTTAATGTCTAAAGATCTAAAGTAATAAAAATATACACAAAAACAAAATATCAAACAATTAGGTGTACTTTGCCTTTTCTTCACCGTTTTAATTTTTTGTAATGTCTTGTTCAGTTTGCTTTTTGTGCACTTTTGTGACATAGTGACATATTGTTATTTTCGTATTTTGCCTCAAATTAATTAATGAAACCAAAAATATGACAAAGTGCTAACCCCAAGGTGCAAAGTAAATGCCTGTACCGTATCGTTCACTGGTAACGAAAATATGAGAAATGGTAATTTGTTTGTGTGCTTTTTAATAATATTGCCTTAGACAACTATTTTATTTCTTTTATAGTTGTTAATTTTTTTCGAAATATTTGGTGTATTTTATATGTAGAAATCGTTTAACCGAACAGAACCAGACAAAAAGTCAGTTTTTCTGAACTGGTGCAGTTGTTTCTGCCATGGGGCATTATAAAGTTATTTCCAGCATTTTGATTTGATTTGCGATATTTTAGTCATGTTTGGTGTGTTTGTTCCCATTACTTTGACTTTAGAAAGCAAGCGAGCGTTTCGTATATTGTCGCCTTTTTCAAAAAAATGACCATGATTGGTTCGTTATTTATGGATCGGTGATGCGTCGCCATATATAAGTTTCGAATAGCGATCGCACGCCGCTAGTGGTGTGTTTGGCTCAGCAGGAACTTGGGTGTGCCGGTCTCAAAGTCCCATGACGGTTGCCAATGCGCTCACTTCATTGCAAGGATACGACGATAAGGTTATGGCTATTTTCAGCATATCGAGGAAAGGCAGAAGGCCTGAATTTAAAATCGTGTTGCTCTTTCGCTGCAATGTAGCTTTCAGACGCGTGACGTGACCAGCAGCTACCAAATGCGACAGTACCGTAACAGAAGCAAGTTTATCAGGTGATCTTTGCTGTAAAGGTTGGTAAAAAGGATCTTACCAACGAGAAATAATTTGAGTTGCAACGTTTGTCACAGTAAGTCTGAATTTAACTGCAGTTTAATACACATTTTTGGCATTACTTTTTTGACCCAGATAGCCAGGTAAACTGAAAATACAGATAAAATTTAAACTAAAACCATAGCAGATCAATTTGAAGGGTAATCATATGAAAAGCAGAGTAACAAGGTAAAGTTAGATTGACAGTATTAGCGAAACCAGAAAGAGTATTGCGGACATTCATGGATTTAGAACAAAATCATTGTGTCATGTCACCCATTCATGATGATGTTTTAAGACTTTAACATGTTGTATTTGCCACAAACAGGTTGAAATATTGTCCGACAAATCCTTATAGCCAAGATCAACTTGTCATTGGAATTGTGTGAGCAACAAGTTGGCCCTGATCGTGTGAAGTGGAATATATTCTGCCTCTGAATATTTATTTACATCTTCCACACAATGGCGGCTGTGCCTAATCAAAATGAGAACCTAATGACATATAAACTGGTTGTAGTTGGCGATGGTGGTGTTGGGAAAAGTGCCCTCACAATTCAGTTTTTTCAGAAGATGTTTGTAGAGGAATATGATCCAACAATAGAAGATTCATATATTCAACACACAGATATTGATGGGCAGTGGTGTATTTTAGATGGTATGTATTTATAATTGCAATAGATTTCTTTTTTGTTCTACAGAATCTTGAAAAATGACTGCTATCGTTCAAATATTGAACATAATCTGTACCAGTTCTGTTTTAATGGTATATTTGGCATGGTAATATTGCCATGTTTTCTACCCTATGGTGTGATAAGGCTCTGCTTGATCTATGGAGTAAAGGGGTTTTGCAAATATATATAAAAATATGCGAAATAAAACTCACAGCTCTGTTAAATGTAGTAAGCTTGGCTTGACATGGTATGGAATTTGGGTATCATGGTACAAAACGTGTCCTGCCACTTTGTGCAAGTGTTTTGCTTTTATTGAACTTTTTTCAAAGGACAAAAATAATTTGTGTTTGTAAATATAATGACTGGGAATCATGATGGAAGCTTTATGAGAAATGCAGAGAAACAGTAACAACTTTTCAGCAATATGCACAAAAATAGGTTATTGATTGCAAAAAGCAAGTAAACCCATCCGTTAAAGTTAGCAAAGCCTTTATGTAAAACCAGAACTTGATAAATCAACAATTCAAATAGACAAAGTAAACTAAAAAAACCTTTCAGTTTGTTGTGATGTCACTAATGGTTACAGGTTAGGCTAAACTCTTATGATTCATCAACTTGTGATGAAACACAGATACACTTTAACATATTTAGCCCAGAATTGTTTGCTACTTACTCTTTTCTGCCTCCTTCTGCTGAACTACTCTTACTTTTGTGTAGTTTTGGATACTGCAGGCCAAGAAGAGTTCAGTACTATGAGAGAACAATACATGAGGACAGGTGTGTGTGTCTTATAGCTACATTGTCTGTTGTTTTATATTTTGCATAACTTTACTTTGATTTGCAGGTGATGGGTTTCTAATTGTTTACAGTGTAACTGACCGAGCAAGTTACGACCATGTACCCGAATTTCACGAGCTTATATTGAAAGTAAAAGATGAGTAAGTGTATCCCAGCTTTCTGTTTGAGTGTGGTTATCGGTTGATTGTTTAAAAATAATTGTTTAAAATTAAATTCAAGGAATTCTTTGACAAAACCAAAGTTATCAGCAATATTAAAGTGAAACCAGTATTGTGACCAAATATATTATGTTAAAATTATGTCTGTGCCACTTTGTATGTACGGTTATTCAAGCATAAGTGTATAGTAAGTGTATCATACCTTTCTGTTTGAGTGTGGTTGATTATCGGATGATTGCTAGAAATTAAATTCCAGGAATTTTATCATGTGCATCTTACACTTATTCTTATGCAGGTGCTCATTTCCTGCTCTCCTCGTTGCAAATAAAGTTGATTTGGTTCATCAGCGGGTTGTAAGAGAAGAAGAAGGTCAGGAGATGGCCAAACAATTCGGTGTAAGTGCCAAATGTTATGTCCGTGGGGTTGCTATAAAACAGGGGTGGGGAACCTACTTGTACTGCGGGCTGCATGAATGTCACAACATTTTTATATGTATATATTTTTTTTTTCAAATTCTGTGTAATAATACCCTAAGGCCTAAGCACACAAGTGATTTCATATTTCATCGCTCCAGATTAGATTTTTTCTTTGCTGTTACTTGTTTGCAACAAACAATGCATACAGGTTTATCACTTAATTCGACTAAAATCTGTCCATTCTTTCTGGAACACCCTAGCTCCATTATACCGAATATATTTATGTAACAATATAAGGATCCACGCTAATAGCTCTAAAATCAATTTTAAACTAACAGCAAATGGCAAATGATTTGTTACTGCAAGGAGAGACAATCGAGTGACTGTTATGTCACAAATACAGCAAGTGGTTGAATGTGTGGCAATTTTAATAAGTTTGGCGTCAAATGTGGAAATGTCGAAGTCTTTTCGAGTAAATATTTGTACATAAACATTTTATTGTTTTTTTTATGCTATGTTTTATGCTGTACTTTAACAAAATTGTGACGCGGGCCACATTAAAAAGACAAGCGGGCCGCAGGTTCCCCACCCCTGCTATAAAATTACAACAAATATTCAACAAAGCTATAATAAGGTGTCATAACTAAAGTGTAAAATTACTGCTATTATTGATGATTTTTGTTTGGACAGATTCCTTACATTGAAACAAGTGCTAAAGACCCGCCTCAAAACGTTGACAAAGCCTTTCAAAACGTGGTTAGAATAATAAGGTAAGTGCAACTGAACTTCGATAAAATGCTAGTCTCAATCACACCATAGATTTACATTTTCGTGACGACCAGCCTTATGCTGGTGCAACTGCATACAATGCACAGTCGCTAAAGTTCAACCAACCTCGCTCCACGACCCTTATTATCGTATAACAAGGCTGCCACGCCCGTCGCGAGCTACGGCCAACCTAACACGTCGGACATTTACAGGCAACAGGGAATTCCCCAGAGCAACAGAAGGCCGAGCCGCAGAGAACCGAAACCATGCTGCTGCAGCTTAATGTAACTGCCGGACCCAGTTGGTCCCGTCCGCGAAACGCTGGCAGCGACCGGGGCGGCGGACGATGGACTTTAGATAAGCGAACATCGCCAAACCGCGACGTATCCAGAGAATGTTTGCCGATGCCATACACCGCTATGGTACCCCCAACGTTTGATACGACTAACGACCACTAACGAACTCTATGTCTCTTTCCATATCTGTTTTCTGGGAATGCTTGTGAAATGGCCGCGTAGGAAATCGACTTTTTGTGTGGCGCGTGTTTCTATCTGTTTGTATAATTGCTGTGCGACTTCGCAGCCAAAGCCACATAGCTCAATGTGGTTTGGTGCCTCATGGCAGTGAGTTTTTTCGAAGGCCTTATGCGAAATAATTGTTTCAAACAACTCGAAGGGCCACCCGTTTTTTTGCTAATCGTATCAGCGTAAGCCGCGGTGCAAAAGAGACGTATTTCACTGCTGCTATCGTTTCCCGCCTTGTCAGAGTTGCAAGTTGCCCCTGGTGTCGCCTTTATTGAGCAAAAAATTATACTGTCGTTCGATCGCCTCTTCCACTTTATTAATGAAATTGTGTGTTGTGCTTGTCATTTTTCCAACCCTTGTGGATACCCACGTCACACAATTAACAGCCACGCTTCGAAGGAGTTACATTTCAAAAATCTTTTTAGACAACATATCTGCGTTTCTCATCGCAGCCTCCCTATACATACATTTATATATATATGATATAAATATATATATTTATTTACTCATTTCTTATACGCCATCACATTGAAGCCATGATGCCGATGAATTCATCAAGGCCACCCTTGACGTATGGTTTAAAAAACTTGCAGTTAATGCGGTTCGGCAATTATAACAAAAACGGAATCCTTGGCTGGAACCAACTGTTAACAATTCCATGTGCTACCTGTGCTGTTTTTTCTCATCTCAATCCAACTGGCATTCTCCTTTCGAACCGTGTTTGATGGTAAATGCAGTTGAGCCTCACTTGGGCCTTGTACAAGCACGAGCCCTGCAGATTGCCTTTTCTTTACTCATCCAGTTCAATTAAGTTACTGAGCATGCGTCAAAAAAAACTAGTAGTATTACCGTAGTTTCAAAACCGCTTCTGCATTTTCTGGTTGTACATCGGTGCCAATGTACTGACCGATATGGAGCACCTGCATGGGCAGAACGTCCATTGTCGATGGATGATCGTTGGATTTCCATTGATTAACGAAATTACCGTATAATACACGATATACAACTTTGTTGCTGGTGTAAATTACTCTCTATTAAGCTTTCAGTCAGAAAGACAAACTTAATAAACGTAACTTTGGTAATCGCTATAGTGACTAGTGAGCATACATTCATACAATGAGGGAAGACAAGGAACAAAGGTAAATAGATGTTTCTTTTGAATCTGTGGTGTTGGTATTTTTTTTGCTGGTAATGCCGAAGAGTCTTAAACTGTGGCACCTAGTAGCTTCTGCTCTGCTGAAGTTGAATCAAGATTGGCAACAGGTACAGTTGCATTTGCCAAACTAAATCAGTTTTGCTGCCTTGTCTGAACAACATTTACTATGGTTGAGTGACATAAATAAAGTGCCAGGTAGAAACAACAAATGCCTTACATTTTCTAATCGTCAAGCTTTCCAATAGGTATTCAGTCCCTGGATTTGGAACTTGGGTAAAAGTTTCCTGTACAAATTATTCCTTGTTTGTCTCAGAAATGAGTTGATGTAACCATTTAAATAAGATATCTGGTTTGGTACTTGGTATGCAGCATAGGAAACTTTTCAGGTGGTGTGTGATTGGAAGGAGGTTCTCAAATTTAATCAGGTTGGTATTTTCAACAGATTTTTTATGACACACTATTTAAATTTTAAACTTGTATGCCAAAATTCTTGCAATTATGGTGTTGAAAATAAGGTCGGGTAAAAAATGCAGGCATTGAATGGTTATGAAACACATAACTTCACTTCAACTAACATTGCACACTTGACTCTAAAATTGCACCATGTTGAAAACAGATACAAAAACCAAAGGTTTATGATTTGCATCAGGTGCAGCAACACATTTTATATTTTTAAAAGCATCAGATAGGAACAACAACCAACACTCAAAACTTGTTTTTCAGAACAGTTGAAAAATCTTTTGAAGCATTTTGCTTGTTTAACAAAATTTTTCATTTAAAACCTGGTCATCATTTTGAATGGTTGTGAAAACATAGACACTTACAGACAAATCAATGCATTAAAATTTGGTAGCACAGTATAACACACACAAAAAACATCAATCACATGAACCATCCTTCCAACCATCTCTCCACCGTTCCAGAACTTTGGAACAGTCAAATTCTGGTTTACTCAGTTTTCTGTTTACAATGTTGTGTTGTTGGCAAAACCAGTCCGATAAACTGTAGCGACTTTGTACATCAGGTTTCTTCTTTTTAATGCTGCAGTAATAAAGCTATGCTTAAAGCGGAATGTCATTTGCAAATGACATCTATTGTTTGCAATAGGAAATACATTTTTAAATCAATAATACAATACTTTAATTGGTCCTTATAATTGCTTTGGTTTTACCTGTGTTGAAAATCTAATGCACAGTGCTCACAAGGATAAAACTTTGAAAATAAATCTATAAACTTGGTCATGTCTTTCTTTTCCTGTTCGTTTGGTTTTTCAGGATAGTAGGCAGCCATTGTGTGAAGAAAGGACCATGTGTTTGAACCAAGCTCCTGTATGTCTAATGGACAATCTTCAGGAACTTTTTCCAAGTTGGCATCAGTCAAATCAGGTTTTTGCTTTACATTCTGAAAAATTGGTAGACAAAAAAATATAATTACAACTTAGTACATGTTTTTCAAATATACCTTCTATTGTTTCTGCCCAAGCTACTTATTTTTTAACTGCTTGCTTTCAGTTTTTATCATGCCATTGTCTTAAAATTCAGCCCTTCATGCACAAAACGCTCTGCTATCTCTTTATTATGGGTGACACTAAAACGCTGAATGGGCGGGAGATGGCGGGACGTCGTGAAAACCGCTGAATATCGGGTTAAATTGCTGACGGTTAGTGCTATTAAGGTTGGGATAAGGTTTTATAATAGAAAATCATTAAAAATAATTCCCCCGGATACCTTCCGTGACCGAGCGAAACATTCAGCGGCCGAGGGAAACATTCAGCAGCCGAGGGAGACTTCCCGCCCAAGCATTTTTGCTGAATGTCAGGAAACAGCTGAATAAGTTTAAGGCAGGGACATTTTTTGATTCACATACTTTTATAAAACCTCAACCCAACCCTAATAGCACTAACCGTCAGCAATTTACCCGATATTTAACGGTTTCCGCGACGTCCCGCCCATTCAGCGTTTTAGTGTCACCCTTTATTATTGATATCAGCTGGCACGAACCACTATTATTTAGAAAAACCTTTGCACGCGAGGTCACTAACACATGGATATACGAAGTAAATTGGTGCGTGTCGCCTAAAAGGTTGCCGACACCTGGACTAGTTTGAATAGCAAACAATACCCAACAAAATGCATGCTTATAAACATAGAGTATCTTTATCTGGAATTTTATTTTGAAATAAATTGGGCTTTCTCAGCTCAAGGTTTTAAACACAAAACAAGTTTAAGAATGCAACACAGCAGAAACTACTGCAAGGCAGAAAAAAATAAAGACAATCTACACAAATCAGATTTTCAACCCTACCTCATTAGAACGTGGAGAATGATTTTTTCTCCACGATTTAAAGTCGTCACACGCTCTGCATGCTCTTCGACCTTTGTATTGAAGAGCGCCATCACCATTGTCATCTTCGAACAATCTCCTCCCGGCCATTTTTATTCATGTCTCAATGCGCAAACTTTCCTCTCTACCTAACACCGAAAAACATTCCTTGCTCTGTGTGATTTCCTGTGGCGCAATGATTTACTGCAGAAAAAATCAACGGGCTTAAAATGTTGCTTAGTCATGTTTACTAAGCAAGTTATCAACTGGAGTTGAGTTTTTAAGAAAAAAGGCGTGTACTAAATACTAGTGTTGTACCGAATCGGCTAAATTTCGATTCGGCCGAAGCCGAATATTTGGCGGTTTTGCCGAATAAAATCGGCCGAATCAACCGAATTATTTATGACGTCACGCGACTTCGTAAAGTATGCGTTTGACATGAAAAAAATGTTTATCTACCAGGCAACTAGTGCAGAATAGTTGTGTTTCGTCCTCATTTCGGTTCTGTGGGGTTTAAAATTGCCCCAAGCATGATTGGCAACCTGCCAATGAATTACTAATTTTTGACTACAGTGGTAAAAACGATAACGTGTTGAAAAAAATAAAATTGACGCAATTTTCGTTATGTTTGGGCTTTTGAAAAATTGCTTGGTACCTTAATAATCAGAAAAGACACGTTTAACGCTTTAAATTTGTGTTCGTAAAAGATTCGGTTTCGGCCGAATCGCAACAAATTATTCGGCCGAAACCGAATCTGCAAAAATGACCGATTCAGCCGAATAAATTCGGCAAACCGAATATTCGGTACGCCTACATCTCTACTAAATACTAGTGATGCACCGGACCCACCTTAAAAGGTTCGGGCCGAAACCGAATATTCGGTCATGAGGCCGAATAATTTCGGCCGAATCAGGCCGAACATAAAATCCCGTCCTTGAATGTTTGAATGTTTTCAACTGAACATTGCGTGTTGTTGTTGCAAGTGAACTCAATTATGACAAACCAAAAACACTTTCACAATGCGGAATCTTTTCTAAACTTGAAATATTTTGCAGACAACGTGGCTCGTATTTTATAGATACAACAAATAAGTTAGTTAATTTATGATGTTTCGTATTGGCGAAAATGAAAGTTCGGTTTCGGCCGAATTTTCCAAAAAGTTCGGGCCGAAACCGAAACATCGGAAAACAGCGTATTCGGCCGAAATGTTTCGGCCAACCGAAACTTCAGTGCATCACTACTAAATACTGCATGTTATCACATGGTAAGTAGTTTTAGTGGACATAGCATACTTGCGAAAATTATAATTTTGCGGACTTTTTGGGACTTAAATTCTCGCGGCATAGGCTACTATGCGGTAACATGCGGTGTTTAGCACCACCAGAAAAAATAGAAGAAAATATGTAGCTTGTTTTCTCGATTATTCGGCCTTTTTAAACTTTTTACCTGCTAATACTTAACTTTCAGAGAGAAGACAAAACATTTCGAGGTTTATTTGCAATTTAAGAAATACAATACAAAAACTATTAACCAGCACTGAAGAAAAATCATAGAAGACTATTATAAAGTGTTTTATGATTCTATGTTGTAGCAATCCGTGACAAATCAAGAATATGTCTCATAGTAGGACGTCCATGAGGACAATTCCAAGGGTGTTCAATCTCAGCCATGTGATCAAGCAACCTCCTCATTTCACGAGCGTTAAGCGCAGTGCCTGCAATTTAAACGAAAAATAGTGATGTCCAATAACAACAAGCTAATATGGCAGTTATAAACTTAACCATCCTCATGTGTTTTGACAAAGCTGGCATTACTTGTTCGAAACTAATTTTAAAATTAAATCAATGCTGTATATGGCTAAAGCTCGATCGGGTACGTTTTAATATACACAGACAGTGCAACATCACAATGGTGGCCACACACCTTATGCCTTATCAACTAAGTATACTTTTCACAAACCACATACAAAATGTAAGTGGAATATTTGCACTAACATAAAGCATTGGCTTGATAATGAAGCTACACGTCATTGTAAAAAAAAACTGACGTAGGCCATTAGGCTACACAACACAGATGAAATTGAGTAGTCAAAAATGGGCGCACGGGTTTTTCCGAAAGGTTATTTTTTTCGTTCTTTGTAGCACTATTTGAACAGTGTAGAGTAGACTCTCAATCAACTTGCAGTTAAAAATCAAGTTAAAACAATTTACGTACCTATCATAACAGATTTACGGCAAGCCCTTGACGCGAACATTTGTCTAATTCTGGAGGGTCGACAAAAAACACCCGGAGCGTCACTCAACATAAAAATCAACTCATCAACATCGGCTGAGCCGAAATCCCAATTCTTACTCATTGGAACCCGATTCAAGAAAACTTGATCCTGACCTGAAACTACATGAAACAACTTACAAAATGAAATTGTACGTAGACATACAGACGAAAAAACAGCGCTTTAGCCCTTTGGGTACAACTTTCTCACCCGAGTCCTCAGTGATATTAAAATCAAAACCATTTCGTTGAAAGATGGAAATGTTTTCCACGAGCACCAACTTGTCAGCAGCAGTTAAGTTTAGTCGTTGAGGAATCATCAATTTTTGTGTGTGAATTTCCGTGCAACGCTGAAGGGTCTCAAAATTATAGATTTCATCCGAGGCGTGCTGGAAACAAAACAATACAAATCAATAATTTCAACATAAAATAAATAAGATAATGTTCGTATATTTACACTTTTTTCAATCAATCTATTTCATTAGGGCTACAGATGTCGTATTTTACATTAAATGTGAGTGTTTAACAACTGATCAGTGGCAAAAGAACAAAATAAATACTTATGTTCTAAAATAAGTTTATTTGACGTCTAACTGTCATAGGCGGATGAAACTTATATCTTAAACGTCCAGAAATCAGAGAAAAAACGACAACGAAAAAATTCGACGTAGTTGATAGAAGAAAAGAGCTTTGATTTACCTGGTCAATTATAAAGAGATCGTTTTTGTATCTTGCCACCACAAAGCCAAGGTTGAACTGACCTAAAACGTCCATTTTGAAAAACGCAGTTTTGTTCAAATTTCGACTTAGTTCCTTTTCAGCGTCTGTGTTTTGACCCGGAGTTATTTTCGCTTGAAAGGAAGATGACCTTGTGAAACTTCCAGTACTTTCCATGTCTATTAAATACAAAATAATACATTGAAGTCTCCATACATTTTGACATAAATATAACAATGTGCATTTAGCACTAACCCTGTAATATCTTTAGCCTTGAACTTATTGTTTTCATGGAAAATTTCGCCGTGCGCAATGATTCCCTTCCTATTTCGTGTGTTTCTTCCGCTTTGTCGTAAACAATGTTAGTTTTCGCTTGATCATTAGAGTTTGAATCATTGTGAATTGTATGTTCTTTGAAAATATAAAACTCGCGATCCTCAAGAGCCTGTTTGTCATTCGGTAATCCAATTTCGCCATTTGTATGCGCTGTGTTTTCAGAGTCAAAATATACTTCCGCTTGCGGGCGCTTGATCTCCAATACGTTTCCAATTCGTAGGGGAGAAACGTCTTCTTCAGAGGTTTCAAAGTCGGATGTATCTTGTTTAGTAACATTTTCTTTACCAAAAGTCTTAAGGTCGGATTTCTGAACAGATGACGGTGAAAAAAACCTGTCCATACGTGGTTGCTTGGCAACTACCGAAGGTGAGTTAAAACCCTGTGTGGAAGGTCGCTTTCTGGTGATGGTCGTCGGCAGTGGAGAATCTTTGCGACGAAACTTGGAAAGCAAGCTTACGGTTGGACTTGACGTTTCCTCTGTATCGCTGTTTCTGGATAAAGTTGCTCGGTCTGGTGTCAAAGTTAAAGCTGATTCTTTCTCAATGTCACCTTTGCTGCCTAGAAATGCGTACACATATTTTGTGTTGTTAATGTGCTTTTTCAAGGCAATATTAAACAACTTGTAGTTTGTTAAAGAGTCCAATGATTCCTTTAAGGCACTTTGAACTTCTATTAAACTTTACTCATTGCAATAGGCAGCATTAAAATATTTTTTGCACAGTGCCTCGGTCTTGGCTGGACTCGGCTCCTATGCAAAAACATGGTGTATATACTTTATTGGTCCACAAAAATCATCAAATACTCACAATCCGCAACATCGAAAGACAATCGTGGACTCGGACGGGTGCAGGAATCAACCACGTGACAACCGTTACTGGTGAACATTTGCAGAAGTGAACTCTTCACAATTGCAAGTAAAACTTTCTCGCCTTGCAGAAAAACCTGTCGTTTGTCGGGTGTTACGTTCACATCCACCGCATCCCGCCTCATCTCAATATTGAGCGCCACAAACGGATACTGATGTCTAAAATTTGTAAAAAATACGAAAAAATACGAAAAAGTGGCAGCTTATATTTCTATTGATTTGTTGTTAAACTTGAAGTGTGTTGTTATTCATGTTCAATTTTATTTCCTTAGCTTGGAACAACCTCTAACCACGCGATGACTCAGCCACCTTGGCGCCTGTTTTATTGAAAATCATTTAAACTGTAAATTTTCAGTAAATGGACTGTTTTGTAGACAGGTGCAAACAAACCCAAAGTATAGGGGCGATTAATAATAAAATATTTTGAAAAAATACATGAGGCACATGGTGTACATATCTTACATGACAGACCGACCAACTTCTAACATTAAAATTACCTATTAAACATGTGATAAACTTCATTGACAAGTTTAGATACACGGGGCACGTCTACAGGCCTTGAGTTGATAAAGTAATATTGGCGGTCTGGAGACGACCGACCATGTGTGTGGCCAATCTTGGATAACCAACCATTTACACTGAAACAATCCAATACTTCATTTACTTCATCTTCTTTCAGATGATAGTCTTCACAAACCTACACAATTACAAATTTGTTTTATTCAGGGATTAGCAAAATTTGCATATTTGACATAAGGAATGTTCTATTTCCTTATTCATATTTCTTGAAATGCTTATGCTTTTAGCCATTACTGGAAAAAAGACTGCATGGTGCAGTTTGCCAAATGAAGAAAAGTGTTTAATGGGCTAACACCACTTACCATTTATCATAGGTTTATGCCATACCTCAAAAGTGGGATTAATTTGTTTGAATTCAGAAAGAAGTTCAAACTGTTTGGATCCAAATACAGTAACAATATTTTGTTTTATAGTTGGAGCACCTTGTGTTGAAAGAAGGACAGTTTTCTTGCCCTTTGATGTCTGCAATCAAGTTGACACAATTTAGCACCTTTTTTCTTATGAGTATTTTTGTAGTAATACAATATACCTGGTTGCTGCATGAAAGTCTCACATGTGTAGAAATGATGCAGTAGGCGTTCATGAGAGATAATAGTTTTGCATACTCCTAAAAATTCATGATAATGTTCGCAACAAACAATACACCAATATAGTTTGGAATTGAAAAAGAGAAAAAAATAAACACCTATTGGGTACAGGACCACGTATAAGTTATTGTACACCATTCTCTTTTATAAAAAGCTTGTTAAAAAGGGTTGTTTGTTTATTTTGGAAGAAACCATTTGCTCATTTTGTATCAAAAGCCTATGTCAAAATGCTTTGGAATTTCAGTTCCAAACAGTAAGTAACAATATGATCTCCAAACCTAATTTACTACCACAAACCTTGAACTTTTTAAATGGTGCCACTTGAATATGACACAATTTAGAGTAATATAACACAATTCAAATGCAGGTAACCTTTTTGATGTTTCTCTTAAACTCATTCAATCTGACAGGCAGTGTGGAGAAAATATTCTTAAGTTGAACAGTTGTCCCAATCTGCCTTGCCACTTGTGACTTTTTTATTATCTTTCCATTGTGATCATATTCAAGTTTATGACCAATGCTGCAGAAAAGAAACATTACTGTTTCAGTATGAGTTTGATATAAATGCTGAATATCAAGAAAGTTAGATAAGGTTACATGTGTAGTTGGTCTTGCAACAAATTAGATCAGTTTAAAATTTTCAAAGGTTTCTAACTTGCTTGATATATATGCAACAAATGCTTGTCTTAACTTTACTGGCTAAAGTATTACTACACATGAAAACTTACAGTCAAAATCTAAGCAATTGTTCTTTGCATGGCTAATGGAGTAATTATGAATTTTTTATGAAACAGTTTAACTAAAATTATGAAACAGTTTAACTAAAATTCATGCTTTAAATACTGTATTGGCAATTAACATGTGGTTATACCTCATACATGATATTTTTCTCTCACAGAATTAATTGGGGTTTGAACTGTACTAGGTTTTGTAATATTTATGCAAGACTTTGGTGGTTATTTAAGTTAGCTTTTACATGTGATATCTCCTTGATAGTTCCATCTGGACACTTCTTAGCCTGTAGTGAGATTCAAACTTACAACTTTAAATTTTTAACGGCTGTAGCTACAAACTGTGGAAAAGACTGGTAATATATTTTGATTGGGGGTAATTCAGTGATGCATGTTACAAAGAACTAATAAATAAACCAACATGTTATCTTACATGGAATATTATGTTTTTATATTTACCTAGTATCTTTGTGCCTTGTGCTTATTGTGACATCACACAGTGCACAAAGGGAACTGAGTGCTTCACCTCTGAAGCCAAATGTTCCGATTGAACTTAAATCAACAAATTCTTGCAGTTTAGAAGTGTAATGTTTCAATGCTAAAAACGAATGAAAGCATTAAAATACAACAGCAACGAGCTTTAAAGTAAGGCCAAAGCAAAATGTTTTAAAATCAAAGTTTAACACAATACAAAATACTGACTTACTTAGTGCAGCAAAGTTTTTCTCTTGCACTCCAATTCCATTGTCTGATACTTCAATTTGTTCAGAACCATACTCCTTCAATTTAATCTCTGTCAAAGTGTAAAAACATACGACCGTTGTGCTTTGTCACCATCAAAACATACAAAATACACATAATACCAATGCTAGTTGCTTTAGCGTCCAAACTGTTTTCTACAAGTTCTTTGACAGCAGTAGCAAGATCCAACACAACTTGTCCGGAGCATATTTGGTGCACTGTAGATTTGTTTATGGCCTTAATTTCCGCCATTTAAATGCAACTACTAGCTGCAAACAAAACGTTGATGTTTATGACCAACCTAAGTTATCATTGCATTTTCGCTGCCCATTGTCATGAAAAGTTACATTTTCGGGAAATAACCTGATATGCAACAGACGGTAAGCGGAGCTAGTGGGCAGGAAAAATTCCTGCTTTATGTCTCAGCTCAGAGCTCCCGTTTCCATAAATTCCTGGGGCACCGTGTGTGACTGACAACCAGTGTGTAGTGCGCATTGCTAGTAATAATCTTTAAAAAGATATATTTACCACTCACTAGAGTCTAGTGCTCTTCAACCTTTTTTCCCGTTGTATACCTTTTACAATTTTTAAGCAACTTTGTATACCCTACGCATAGCTATTTTTAATTGTGCACAGAAAGTAACAGTCTGCCAATAGGTACTTGCCTGGTCGCGTGAATTATTGTTATACAAGGCCAGGAGTAGACAACCTGTGGCCGTGAACATGTAAACTGAAATATTTGGATTTGCAAAACTTGTTTGAGGGGCTGGAAAACATATTAACAGCCCAGAAGCCGCATGTTTAAGACTTTTTGTAAGCCTATTATGGATAAACAATGCGAAAACAGGCATCATTAGCGTCACAATTTACATGGTGACGCCATAAACAGTAAAGTCTGATTCCTAGACTGCGCAGCTCAATCTACGTAACAAGCTAGAAATTAAATTGTCTATCAGGCACTATTAATAAGTATATTTACGATGCGGCCGTCGCAGCGGAAAGGTTGTGCACCCCCCGTGCTACGTCCAGGAAATTTAGCATACAAAAGTGTGTAAACCTAACAAGTTGATTTAATGATTAGCTTGTTGCTGCATTCTTTCAGCAATTTGGACATGTGGTGTGGTGTTGACTTGTTCTCAATAGCCCTAAATCAATATAAAATCAATTCGTTTTGTTGATTTTGACGTGATCTCAAAAAGATAAAAAATCAATTTTTGTATTCGCAATCGTTTACTCCAGGAATATTAAAAGTAAAATTTCAGAAAGTACGTTGTTCAACCTTAACAGATAAATTTTTTGTATTTCCATTCAAAGTTTTGTATATTTTCATAACTAACAGTAAGCCCCTTAGCTTAACCGCCCGTCGATGGCCACTTCTTGGATTAGTGAAACTGAAAACAAATGAGCTGTGCATTATTTTATCTCGGTCATCCCATGACCTATTAGGTCTACAGCTCTGATTGCGGTGTTAATAACATTTGTCCGCAAGCAAGAAAAAACTTTTGAATTCGTAAAGTTGAAATTGAAGTTAAGATTAAACTGAAATCCTGCTTGTTCCTTCAAAATACATGATATAAAAAAAGCAAAAACATCAATAAAAAACATTTTTATCCAGCCACAAATCAATAGCAACTGTTACATGTCACATGTTATCGCTTTGTCAAATTAATTCGCGTGGACCGTGGCACAGCATTTTAATGAGGTTTCAATGGGTAGGGTGGCTATTTAGCATTTTCCCCCGTAAACAATTCTACACGGGGCTAAAATTAGTTCGCGTTTCGAACAAAGGCGTGAAACGAATCTTTTTCACGGGGATAGATTTCCGAATTATTTTGATACTGGTTTGAAAAGGAAACCCCGAGGTCTTGGACCACATTTTTTTTTACTTTAGGAACCCGTAAAAAAGAACAGCAGCTTCTGGAAAGAGGCGCAATCAAGTCGCGGCTGAATGCACACGACTTCTGCGTGAGTTGATCGGCAAAGACGAACGGCGTTTAAAACCGCGTGACCGAGATCGAACAATCAGTGGTACTTCAGCCGAGCGAAAGGTGACACCGGTGCAGTGGCGTTAACCTGACGGTCCGAAGCATTTGTTGTTCCCCAATAGAGCTCGACAATGACTTTTCTTCGCGCTGCCAAAATTTGGCTGTCTCCTGGGCTTCCGCCATGCTAGGCGAGATGATCACGCATTCTCCTTGTTGCAAAGTAGCCAAGAAAAACTGTAGCTAAATTGGGTTTAGTTTAGTATCGATTGAAAAATAAATTAATCTTCAAGCTTCAGGGAGCTGTCGGGTTGTTGTTCGTGTTACGTGTTAGGGGTAATCAAGTTTTCGACCTTGTTTGATTGGGTCCGAAAGATTAGGGTTGTTTTTGGAAGCAAGGAAGGCTTTGCTGGAAGCTTTTACAGCAATGCTGTGTTCCGTTTTAGCCACGTTTGGAAAGAATACAAACTAGATTTTCTGGAGTCATTGATGGATACAGTTTGCTCTGTGGTAATAGTTGCTAAAAATACATCAAGTGGTGGTGAAGAAGAGGATGCCGCTGGGCATTAAAAAGAAAAGTGCCCTTTACTTCAAACAAATATTCTATGGTGTAGGTTAAAACTCGTTCAGAAGACGTTTTCAAGTGTTTTATTGCTTCGTGAACGTCCAATACCGCTAAATGTGATATAATTGTTCTTCACCGTGCTCAGAGCCGCTTTATCATTTGTTAATCCAAGCTGACATGGGGTCAAATGTGCAGTTCGTCTGAAAACTACTGAATTTGCAGTGGAGCTGTTTTTATTTTATTGAATCCAACTCGCAATAGGTGCAAAGCAAGTTGTTTAACCGTGCCTGTTTGTAACGTTAATTCGATTTGTCGCTTGTTAGCATTCAAAGACCGCTAATTTAAACTACTACGCACGCCTTATGGACCTAATTTAAGCATTGGTAATTGGGTTTGCTGAATTCACCCAGCAAACATGTTACATTTCTCGGCAATTGGCCGGCGAATGCAAAAACGCACCAAAGTATTTCGTGATGTTTGCTTTTTTGAAATATGGCCGACAGAAAATATGACAAGCTGGTTTGCACCGACTTCGGCCGAATCCGAACCTGGAAAAGTGTGTGAGTAAATTTTGCCTGTAACGATTTGTTTCACATTCCAATACCCACAACACTGCGGTGTCTTATCAATTATTAATAATGCAAAGCGTTCGGTGCGCATTCCAGACCAGAATCGCACGAAAGAACTGCTAAAAAACCTCGACATTAAAATAACTTTACAAAAATGCAACGAAGGTCAAGTTTTATCAAACAATACAAACATTCATCAATCAATATCATAAACACGTGTTTGTGTCTCAAGCGACAACTTTTTGCATCGACGTAAAAACGCTGGCAACGAAAATCTGGTATGCGCATCACGGAAAACTTGTGTCCCTATGCTGTGTTGTAGTCGATACTAGGGTTACTTTACACAACTTTGACACTGTGCAAAATCGAATTAGTCACGAGCGCTAGAGCGAAAGATACCGTAACAAATGAGAAATTCCAGAAGGGGACTGTTGATTTTTTTGTTACTGGCTGCGGAAGCTGGTAAAAAATAGCCGTTGATTTCTTTTTTCAGAGTGGCGTGTTTGTCGTCTTCTGTCATTCAAGGCCGTAGTTGTGTCGAGGAATGGTTAAACACAAGGTTAAAGATGTTTGGTAGAAAAGTTCCATATAACTTAGCTACATTTGTTGGTGCCAGAATGCTCAATATTTTGAATTTAAACAAACGTGTTTGTTCTTATGCGTGCAAGGAACTGTGACTGCTGTATTGAAATGATTGACGTTTTATGAAGCAAAAATAAGAAATATGTGTTTGTTAGAGTCAGATATTACGCTAAAAACAAAAGTATTTAGTTATGGTAAAAAAAACATATATCGCTTTGTTTTTATGCTGGGTTTATACGATTGTCTCCTATTTACACTACAGTCGTTTTTTAGAAAGTGCAGAAATTTAACTTTTACTTCATAACGATTTTGAGACCTGAGCTGTGAAACGCAGCAACATGGAACTCGAAAATTCTTCACCAACCAGCGACGTCCCTGTTGATGACCAGCTATCAGGAAACAAAAGCAGGAACAAGAGTTTCAAGGTGGTAGTAAATAACTAAGTTTATTTTGTTATACGATCGGCACTTGCGCAATGAACACCGGCCGATGTCAAATCGTGGTGAAATGATGTATCGGTGTGGAATGAACAAAATAGGAGCTAAAACGACCCAAATTTAGCGAAACTCAAAAATAAGCTCGACTCGATATTTGAAGGGAACAGTTAGTTATAACCTAAACTCCATGGTTAATGACCGTGAATCACTGCATTAAGTGAGGTGCTATCGCACGTTTTGTGCAGGGTTCTTTTCTGGGCACGCTGGTTTGCGCGTTCGTTATGTCAATTAAAGTTTCTTTCGAAAATTTTTTATTTTTTTATTTTTTTTTTAGCTATGTTTTAGCTATTTATTAAAAAAAATCTTTCGAAATTTTGGATTGACATCGAAAGAGTCCGAAGATGAAATATATGTGATTTTATAAATACTTTAGATCAGGGGTCATCAAACTATTTTCACAGCGGGACTGATAATTTTAATAACCATTTGTCGCTGATGTTGTCGCTTATTCTGATGGTGCCGCTGTTAAATTGCAAAATTATGAAGAATATATAGGTGTCTCATCTACCAACCCTTGTTTCCTATTCTATCACAAGCAACCAAACAAGGCAATCGTTCACGCACAATTATTGTTATTTGCTCTTGTCTATGACGTAACAAACCGCTTTTGGATCATATCTAAATGCGTTGCAATCCTTTTAGACCAGATAAAAGTATTACTAGAATGCATTCTGTAGGTTTGTGCAATCTTTAAAGTATTGCGTTACAAAATGTTCCATACGTTTTAATACAGCAAATAATCCTTCGCGAGCCGGATAAAATGACGCCGATTGCCTAGTTTTGTGACCCCTGCTTAGATGAATTTTTGGCCTAAAACAACCGTACATAGAAAAACTATCGACATCCTATGACTTCGTATGGCTCGCATGATTGTTCTCGGGCTCATGAGCAATATTACTTTGCATCAACAAATGTCGCAAACTATTGATTTATCGACGACACGTACATGATACCGTGCGCGCGTGCAATCAGACGCAATATGAAGAATCGATGAAACATAATTCAAATGTAAAAACTATTAAGTGGGACCAAATCCGAATAGCAATACAACCCGCCTGACCGGCTAACAACATTTAGTTTAACTTGTAACATCCACGAGTGATTTATTGATCCACTTTTACTACATATGCATTTGCGTCGGTGACGCGCATTTATGGTTTTGTGGGGGATTTTTTCCAGTTTGATCAGATACGATTTTGCAAATTTGATATTCCTTACTCAAAAATTTGCTATAGTTGTTTATGTTTTGTGCTGTTTTTTTCCTTTTTTTACAAAAATTGCATTTAATCTCCAACAGGAACAAAAATATGTGTTGGAAATATGAAATTGACATTTCTCACAGTAATATCAGTAACAAACACAAAAAGCATGATTTTGTAACAAATTTAAATTTATTTTGATAGTTCGGTTTATTTTTTAAAACATTTGCTTTTAACAGCGGCTTGCGGAAATGCGACGAAAGTCGGTTAACAATGCTGACTGCTTCATCACTTTGGCCGTCCTCTTCACGTTGTGTCCTGCAGTTTTTGTTGTTCTTGTTGTCGTACCGATTAAGGTAAGTTGTATTTGTAAATCGCTTGTTTTGGTCGTTAATTTTTATTTTTTTCATTAGTTTTATTTTTTTAAGTAATGTATTTAATGCACAAAACGAATTGAAACAGAAAACCTAAAAATTGCAAAACAAACATTATGCATACGTTTAGCAGTTTCGCAGCCTAAACTCGGTTTGCTTTTATCAATTTTTATTATCCTAATGCGTTTCAGTGACCACAGAGCTTTTATCCTAACCCCGAAAAATTACGGCATTATTAGGTAGTAACATATATAACCACGTTGTACAATGTACACCAAACAAAATGTTTGAGACAACTGGTTAGTCAGGTATCCGGAGTTAAGAACTGGGGCTTTCTGTAGTGACATGACTCTGTATGGCAATAATTTTTGGCGAGGCAAATTATGACCCTCGAAGTCGAAGATACTTTGTAGGAAAATATAAACGGTGTTAAATTTGTGGTATTATTTTACGTGGAAGATTTTGTTCGTTTCCCCATTGGTCCTAAACGCTTCGCAAAGTCTAAGTTTCGCAAAAAATTTTCGCGATACAATATTTTGCAAAAAACAAAAAATATTTTTTATATTATTATTATTTTTTTTTTTTTGCGACCCACTTTCATGCATTGTTATAGTATTAAAATTTATTTTTAATAAATTCTTACATTCTTAAACATTGGAGATAACGTTTCGCTTCAGTAGCAACTCTATCATCCGCATGACATCCAATTGTTGATAGACAGGGTACATATTTCGTTGTGTAAACTACAACCTCTCGCTCGGCCGATTTTCATAAAGTGCCGGCGTTGTTTATGGTTTTTGTATCCCCACATTCTTCAACAACGAGTGTTTGGGCTAGTGAAGCATTTTTCGAATTCTTAAAATTGTTAAGATCTTCATAACTTACTTTTTCAATCAGATAAAAACTAAATCATAAGCCATGCGGATTTACCAGCAATACAAACGGTTTACCAATTTGATGTATTGAGCTTGTAATAAACTCGCATAGCAAGTTTGTGTTTTCGTCTTTCAGTTTGCATAAGATTTTTTAACGCCCAAAGCCAAATCTCCAAGCTAATGATAACTTGTAGTTATACGCAAACATAGCACAAGGTTTATTTTACAATTAAGCACAAAACGCCCTTTTCAGTTTGCAGCCATACAAACGCAGACCAAATTTATCAGCGCATTTCTTATCGCACTTGATCTTAGCCAAAAGTTTTTCGCGCTTGGTCGAAGTTCTAATCTTCGTTTGGCGGCAAAACACGAGGTTGTCGATATATTTAGTTCTTGCGTGTGCTGTTTCACAAGCTGACAAGACTGCACATTTGTTGTGGATTATTAGACCGCTCCGGATCGGACACAAACGTTTTGTGGTTCTTCAGCACGATTGCAACCTGCCAATTAAACTGTGTAAGAAATGAACGAGAAAACTCTAGCGCTCATCCATGCACGTAACAGCCGCTGAATGCTGGTCACGTGGAAAGTTGATTACGTGTTGATAGTCAGACTTGACAATCGCGAAATTCTAAACTGAGGAAATCTAACTACAAGCATGAATAACCCAATTAGGATTGGGGTTGAACATTTCCAACAGTTTTTGTGATAGTTAATGGGTAGTGAGTAGTATTCCTCAAATCTATTATAAAGTGTAGAGGATTTTTCAGCCTTCGTTTAAATATTTCTATATCTAACAGTCCATGATCAAAAGTTTGTGATATGTCGACATATGCAACAGGCAAATGTTTTTGTTTTTCGGTTTGTTAATTGTTTCAAAGCTTTTCGGCATTAAAATGCTGGTCGGACAAATAAATCACACAATGTAGAAAACCTCACACCATTATCTATCAAGGCCGGTTAGTTCGGCAGTGATCTCGTTGAAACGCTCAAGCATCGGTAGCGGCTGTAATTCAGGCTTAACGCGCTAAAACAACAGCACGTGCGAGCCACGGAGGTCACCTTTCCATTCCTAAACAATCCGAACCAAATATTTTGATTTCGCATCGCCAGGAGTCGCCGCTTTAAAGTAACCCTTCAGAAGAGCCTTGGATATTGTTAGCTGCTCAAAACGATAATATTTTGCTACTTTTCGGAAGCACCCGGGAAGTATGTAAGTGCACCCAAGTTTGTTTTCAAAGCCATCCCCTCCGCTGTGTTTGTGATGTGGTCTGCCGGCTTGATCTTGCTGAAGGACCGCTTGAACTGAAAGATGTGGAAGTATCAAACTTCTCATATTTTTGTGGGAGTCATATGCGCTAATACGTTGACTATTCCTGTTTCACTCCACTTACACTTTGTGTCAGGAATCTGCATTTTCTCCTGAAAAAAACCCAAATATTTAATTGTTGACATACATAAAATATATAATGGCCAAACTGCGTTTAAGTAGACAACCACTTCTAGACATCTACAGCATTTATGGCCTACATTTTAAAGAACTTACTAGCATGTTTTGATCAATTTTTCACGGCGGATAACATGGGAAGATACTATGAGTGCATAATTTCAATTGAGTAGATAGGCTGTGGTTTAAAACCGGAAGCAATGTTAGAGTTTAAATTTTTGCTCCACATGGAGTTCAGTGTCCCGCCCGAAAACAGACAGGGTTGGTTGCGCGCAGTAAGACAAATTCGATTGACACTAACCGTGTGACCGAGACCCAGGAAACCTAAAAATAGACGCGATTATTATTTTGCTCTTAATTTTCTTCGCGGCCGACAAAAAACACTTGCAAACATTTGTGCAAACTTCCAAACTGATGTGTAACATACCTTCTGACAAAAGCATAAGGTTAATATAGCAGAAAATACCTTGGGTTGATACGTGGACCTATTTTGGTGATTACAAATGTGTCATCGTATGCAGTTCAGGTTTCAAATAGTCATGGCGTGAAATTGTTCGATAAAATAATTAACCGCCCTAACTGCAAAGAAACACTGCGAGTGGTGGGGCTTAGAAAAGCCTAATCAAGGGAAGATAATTGCTTGATTGATTATCGCTGACGCGTGAGTAAGAGTTCTGGGACCTGTAGGCGTTTTTTTCTCATTACAATGCAATGTCTGTTAAATCTTAAAAGCTTGTGGCGAAATCGAAAACAATTACAGAACTCTTATGTCGCCCCTTGACCCCTCAACGTCGGCATGAGATTGTCGTTGAGCATTTCAAGGGTGCTCGCAGGGATTTGAACAGCTAAATGTTTTTGAAACTCATCTCATTTTTACGGGCAACATGCTTGAAGTAAACAACCCCGGCCGCTGCGCGGTCCCTTCACAGTCCCCTTAACCCTCACAGATGTCACGCAAGGTCGATTTTGTTTAGACAAGGCTCCCGGGAACTTTTCGGGGACGCAGGTTTTGTGACTGACGCGCGCTGAAGTCAGTCGCGATGTGAAGTTCGGGAGTTTGTTGTTTGGCACTCGGCCCTGTTTTTCGACCCGATGCCGCTACGCGTTCCGCTCTCTTTCTCTCTCGTCTCTGCGTCCGTTCAGTTTCAAGGTTTTTAGTTTTGGCGCCATTCAGCGTTGAAGGGTTGCCCTGCGTTGGTTCACTTGTGATCCGGAAATAGGGACTCGACGGTGACTTTGATTCCATTGCCTGGCGTCTGTGCCCCCTGAAAAAGTGTTTTTTGTGGATTTCTAATGAAAAGTGTCGCCAATAAAGAAAAAAAAAAAAGAAAAAAACGATTGGCAAAATTGCCAAGACATTCACATATTTTCAGTCGCAAACGATTGCCATTATTCCAGCCAAAAACGAATAATGGCAACGATTTGGCAAATAAAATTGAATCGCGAAAAAATACATTAAGTTAAATACATAACAATTCTATTAAGTTGCTGGTTTTGGAAAACTGTACTGAAAATAGTACAACCATTTTACATATAAAGCTGGCATAACACGATTCTTCCAGAAGGAATTTTTCGCATGCAGCGGGCAACCACTTTCCACCAAAGTTTGTCAACTCGCATAAAACCACAATGCTACTATTGAACCTAAGCTTTGGCCGACCGAGTCATGCCGTACCACAAGATTGGCACTTAACGAAATGCTAATGCGTTTGCAATTAACTTGTCAGTGTTCATGCGCATTCCGCCTGTCACCCGTCGTAATTGGGCGGGAGTGAGGTCAATGATTTGAGCCGATCATGGCATGTCGATAACATTATTTTTTCTGTCGTTCGAGTTTCAGTGAATTGTTGTTGGGGACCAAAACAGATCGCTACATAAAAGTTCATCTTCTATTCACCCTAATTATTTTTAACTGAAATGCAAATCGTTATGCTAAGTTTTGACAATTTTTTTACATTAAGATACAAAACACCACATAAGCATTAGCGCTTATCGATCTAAGTCTCCAATAGGAAAATAACAATCGGATTTAAAACGTTCCAAGGACACTCAAATTTCGTGAATCATTCTTTAGAGTAAATTCTCCCAGCAAAAGCAAGTGTTTCCATGTCGTCCACGCCGAAGTTTCCGACGTGAATCAAACGAACGGGGGTGGATCCAATTACGCTGTTACGGCTTGCTTGGGTCGCATTGAGGTTTGCTGACGCGGGGCCAAAATTTGTAGACAGGGACACGACAGGGTCAATCAAATAGTTTTTGATCACACTGGCATTTTGTCGAAAACAGCAGTCTGATCTCTCCAACCCCTTTACTTCACGTTTGTTGTTTAAATATGTATCGGTGTTATTGCAGTGAAATTTTAGACGTTCACAAAACTGGCGAAGAGTGAATCTGATTCATAAATTTACAATTTCCAGTTTTCCAACCCGGATTCCAGCATATATTTTTTACCTTTACAGCTTAACGCAACACAACCTAACATTGTTTCATTTTAGTAAATAAAATGGTCTACACGCAAAGGACAAATCATTAAAACTTATGTGTTCTTAAACCTAAAAAATGCACAACCACTGATGAAGCTTAATATTCCTGAATTTTGGAAGTATATCAGGGAGCGCGTCGATCTGTTTGCGCTTCCGCCGTTCGCGTGTGCTTTGTCAACTTGCTTTCAAGCAATGGGTGTGATCCATTAAGCACGCCGCTTGTATGAGATTGTTTATTAATTCTTACCGGTTTAGTTGCCCATTTAGCGACCACCCACTAAGTCACGGAAGCAAGCTCTGCCTTCAAACACTTCTTCTGCTGGAGAAACCACTACAATCTCAACTGTATCGAGTTGTCGACCACACTGTAAGGGTCACGTTTATGCGGTATTTACAGTTCTGTTGATTTTACTCACATGAAATGAACGAATCTTCACGCTGCCGCAGGAGCCCAATGAATATTCGGTGCAGTTTTTGTTTTGTTCCTGTTTTTTTCCTATGATTTGCGGTCGTAGTGAACACATTTTAAAAAACACAGTTTAACTGATATTATCTCAGTTTGGTTTAAATGGTATTGTATATAGATGGAAATCCAAAAATCATCCCCTCCATTGTCGTTGAGGTAGTAGCAAGTTATAGTGACTTTATGTGATTTATGCCTAAATCAAAAGCAAACAAAAGTAACAAAGGGTCCACAAGCCATTTTAAGTGTCACAAAAAGATATTTTTAGATTCACTTACGAAGTGCCAACAGACAGTAGGACAATCCGTCAATTTCTTTGGCGACGCATTTGACAATGGCATTGACACGGACTTTTCATTTGGATCAGCTTTCGTTGCAACCCTGGCGTGACATCTCGCGTGCCGCGCCATGAACCGAGTTGCCGAGGCGGTATTTTTTGCAACCCTCAGAAACACAACCTCTTTCCTCTTATTTAAGTGTTAAAGTTATAGGGCGACCTACCAGACCTATTTGAAAAAAATATTATATTTTCCGAATGCCTCTATTTTTTATCGAGAATTATCTACTAAACAATAAAGTTTGTTGACAAAAGGTAGACGTGCAACAAAAAGCATCGATGAGTAGGCGTTTATTAAACAAATAATTTGCACTAGTGCGCTATTGTCTATTGACTTCATGCAATGGGGCATGTTGATGCTGTAGTTATAGCGCAGCGCAGGTCGTGCGTGCCGAAACCAATATATTTGACACGGTATTGGCATTGAATGATAACACTTTGGGGTCTTGCTTCGTTTTTCAAATTTTTTTTGCGCGTCTGCGCATAACTTCACGACGGATTTATTGTATTGGAAAAAATATAACGGCTGTTCGTTTTTTGAGCCTTCTTTGATGTACACCGTTCAATTCAGGGAACTGGTAAATCCTAAACAGAGGGTGTCACCTGGAAGTCGATGACTGACAAGTTTGGCGCTAGAAACTTTCATCACACTTTGCCAAACGCGCAATAGAACAACAGAAGATACATATCCTGCTGTTCGGAGCTTAAACGCTTTACAATCCCTGATCCTGGTGTTACCGCCTCCAAACGTTGCCTCCTCACACAAAATCGAACGTGCATGGACATGATCCTTCTCAATCAGTGTTTTCATGTTTGTGGTCATTGTTCCTCGTTTGTAAACAGGCTTGTTTTTTTCTGATCCGTTTGCTAACGGAGTGAAACGCAATGCAGCAAAAACTGTTTGTGGCACAAACACAAAGTAAAATAAAAAGCAACATTGGGAAAAAAACTAACTGCGCGGTTCTTTTTAAGGTTTAGAATTTATGTACCTCGATTCAGTACAGTTCAAACTGTTTTCGACTTCTGGTCTAATATTTGATTGACAACTCGATCCTGCCAAGGCCGAACTCTCGAGTTAATCTGACAAAATTGTGGCTTGCAAGTTTGTAATTCACTCGGCAGATCGGCGAATCCCATTCAAACCCAAATCGACGCCGTACATCAAGTTCCGTGAAATGCCTCGAAGGCCGATGAGGCGGCTTGTTAGCTCAATGCCATGATACCGGGCGTGAAAAATTACCCAGTTTGCCACTCAATGCTAAACCGCGATTTATTGAGTGCGGCAATTACAGGCATTCCTCACGACTTCAGACTTAAAAATAAACATAGCCGCGGAATTGATGGCTCGCTCACACGTTTGTGAAAGATTCTGATCGTCCGATTTCGGCCATTTTTACTGACTTCGCTAGCGGTGAATATGCAAACGTAAAACAATATCTCAAAACTAAACAACAGCGGAAGGGCCAATTGACTTTTTAGCAGTTTGTAGGCTAAATGCGTTTCCTATTATTTAAAGCAGGGGTCTCAAACTCAAACTGCGTTGGGGACCAAAAACAAACTTTTAAGTAAGTCGAGGGCCGCACTATCGATATCGAAGAAAAATATTGCAAGATTAAAAAGTAAAGTGTTTATTTATGCCATTAGCTACAATAAAAATCAATATTGTAATAACAAAACAGCAATAGATGCACAGAGTAGCAAAGTGAAAGAGTCAACTGTGCTATTTTGCCTTGTGTGAAAACAATGGCCAACAATGACGCAACAATCGCAATGGCTGATTCTAAAAATGGGCTAGTTCGATTATCCTGTAAAATATACCACTAATACAGTGGTTCCCAACCTTTTAGTAGTCACGGACCCCTTTTGTAAGTTTTATACGCCAGCTGATTCCCAACGTAATTTTCCGTGTCTCTCATATGTTTTTCGTTTCTTGCATTATATGTTAATAATACATTTTTGTGCGGCATTTTAATCAGCCTTTACAGTCCTCAAAGCTCAATGAAGTTCTGCACTGTAGCAACAGAGAGATAAATTTTCTAGTGTACAAATGTTGAAACAAAGCACTATAAATTCCATTGTTCATGTGTGTTGTAATGTCACAATGGAGATAAAAATCACAAAAAAGTAGTTTTTCCAGACCCGAAAGTTTGATAAACAGTTTGCACTTGTATGCAGGATTGTAAAAACATTTCGAAAACTTACAAATATTTTACTGTTGGTTAATGGTACTAAAAATGTTTGGCTCCACGGACCCTCTGAATCCCTCTCACGTACCCCTTGGGGGTCCGCGAACCCCAGGTTGGGAACCAGTAGGCCTACTGCACTAATAGAATGATTGTATCTTGTAAACTCTCATAAAGGGTATTCGGCCAGAATAAAACAGATTAAAAGTTACTTCGTGGGCCACACAAACACCCTTGGAGGGCCGCATGCGGCCCGCAGGCCGCGTGTTTGAGACCCCTGATTTAAAGTATGCGTGAGCGCAGGTGCGGAGAGAAACCGCCCTGCCCTCAAACTGCTGCAATGGGTCATGCTTAGACAACAAGACAAATCACCACGCGAGCGTCCCGTATTCTCGCTATCTCGACTTATAATCACGATCGTCATGTTCGCATAAGAGTAATCGATTGTAGCGGAATTTCGCGAAACCAGTATCGACCCCACGTTAAACTGCAAACTGCATTGAACCGACTTTCTCGCATTTGCCTACTCATTACAATTGCTTTTTTAAATGTACCAACATAATTAGTGTTTATCCCTATATTTAATCTTACAAACTGTTGTTGTGATGTATCATCCAGACGTGGGGTCGGTTTGACAAACAAACCAAATCCACATCTGTGCGCTCATGGGTAGTTGCGTGTGCATTTTATGACTTGTTAACCCCGGTAAATATATACGGATGCCACAACTATCCATGGGATTTTCAATTTCTTTTCAAATGCCTAAATTGTAACGTTTATAACAATTTAATATAATCGTTTACCTCTGTTCGTTGCCGATTTTTTAAAAAATATTATTACATATTTTCACAGTCTGAACAACACGAATCTGCATTGAAACACAATTGGGCTAATTATTTTCAATTTTCTTGTGATTTCACTTAAATCCATATACAGCATGCCACGTCGATAACCACCTGTGTTTTGGAAATTGGTGGTAACATTGACAATTTGTGCAATAAATATGCCAAGCGTGAAAATTGGGACGCATTTACCAATTTGGATTCTTACAGTCAAGGACTTTCACAAATACCCAATACGATTTGCCCCAAGGTTAAATTGGCTTGTGACCGATATTTTAACCATCATTGTCTCATTTTCTCTCTTTCCACACCACATAATTTTTGGTAATCGACGTTTGTCTGGGAAAATACCTTTGGAGGCGTGGGAAACGGAATCACGACAAAAACGACAGCTGTTTAGCGACATCTTGCGGAGTTTAAAGGCTGGATTAACAACCGCGACGCGAAACAATAATTTTACAATCTGCACGACATTGAACGACAACAAACGGTTTTTGTTATGTTCACCAAGATAAAAAAAAAGACTTGTAACAAGCCTATAAAAAGAAGCATTTAACAAAAAAGTTTTTGTAATTTTTTTTGTCTGAAATTTTGTACAGATTTAAGATGCACCTTCATTACAAAAAAATTCCTGGCAGATCAGCTAAGGCAATGCAATTAGTCCTTGGGGGTCTTTAAGAATGTAGCCTACACTAGAATTTAGGGTAATGAGGTCGGTAAAGCTCGCCAAAATCGCTTCAGTGGTTGGTAAAGACTTCTCTCTGGGCGGGAATTTCAAGTGCTCTTCATCCCATGGTTCAGGTTATTAGTTGACGCTGTCGGGACAAACAACGAAGTCTCGAGGGTTGTTGTCATTGGGTTTTCCACAAATTACTGCCGATTTCGTATTTCGAACATTGTGCTGTTGTGTCATTTTGTTGCTTGTCGCCTTTCAGTGCTGGGATGACGCACGGGGGCTTTTAAGGCGTCTTCAGAGCGCTTTGATTGATTCGGCGATTTTCTACTGGGACGTTTAGAAACAAGAGTAATGTCGTATGCCGGATACAAGCGAAAGGAGCTTTGGTTTGTCTCAATGATAAAATTTGTATTGAAGCAGACCGCCAGGCTAAAAAGGGCTTCACTTTCGTGCACGCAAAACGCAAACTTGCAACTTGTGAATCTTTATTTCGAAATGTGAAATATTAAGGTTCAAATTTGCAGGTAGTTTTGTTGTCTTTAAAAAGTGTTCAGTCAGAAGTTATGGACAGACATGGGTCAATTGCAAAGGTACCGTGCTGCATAGTTACATCTTGTATCAGCAAGTGCGAAACACGCATAGCCTCTTGCATGTGCATTGAGACACAACGGAAAACACAGCAACATAACAAGACCCGTGTATCCAGTTACCAGAGCCAAAGCGGTTGAAGTGATCCAGTGAACGTTGAATTGCTTCCTTGCATCAGAACCTTTGTAGCTAGTTATTAAAATGCCTTTGACTTGTTTTGTCCATCAGGATGTGCATTCAATACAAGGCAATTTATAACAGGCGATTCCAGCACATGACCTATTTTCAATGACGTTAATGATTTTTTGTTGTTGTGAGCCTCAAGCCACTGCGTTTGTGGTTTCTTTAACTGAGGCCTGAGATTAAGTTCAAAGACACAAATGAGTGTCGCCGCAGTGGGACGACGGCTCACCACTTGAGCACCATCAAACCGCTTGGTCGCAAGATGTTCAGATTTGAAAAATCTCTTTTGAGTGGTAGATCGTTATTGGGACCACCCACTTGGCGTTCTTGGCAACTCCACTAAGGCAATTATTTGTGTGGCAATTTTCTCAATTTTTCCACCCTGGAGACTTAACACTTTTTGCGCAAGGTTGCGAATGTAGTAATTTGATCGCCGATAATACAACCTTCGTCAGTGAGAAATTAGCACAACACGGGAAGGATGTTAGAAATACATTATACTCGTGCATTCACATATAAATGATTGACCTGATCTTTAACTGTCATTTGCAATTTCAAATTAGCCAATATTTCATGTTTACATAGCTGTCACGCATACAAACGCGCCCGGAAACCAACCAATTCCGGCCGCAACGATTGGTGCCGTATATCTCAAGCTCAATAGCGAGCCGAGTCCAAAGCCGCATGTAACGATCGATGATTGGGCGATTGCTCGCATTTCGTAAACGTATTTGGCTTTAGTATTTGATGTTTACAACACAATGAGTGTTGGTTGGAGTTACAGGCCTTGAATGACTTACTGCCAAAGTTGCAATATTGTGAGGTATCGTTTCCGCAGTGTTTAATGTGGTACGAAAAATTTGCTGTGACAAGGTGTGAGGTGTGAGTCGGAAAAGATTATGCTGAGATCTTATAGGTGCTAATGTGATAAACAGCAACATGCAATGGTGTGTAACAACATATAACCAGGCAACTTTCCAAAAAAAAATGTGAATTGGAGGGAAGTTCTAACGCCAACTTCAAAATTCTATCAGGTTTTTAGAGTCAGTACGTTGTGTTTTTCTGTGTTGACTTACACACCCCTGTGAGAGTAACTTTATCTTGTTTTGGGTAGAAGTACTTTTTTGCGGTAATAGCACTATTTGCCGACCTAAAAACGAATCTTTGCGCACTCACCACACAGGTTTTCAATCCTCCATTGATATTGTCTAGTAACTGTCGCGACGGTCCCGCAATCCTCCTAATCCAACTCCATTAACAAGCAAAGCACACTGATATCCGCCTACCTCACGTCGCAAACGGCGCGTCGCTAAACTTGTTTGTTATCTTTGTCGTGTTTTGTTTGACACCCTTGGTTCCCCAAAGTCAGAGCTTGGGCCCATAACAGGACAGAAGGGCAAGGACCAGATACAAAGCTTTTGGCGGACGTTTGTCGAGTCCTACAACATATTGTCCGGCACTCGATACCATTGTTCGATCCCACAGGTTTCTCGGGCGCTCTCGTGAATCATCGCGCTGCTTGAGGTGACGACCCGCTGTGGGGATGTCTTTTATGCCTGTCAAGTCGCAGATCTCCGTCAAAGGTTCTGATTTAAAATTTAGTTGTCCCACAGTAACGACTGATTTTTCAGTTTTGTCCGCATTTTTGACAATTAGGAACTAAATTAAGTCATCAGGATTTGTGAAGATTATTTATTTGTGGTTCATTATGATGGCGGATGTCGTTTCTAGTTGCTAATTTTAAACGGTTAGTTTAGTCAATAGATGTTCTTGCTGATTGGTGTCCAAATTTTCTGACAAGGGTACTGCCCTATCCGACACATACGATCTGTCAGGCAGCCGTTAGTAAGTTAAGAAACAATAACGAAGTTTGGTTTTATGACTAGACAAACTACAATTTGTGTTGATTAAAATCGCACCATTACGTCATGTTGCAAAGTTTCCATCTCTCGTGAAGTGAACGCCAATGAAATGTAAATGCTAGTTTAAATAGCTGCTGGGCATAGTTAACCGTTAATGTAAAACAAAATCGATAGTGTGTGGCCAAACTAGAGGTGACAAGTGCAAACGTGTAGGTGATTGAAACACGTGCAAACGAGTACTGTCAAGTTCAGACAAAGGTTTTGGCAATGCAAATTTATACAGTGCACTTGAATACTACAGTAATAGGTAAATTAATTTGCGATTTGCATCAGTATTTTGCCTCTTTGATATGGTTTCGCGATAACCGCCAATTTCGCAATGTATAACAGTATATAATTTCGCCGCAACAGTATATAACGAGTGATCATTTTACTTTATTTGGGGTGTTGGGCAATATACACACATTTGAACGGGAAAGGATTGCGATTTATATCTATCGAATTGAAGCAAAGCTCTGTTTCCACATCATGCATAATTAATTCTTGTTTGAATGCATGCGCTGTACCACTGAGATCGACGGTTTTTAGTCTGCTAATGCGAGGAATGGGGTTCGTATGACCTCCAGAGCACGCCCTGATATCCCAATTCCGACGTTCTTCGTCCTTTGGGAATTGGATTTCATTTGCACAGTGCTTTGACGTAATTTTATTGACAGTCTCGTAAGGTCTTATTCACCTGCCGGGAATGAGCTATTAATCTGCGATTGATTGTAGTTCATTTTAAAAAAAAAATTTTTGCAACGATCTGAGACTTTATATAGGTTAGGTCCATACTTAGACAACATGGGTTCACCGATAACTCAGCATATGAATCGATAAATCTGCTTTTAAATTTGCATTTACAAAAAAACGAGTAATGGTACGGCTAAGTCCTCGACAGAGAGTCTGTGACCACCGCCCCAAAACAGTCGATTACACCCCAGAAAATCCCGACTCCCATAGAAGACCTTCATTCCTTCACGTCGTTTGGCGATTTTAAAACAAGGTTGGGCGGGGGTGAGGTCGGTTTCCCTGGGTGCTATTTTTGCGCCAAATGAAAATATTTTCGTGCTATTTTCGCGCATCGCATCACGCCTGCGGTGAATAGAGCACTTTGTTAGGCGATTTGGGTCGTATAAAAGCCGGCAACCTGTCATAACAACGTGCCTATAAGCTTTATGCGTATTACGACTGAACGCTTTATTACCAGAGCAGCTTCACAATTTATCCGTTGCCAAAACTTTGGCTTGAGTGTGATGTAAAAATACAAAGTCCTAACAATCATTTGGGCGACTCCGATTTAGTATCCTTACCACCGTTTTATGTGATAACTTGAGGCAACAGAATAATAACAGAATAACGAGATTTAATCCCACCACCAAGCTAGAGCGAGATGTACTTAAGTTAACGGTTTAACCGCCAAAATATATTATTTGTTGTAGCGGTTAGAAATAATCGATTAATAAATCAATTCGAACCGCTGTATTGTGTATAAAACTCAAAACTTTTAGCCTATGCCGACCAGTAGAAGTCTCAAAGAGTTTTTAAGCATATCATGGTACATTGGCAATGAATTTCGCGCCGTTAACTCGCTTAAGCTGTATTGAAGTCCGGAGCGTTTAGGTGCCTAAATTGGATAAACTTAAAGCCAATTTCACATGAATAGCTTTTTAATGCGTGTCACCCAAGGTTTTGAAATATGCCTTTAAAGCATACCAACGAGACAAATTATCCATATGACGTGATGCTACTGAAAGGAATTTGACACCACGCAAATCATCAGTGTACGAACTCAATTTCACAAAACCTTTTACGGTTACGTTGCCACGAAAGGTGTTATCACATATTTGGATATCATATTTGTTTGTTGAACCTGAGCTTTCGGTTCAGAGTCGAACAAACTAGCAGTTTGGATTTCAAATGTTTGGCCAAGCGAAAACATCAACAACATTTTGTCATTGATCCAAGAAACCAGCACCTGGCAATAAAGTCCTGTGTATGTCGCCCTCGTAAGAACCCACTATTATCGAAGTTGAATCCAATACCCGACAAGCCCCCTAATCCTCACTACATAGGGCGAGAACTTCAGTTGTGCGTAAAAGCCCCGAATCGTTTAGCTTCCGGGTCGAAGCTGCCATTCCCGTCGCGTTTTCGGCCTGTCGCACTTTCGGGATTGCCACCTGCAGACCTCGGCGAGTTAAGCCGAAAATTGTCGCCACACTGCTATTCGTTGACATTGTTTTCAAGCTTGTCGAGCATGAAACATAAGACTGAGTGTTTCAAAACTTTGCTACCACAGTTGTTTTTTTACTCTGGTGGGCGGATACCTTACAGACAACAAAATATCGAGTTTCGCACCACACTAGTGACCCTGTGGTAAAGGTTCCGTGCTTAAGGTATGTTTACCCTGAACAGGTCAATTTTCAGGGAACATTGGTACATAGTGAAATGGTTTCTCTGTTGCTTCTTGGCTATTGCACAGAAAGTGGAACAAGTGTAAATTTTCGCCCCGTCCCATTACTAACATAATAGTGCATCATCGGTCGCATTTAAGGGCCGGCTGCCATTTCTTGACATCATCTCTTACGTAGTTAGCGATAGAAGCGCTGATTAGGGCGCACATATGTAATATAGCGACAATGACGTTAGTATGGGTGCCGTGACCACATCGCCTTTCTTTGTGATGTGGGCAAAAAAGTTGAATAGTTTTGCCACGTTATCACCACAAATCGCCTATTAGACTCAGATAGCCAATAGCAAGTGTAGTCTGCGATCTTATGACGATGGTTAACGGTAATATAGTCTGGAGCTGTGTGATTCCGTAATGTTTTCGTATTTATGCGAAATTTTCTTTAAACAACAAACTATCTATTTATGTAGACGTTTTGGCGGCTAAATCGACTGGATGTAAGTAACTTAATTGCCTAATCCTAGTCTACTTCGATGTTTGCGTACATGAATATTTTATTCTAGACATTGCATATTGTTTGATATTGCGGTTAGTAATTTTCAAAAATCATTTGTAGCTGGGAGTCAATACTCAAACCAGCGGTTGATGTTTGTGTAAAACATGTTATTTATTTTGGACCCAGTCGGTTTTAGTTGGGACTATATTAGATGGCCTATTACTGATAATGTATGCAGAAAGGAAGCTTGAATTTAAAAAGCAGGTACATTAAATACATTTTATTATATTAGTGACAAATCGAGGCAGTGAGTTTCAACAGGGCAAGGGCAAAATTTCTGACCGGTTGTGCTTCGTTGTCGCTGCCAGGCGGCTAGCGACAAGTCATGCAATAAAGGCGGGCGCAGGAGTGGGAGGAGCAAATTTCTCTCACTTCTCTCGCTCCGGAGAAGGGAAAAACTTATCTAGCCGTTGAAGTGCCCTCGGTTGTCGCGTACTGCACAGAAGCTTGCGCCGATTGCTGAAGGGAAGTTATTAAAAACGACAACTAGAAGGGCAAAAGATTGTTGATGCTTTCAATTATTAACTGCACGCAACTAACTTTGTTGCCTGCGAACAGGAACAGGCCTTGTGGTCTTTATCGTGCGATAAGGGGCGTCATGCGGCGGTTATTGTTGTTGTAAAACTCACTGGTGTTTGCTGCGCGCTAGCCGAGTTGTTATTGACCGAGCGTCGGTTTTGCTTTGAACAGTTTTGGTGATTCGACGGAAGAAATGTTTAATGATTGGAGTTATGACAACCCGTTAAATAACAATCACTGTCGCATTGATTTCAATAGCAGAGGGCAGAGGTGAAGCTGCAGTTACGTATTATATAAGGCCTTCTTGAGCATGTGCCTAGTCTTGATAGGAAGTTCAGTCACGTAGTGAATTGGCGAGGTCCATGACCGGCCGGAAACTGTCAAGCTTGTTGACACGTAATGACATTCTCAGAACTTTCAGTCAGAAGGAGTAAAGCTCCACTGTAGTGAACGATTACAGATGGGTCACAAATATGTTTGTGGTGGTCTGGCAATGCGCTTTAGTCAGCATGGTACGGGCACGCGCGGTCATGTATGTTGAAACCTTGCTGTCATCGGCTGTCGAGACGTTCGAGCACTTATGCGCTGCCAAGCTAACCGCATTTATGGACCAAAACTACCAACTGCCATAAAGCGCAGTAGAAGTGGGATTAGGTTTTGTCTTGCAGTGTTAACATATGACCAAGCGCCCGTGTTAAACCAAAAACATCTGTCAAAACGCACTTGCGATTGTTGAAATCACTGCCATTGAGCCAAAAATTACCGCTCTTGCAACTTTACGTTGTAAGAACGGAATGCAGTCCTGCTTGCCCATTATGCGGTAACAAGATAATTATGAAGAGCCAACCGATTTCGTGTGTGGCACATTAATTTACTACACTTCACAACCGCATTAATTTACGAATTAGTTGGTTACCGGCAATGCGTCAGAGCTGTTTACATGTGGTTGTATTCACGCGAACCAAATGTCAAACGTGCCTTAGCAATTTATAAGCATTGATAGACCGACAAGAACTTGACTTAGCTTTCGGCGAGGCTAGCGTTCAACACTGCTGAGGCGCTCGCCTTTACGCACGCTCTAAATTCATGTAACCTTGTTTACAGCAAAACGCTCGCTTACGAGCACTGTGTAAAGTGACATATTGCTTACTGTTGATATAAACTCACAGGTCATGGCCGACGATGGCATCACCACTGCACAGGAGTTTGTCAAATTATTGGCGAACGCCCGTACCGCCTGTCAGAGGAATCTTGAAAATGGGGATATTCCAAAGGACAGTGATGGTGAGTGTCGTTTCCGATGATTGTCTGTTTTAATAGTGTTTTTGATCTGTGCATGGGCCGAGAATGAAGCTTCCTGGTGGTTACTGATGGGTTTCGAATAGAAAATTTGTTTTGTCCGAGGTCGGGCGTTTTGAAAGCGGAGAATGTCGGTTCATAGACGTATGGATTTGGTATAGGTTGTTGTTGTTGTAGTGTCTTTATTACAGTGCAAAAGGTCGTTTAAGAGCAGGGGTTGTGGCAAAATTACACAGACATGTTTTTCCATTTAACTTGTTATTTTTAAACAACAAAAAATTTGGTATTTTGCAAACATATATTTCGAAAAACATCGCAACAATTCACAACAACAAAATTTAATGATTATTAAATGATAAACGCTCCGATAACACTCTATGTAATTAAAAACCAACGTGTTTTTATGGTGCCAAGCCGAGTAACAAGCTCAACAACAAATGCAATTACTGGCAACATTAAGCCACATCAATAGCCGTAACATGACCTGCCCTGCAAAAAATTGCGTTTGTTGCTGCTGTGTTCGGCGTATGGCAGCGCCTTTGGCAATTGGGATTTTTCATGGTTCAGTGATGAAGGTGTAAAATATTTCACAACGGGCATACTCCCAGCAAAATCAACGCAACTTTCGTATATTGCCATTAAAAAGAAACTTTTAACCTATCAAAATAAAAAAATATCGACTTAAATTTAACTCCGAAATGCCGACGTTTTTTTTTAACAAGTTGTAGTTAAAGGGTAGCGAATTGGCAAAGCACAATATTTTCTAGCATTTGTCACGTATTATATCTAGAGCAAATAGGGAATCAGAAGCAACACGTGCTCGCCAATCCCTTCCGTTCAAACATGCGGATCGGTGTGGCAGGGTTGGGAAGTACTCGAGACTCGCACGAAAACACTCGCCTTTGCTCTACGGGCCACAGATTGACTCGTAATCGGAGCGCCCGCGAAGCTTCACACTTAATGGGGGGTGACAGCTAGCATCCCCCAGACTAAAACCCCAGCGCGCCTCAACCCTCGTAGTTGTACCCACAAAGGCATGCGGATGGGTCCGGTTCCGATTATACAGATGTGTTTTCTTTTCTTTTCAAGCCAAAACTATGTTTTTTCTACACCAGTGGCAAAAATGTCGACCCAGTCAAATTGACATCTCAAGCACCTTGTTAAAATTTTTACCTTACCGAAATTCCTGCACATGTTTTGGTGAAAACATTTTTAAATTATGTGCATCTTGGTATATAAGTGTTTAAAACTTTGCATATTTATCCACACAGGAAACCCGTTGAAAGTCTACTGCCCTGGCGAGTGGGATACTTTGTCGTGTTGGCCGAGCAGTCCACCTGGAACCAGTGTGACCATCGCTTGCCCCGAGTATGTTGAAGACTTTGACCACTCCGGTAAGCAACTGAAATTTGCTTTATTACGCTTAAAACACAGAGAAAATTAGACATTATCACATTGCCAACGATATTTAAAAGCTTACTACCTTACATTACCCCTGTAGGAAGCGGCGTGAAAAGCACATTTTAGCAAGAGGATAGCACATTTTCGAAGAACAGGGCGTATTTCGCGCTTCGCTCTGTTAAAATACACAAATTGAATTTTTTTTAACATCCAGATGTTCGACCTTACAAGAGCCTTTGATCCACACTAAGCGCTTTATGCCATCGATTTTACCCTTTGCCGTAATCGTGTCGGCAATTTAAATGCTATCAACAGGATTGCGTATAATATTAAGCTTCACCTGTTAACGAAAGTAACCCGTTACTTTGGTGTCATTAAAGTAATTTTCACTTTTTAACGGCAACTGAAACTTAATGGTATAAATTTTGACGGAAGTCAACAAACAAAGTTTTTATTCGAAAACTGTGTATTGCAAAAAAATCTACGGTCTTAAAGTTATTCTGATTAACGTAATTATGTGGAGAAAAGTACGTCTAACGACGTAACAATCGTAATGCGATACCTTGGCTTGTGCGTTTATGGGCCAAACTCCCAACGTCCAGCAACGTTTTTGCCGTAACACGAACAATCTGAACTATACTAGAAATAATTTTACCTCAAAAACAATATAAACTGCATTGGAAATGGTTGTGACATTTTATACAAAACAAAATTAAGAACTTGATTTTTGACTCACAGTACAACTCCACAAGACTTTCATTTGCAAACGCAAATGTAATTTAGCATTACAACTTAAAGCAAATTATATGATTCCCAAAATGACTCGCATTTTGCGTAACTAGGGGGAATCCAACTTTTGTTTTTGTGAAAGTGTGTTGGCAAGCAGCACTGACCAGCAGGCTAAAACGCTTGAGGTGTTACTTTTGTCACTCAGCCAACAACATCCCTATGCATTTTTCATGCGGTTAGCGTTAGAAGTGTGCAGTTCATAGTTTCCACGTGGTGCCAACAACGTATTACGTTGAAAATTAATTAGGTCGCGTGTCCTGCCACGTTAACTCATCATGTTTCGAAGAAATCCTTCAGTGTCCAAATGGGTAACAGTGACATGTTTAAAAAGGATAGAAAACACAGATCCGGAAATAATGAGGCGCGTTTCATTTTTAAACTTAGCTTTATCATTATACGATGTCGCGCTGTTCAGGAAAGATGATTCACCCATAATTAGCCGTGCTGCAAGCAATAGGTTACTTGATTTTGCGCACTAAAAATATCCTCCAATCCACCATTCTGCAGGATAGCGGAATCAAAGCCACGTTTATTTCGCTTATCATCTCCTAACATCGCTAAATCCCATTGATTCAGGGTTTGCTCGGCCTTCTGATTGTACGGCTCGCAATTCATCAACCAGACGTCACATGTCAAACTGCTGCGCGTCCTCTGAGTCAAAACGATATCCTACATTAAGAATTGATTGTGGCCTAATGCCCTTTATCCCAAAAACACGTTTGCCAAAAAAAAGAATGTTTGGATTAATAATTATTTTTACCTGGGCTGAAAAAAAACCTAATAACGCCGGATCAAATGATACAACCAGGCTTATAAAACAATACAGTTTTTTTTAAAAGCCATATGCTCTTGTAAATTTAAAATCGTGAGGTGCCCAAGGTCTATCTTAGTAGGTGGCCAATATGGAACAATAGTAAAAATCTCACCAGTGATTAGCTTTGCGAAATAAATAATCAAAACACTGCGATAACTTACACCGAGGCGTTGATTGTATATAGAGGTAGTGACTAGATTTTGCAAGAAGGACGGAAACTGGTACCGCAGCGAAGAGGCCAACAAGACGTGGATGGATTATTCGCGCTGTTACGGAAGCGGATTTCTCGCCTTCGAGGAGGTCGAGGACCTCATCAAGGCCGGCGGATATGTAAGCGAAACTCAGTGTATAAGCGGCAAGCTCGCAAAGTCGGAAAATTGTAAAAGGCTGCCACTCAACTTTTAAGCCAAAACCAACTCGACATTGAG
The DNA here is from genome assembly GCF_965637545.1 of Phallusia mammillata. Classification (NCBI taxonomy): domain Eukaryota; kingdom Metazoa; phylum Chordata; class Ascidiacea; order Phlebobranchia; family Ascidiidae; genus Phallusia; species Phallusia mammillata. The sequence continues at coordinate 16,970,918 of NC_137255.1, forward strand.
TAAAATAGATCAATCATTGAAGCGCACATGAAACGTTTGGCTACCTCTGACAATGACATAAAGTTGTGGCAGACTTTTTCACTGTTTTCGACTTTGGCAAGGCTTGGTCGCTTTTCACCGCAGAACACTGAACGTCTCGTAGTTACTACCAGCGCTGCCGCTGGACTTGTGTTGTGTCGGTGTGGTGGGTTTTCACGCGGTGTGTTGCCCTGCGCTCAACGTTAGTTGTAGAGGCCTGCGCACAACGTCATCAACTGCACCCACAGTATGGCTGTATCAAGCCTTCAACCCACACTCGTTGTTCATGCTTGCTCGATAGCTGAATGCCTTGATGTAGCACGGTCACATACGTCACATTGTTTACCAGAATGTCACATCACGTGACAGAGAATTTCGGGCGCGTGGCGCGTGTTTTTGTGAAATATTACGATGTGAATCTTATGTTGTAGTGGCAGTAGTGGGTTGTTGAGAAAAAACTAACTATGAGTTGTAGCGGCAGCAATGCGAAGGCCTGCTATTGTGCCTAACCTATGATTATGTGTTTATAAGCCACACTTTCACGTGGGCAATGTCAACCAATCCAAAAACCTCTCGTTTAGGTCAGTGTAAATCTATTTCCTATTGACTGAACCAACAGACCTATATTCCAGTACACATATTAAAAAAATCGTTAAACGGCCGCAAAAGGTTAAGTGGCTAAAACAAGGTTTGGACTCAATGGGTAAGTGGCGCTTTGTGCTTCAACACGATCTTATCCCCGCCACCCAATTGTGTAGGAAAGGCGCGACGACATTGCTGGCCGGATGGTAGGTGGGCGAAAGCCAGCGACCAAAATCAGACCTGGATCGATTACAGCGAATGCCACACCCTTAGCAGCGAGCAAGAAATGCAAAAGCTTATCCTGAGAAAAGTGAGTCGCCTTGCCCGCCCCTCCTTGCCCCGTTAACCCAGTGACGCGTTTTGCGCGTTACTTGGAAGACTTAACCCATTAATTCATCGACTCGACTGCTCGCCCTAACTCCCTGCATGAAACAGACTTTCTGCATTTATTTCTCGCGCGTGTCGGAATTAGTGTTCTTTGGAAGTTCGCCCTATGTTTAGGGCTTTCTGTGATAACATTTGTGGAGTCACCACCTAAGCAACAATTTGCAATCACCATTTTACATTAAATTCCAGTTGCAGATAATTTTGGTGCACAATCCTTAAGTTTAGAATGACAAAAATGCCAAAAACCCCAATGAAAAACAAACGGGTAAAGCGTTACTCGCTGCAAAGAGATTTGCGATCTGAAAAATTATACTAGTTGTCCCATCATACTTTTGTCATGCAATCCATTGTCTAACGTCCTTGCATGTGCATGTTGTGTAATCTATACTTTTACTAACCTTAAATGCAAACTAATTCTCGGCCAATGGTGTCTATCACACTTAGATTTGCATGTTTTGTTTGAAATTGATACCATGTCGAGGAACCTGCTTTCTAATCGGTTGCAGTGTTTGAGTGTAAATGTGTGCAGTAGGTTGACACAACATTTAGACGCATAGCTTATGCTATAACATACTGCACTCGAGATTCTAAACTGAACCCAGTTTGAAACCACCATTTTAAAACACCAGTTCTCTTTATTTATAGCTGTGGTTTCCAAACCCAATAAAATGGTTCCAAAAGGTCCGTGAATGCACAAAAAGTATTGGATTTTTAAGTTTCTAAAAATAGGTAATTGTGTGAGAATTTACAAAGGAGTCCCACAAACAGTTACCATTGATTTAAAGCATGTCAAAAATGCATGACACGTGGCTTAAAAGCTTTTCGTTTACTTAATGAACGTTTCCTGTGTCGACCTATGCTGTTTTAATCAGTGGCAGCTCCATTTATGACGTTGCTGTAAAGTGTACTCTGCGTTATGACGTAATACATGAAAATTTAACTAGAAGACCCATCGCAGCCCAACTATTTTTGTCACTTGCAGCCCGAAGAAAAGAACATGATTCGGCTTTACACAGTCGGTTACTCCTTCTCGTTTGCATCCCTCGTCATCGCTATGATCATTCTCGGCTATTTCAAGTAAGAGCTTGAATTTATTTATGAATCTATGAATTTTTTATGTCTATCGTACAGCGCCTTAAATACGCAATTATCAAGTTGATAGAATCTATTTTAAAAGTCAGCGTAGGAAGTGTTTAACGCACTTCGTAAAGGTTCTGTGAATTTAGGATGTTTAGTCTGGCTTCGGATTACAAAATACAAACCTCTACGCGGAAAACGCCTGGTTTGGTAAGATCTCCACAAACCCGCGTAGGTAAACCAACTATCCGCACCGATATAGGCTTCTTTAAATGTCACCCAAAGGCACACGAGTGGTAAAAGCCGTGTTTTACGGTCGCTAGTGTTTGATCAGGTTTCGACTGCAAAAACAACATGGCATTCACAAGTACACGCAACACAACCTTGATCACAACGTTGACATCACATTAGTAATCGACTTTTATGACTAAAATAGTCAAAATGGGTTTCGAAAAACGGGTTTAGTTTGTACAGGACATGATCAATTGAACTATAGTACCACCACGCAACCGGAATCTTTGAGGTTTTGAACGAGTCTGGACATTATCATGCTTTCGTGTACAGTCTGGCCCAACATGCCATGCCACAACGCCGTGAGAATGCGTTCTTTTGGTTGTTTAACTGTTTAGATTACAGAGGAAAAGTTGCAGTTTTTAAAACATTTTTAACTGCTAATGAAAAACAGAATCTTGACACACAATTTCCGCTTGCCGACTAAGTAGAGCCCGCGTTACTTCATCACCCATAAAACCTCGAACCAATTTTTTTTATAGCGCAGTAAAGTCTCTTTAAACCCTTAAAGGCCACTAAAGTTTTCCCGCTTGTGTAATTAAGCATCCACAGGGTTGTGAACTGAACTTTATGGGTCTGGTTTAGGTAGTTTACTCTATGTTTCGAATGCGAAACGACAATGTAGGTGTTTCACGTGCAACGAAATTGCCGCTACAAGTTCAAACTTGTAACGGCCACAAACAAGGATTTAATTAGCACAAGGTTATTCTGGTGTTATCACACGGTTGGCACAAAATGCTGGTCACAACCCCCAGGGCCGTGTTATGTTGGCCAATCAGCGATGGTCTTGTGTGAATCGTTGTAACTGCCCGCACACAAACATGTAATGGTCCGAGCCTGTACGCCCGCAGACCCCCGTAATTGTTACTTTTCGACCCAAGGCGAAATATTTGCACCGTAGCGGCTTGTTGTTTATCATTGTTATCGGCTTATGGGAGGTATCGTATAATTATAACGATTTTACAGATAATAGCACAGATTATTATTGTTTCTCTGGATATAAACAGCAGTTGCCGGTAGAGAATAGAATATCGAAATTTGTAAGCATAAGATGCACAAATTTTCCAAAAATAACTGATTTACAATATTTTATGGTCGCTGCTATTGACATTATCGAGCAACACCACTTAAGATGGATTATATCCCAACATCAGTACAGTCGACACATTAACTCCGCTCCATTTATTCATGTAGGCGTCTTCATTGCACAAGAAACTACATCCACATGCACCTTTTCGCCTCGTTCATACTTCGTGCGCTCTTCATCTTTGTTAAAGATCAAGTTCTTTTCCACGGTGCCGGTATACTGGACGTTGCATCAAGCGGACCAGATATCGAAGGACTCGACAAATACATTACCAGGGCCGTGGATCAAGGAGCAACGTCGCTGGTGAGTCATGACTTTGTTTGACAAAAATCCTACTCTAGAGTACTTTTGCTCGACACTGGGGCTCATGGCCGGGCTCCTCTAAAATACGCAAGCTACGCAATCTACTTATAAAACGTATGCAACTTCTAAAAATGTTGACAGTTAGGGCTTTTAGGGTCTGGGTGAGGGTTTATAATAAAAATAACACAATAATTATGGGTCCCCTTCCCTGAAGGGGACACATATTGTTTTTGTCTATATTTTTTTTTTCTTTTTTCTTTTTTTCTTTTTTTCTTTTTTTCTTTTTTTCTTTTTTTCTTTTTTTCTTTTTTCTTTTTTTCTTTCTAACGCAGATTTGTTCCCACGTTTTGGTCAAGAAAGAATGGTTCAAACTTTTTCAAATTTACACACATTACAGATATTGGTCTAAAGATGGTCCATGTGAATTTTGACCCCGTTTGATCCCTCGGTTCACCCACAGCCCCCCAAAACGTGAAATTTTTAGCGCGGATTTGTTCCCACGTTTTGGTCAAGAAAGAATGGTTCAAACTTTTTCAAATTTACACACATAATAGGTATTGGTCTAAAGATGGTCCATGTGAATTTTGACCCCGTTTGATCCCTCGGTTCACCCACAGCACCCCAAAACGTGAAATTTTTAGCGCGGCTATTGTTCCCACGTTTTGGTCAAGAAAGAATGGTTCAAACTTTTTCAATTTTACACACATTACAGATATTGGTCTAAAGATGGTCCATGTGAATTTTAACCCCGTATGACCCAGAGATTCACCCACAGGCCCCCGAAACGTAAATGTGTCTAACGCTCGTTTGGTCAAGAAAGACACTGTAGGCAGAAGTACCAAGAGAGTAACTCACTGGTTTACGATAGCGGGAGGGCTCAGCTTGACGTCGGACAGACGTTTTACGAGACATCGTTTCAGTGATTAGAAATCAGCTGTTTTGCACAGCAATGCTATGTCGTTTTATTAAGTTATCACTCACATTTTTAGTTTTGGCGAAGGTTTTACACCTATGACGTGATTTAAGCCTAATAACCGTGCTTCGGTTTTGTATATGTCAAGAAAAACTTTGTTAATAAAAGTTAAGATGAAAAAATTAACTTGACTTTTTTGCCAAATAAATGTTTTTTTAAATGCTCGCTGTCAGGTTGGCCGCCGCATGATCACGGGTTACTTAAGGTCAACTAGTCGGTATTACAAACACAGCTCAGAACTTTCTTCATAACGTAGCGTTTTTTTAACAATCAATTTAGGAGTAAATACTCAAGGCATGTATAAATTAGGCTTAACAGTATTGTTGAACACGAATGACGGCGTGCTATTGAAAACGGTGTCAAAAGGTCAAACAGTCGTTTGGCGTGTGCACCCTGAGAGGTTACTACAGGTCAATGGTACTCGTTTTGCGAAACAAAGTTAAATGAAAAACAATTTGTTATGTATACACTTTTTAATTTAAAGTGTCTGTAACACAACTGTTACAGCTTTCTAAAAAAAAATTGCCCGACCTTGGAGGACTATATCTGGGTCAAAGCAAGAGATTAGATTTAAGTCTTTGTTACGTTTTTTTAATGTTTTTGTAATTACATGACAATAATAGTGCAAAAAGAATACGAACAATTTTTTTTATTGTTGGGTTAATGCTTTCTAAAAATTTGTCCTTAAGAATGTAAAAATCACCGCAACATTTGTTTACCGTAAATCCGCACAAACATGCGTGTGGGGACCCATTAGTTTTTGTTTACAAAAACAATCATATGTGTAGATCAAATGATGTGTATAGTAAATTGGTAAATATCGTATAGAATATATAAAATGGAAGTATATCAGAAAGCCACTCTTCTAGTTTAGTTTTAGATGCCCAGTTTAGGCTTAATATTCATTATTCACATGTGTGTTGAGAGTGGTACTAAATACCGTATGGTGCCGCATGTTAACACTTGTAAGAAAATTAAGCCCAAAAGGTATCTGAGATTAAATTATATAGTTATTTTTGTTATAAACCCTCACCCAGACCCTAAAAGCCCTAACCGTCAACATCTTAGTTAGTTTTTTTTTCGCAAATTGCGTATAGATTGCGTAGAATGCGCAGATTGCGCAGATTGCGTAGATTGCGTATTTTAGAGTAGCCCCTCATGGCCTAATACCTAATGAAACACACCCGAAACGAAGCTTTTCCAAACAAAATGAGTACATGCTTTATCACGGAGGCTCTGAAATAAACGTTGCAAGACAACTTTCAAAGTCTACAAAATGGTTGCAAGACAACTTTCTCTTTTAGTGTCCTTGCCTGAAAGAAAGTCAAAACATGTCCCTTGAGCGTAAAATTCCGGTTAAAAACCTCTGCTGTAAACCCAAAATTAGAATACGATTTCTTGTGATGGTGGCAATGTATTGTGATAACCTGCCGAAGGTGGTTTAATCATGAACTATTTCTATTGCAGCTTACTTGCAAGATTGTGA